>NW_027316389.1:26065028-26470028 GCF_026437365.1 Eucyclogobius newberryi
TGGTTTTAGTTATTGAGTTATGTGAGACTGTCCCATGAATCAGATCTCTCAGCAACTCCCCATTTTATCAGCTGCGTAAAACATTTTGGCCTGACACCAATTACTACAGCTGCACAACTTACTCAAATCTTGCAAATTCAATCTTCTTTAACATTCTCCTTTTCAGCACAATCTCCTGTCAGAATTATTTTTTCAAGTAGGCCTTGCCAGGTCCTCATTTGATTTTATAAACACCTTGTAGCTACAATTACACAAGTGTATCCTCTTTTTGGCCCCTAATGCTGCAGCAGGAGATGTGTGCGTCAGGCTGAGCTCAGAGCCTTTGGGGGACTCGCTTCAATTCACTGCAGCAGAAACAGCCCCAGGTCCGAGATGTCTCAGTCATTTGATTGTCATTTAAAGGCTTGCAAGATCTGATAACACGAGCAAACTCCACCACGCTGCGCTTCCTCATAAAGTAGATGGATATCAAACGCCGCGATTCTATGCGTGACAAAACAGGTTGGCTTCTGTTTGAAACCAGTTGTTTAGACAGATATTGTTTGCGCCCTGGAAGAATGGGATTGTGATTGGAGGCATGACTCAACGGCTTACACATCAGCCCAGTGAATGCATATGTTGTATTGTTTCATCAGTGCTCGGCCGGGACAGAGCAGAGGTAGGATATGACCACAAAGTGTGCCTTTTTCCCAGCACAGAAAGACTCCAGTGTTGGAGATGGACAGCCTGCGTCGGTGAGAGGAGCGGGTGGGCCGGGCACAGAGCCTCAAAGATTCTGAGACACTTCTAGAAAGAATCACCAACTGTCTTATTTCACACTTTACATTATTATTCACGTAAAGCTTGTGCATTATCATAGAGTGGGACAAATGTGAAATTGTCCTGAAAAAGCACATACTTGAGAGATATTTGATAATAGAATATGTCAGAGCTGGGTGTTTGTTCCCAGCATCTGCCACAGAAAACAAGTTTGACTCGTTGGGTGTGACATCATAGTCACAGCAAATACTAGGAAGTAGCTTGTGTAATTGTATTACTCAACAAACCCAACGGAAACTTTTGGGCTAAAAATGTGTTTCTAATACGATCTGCTGTAAGTTGTTATGGGTATGTAGTATGTACCAGTGTATGTTACACATTTCCCCCTGCTTTAGGTTAACAGCCTCGTTTATGTTTCTTTCTTATCCACTGTAAAAGTTCATGAGTGAGTCCATTGTATTGAAACAGGCTTTGGTGATAAGCTGGATTTGCAGCTTGAAACATATTTGCTCAAAACCCACAGTGTTACGTCGGTTAAGGATTAGAGCTTTACTTTTGTTCAACCCCAGTATTTGTTATTCAACTTGTCTCAGGCTCTAGGGGCATAGATGTATGTGTTATTGCTGTGGGTTCTATCAGACGAGACCTATATAATGATCACACCTTGGCACTTTTGCGCTGCCTTCCTCAGGAGTGTCTCGATGATAATAAGAAGAGGACCCAAACCTAATGAACCTAATCAGTATTATTTACCGTCATGTTGATTTAGCATTTACTTAATTCTTATATGTCGCTAAATATGCTTCGTCAGTTGTACATTAGTTTCCTCTTTGTGAATGGTTGTGTTTTTTTTTTTAAATAGCTACTTTTGTCAACTCAGAACATTTAATTTCCCACAATTGTTACTCAGATTAAGGCTAAGCTTGCCACATCCAACAGGCTGATGAGCAAAAAAGAAGTAAATGGCAATTTACAGTAAAAACAGACATTGTCTGGCAGAGGGATTTCCTGGGCTTGTGTTATTATTGATGACCTATATTACATGGCCATGTCCCACTTCTTTCATACACCGTTTAATTGAAGTTATCTGAATGACAAATAGGATTACATTTGAAACATGCAGATGGCCATTGGGAGTCATGTCATAAACGTTATACTTAAGTCCCACCAGTCTGTCCCAAGAGTGTGGGATAAATGAATGACGGCACATGAAATGAGGTCATAATAAGACTCAATGGAGAGGGAGTATTTTATTGGTGCTGACCTGTTTTTTACCTGTGTTAAAGTATTTATTAATTAATCTATTGATGTCCTTATCTCGTCCCCACAGATGGACCGGGGTGCTGAAGGCAATCATCTGGGCAGCCTTTCAATGCGTCGAGGCTCTTCGGAGAACAATCTGGACTTGGACTTGGATGGTAGCGGTTCCTCTTTAGGTTTTGAGGTCCAGCGCAGCCGCTGTTTGGACAACTTGCAGCAGAAAATGCTTAAAATCACAGAGCAACTGAAGATTGAACAGACAGCGCGGGACGATAACTTGGCAGAATATTTAAAGTTGGTCAATAATGCAGATAAACAGCAAATGGGCCGTATTAAACAGGTTTTTGAAAAGAAGAACCAAAAGTCATCTCAAAGTATTGCACAGATGCATAAAAAGCTAGACCAGTATCACAAAAAGATGAAAGATATTGAAATTCAACAGACCACTCCTCCGCATCCATCCAGGTTCAAACACAGCACTATCCCCAGGGTGTCCTCTAGAGAGCTTCTGAAGGACATTACAGGCAGTGGGCGACACCCCACTATGGACAAAATCAAGACCATAGGACCTGGCGTCTCGCTCTTCCCACCTTTCTTTTTCAGTAAACCCAGGGAGTTTGCTAATCTAATCAGAAATAAATTTGGCAGTGCTGACAATATTGATCACCTCAAGTCCCCAGCAGACGCCACCTCTCCCCTTCCCACCGACATCACCTTAAAAAGCCTCAGCAATAGCACTTCCATGGTTGGCAAGCCCAAGTATCCCAGTGACGATGAGTGCTCCTCAGGCAGTGCCTCCGTTTCGGACAGCAATGGAATCACACCAGAGGGAGGAGGTGGTGCTTCTGAGGGTCATGTGCACAGCCAGGGCCCCGGGCAGGAGCGGCAGGAGCAGCAGAGCGGGGCAGAGTGCAACGACAGACTGGCCTTATATCTGGAGGAGGCGCGGGAGCTCAAAGTGGGCCAAAATCAGCTGGAGGAGAACTTGGATGAGCTGAAGATGCAGTTCGAGCGGGAATATGAAGTGCTAAATGACCTACGGCTGGAGGAGAAGTACAGGTATGAGCAATTCTAATTCATTTCATCCCCGCCAAGGAACAAAAGATCAGCCTAGATCAGGGCTTCTTTGGCGTTCAGTCTTAATTTAGCGTATTCAAGTTTCTGACTTGAATAAATCCTGCTTTCATTTTATTGTTAAAAAAAATTACCTTCATTTTTTTATGCAATTAACTGATTTACAGATAACAGTCTAAAGGTCTTATTTAAAACACTTTGTCCAGATGATTACCTTTAAAACAGTTTCTACCAGGATGTGGTACCATGATGTGTTTGTTTTTTCATGCTTGACGCTAGGGGGCACCACCGCCCTTATTGCACACTGGGTGTGGACTGACTAGAAGCTGGCATTGCAGTTGGCGTTTGCGGCATAAATTTACCTACATTAAACCTGTTTTAGTTATTATTTAGGCTAACATGAAACATTTAGTGTCTGATTACAATGTATTCTCTACCCTCTATACACACCACATGGATTGAAATTTGCTTAATGTCAGGACCTGTTGCATCATTTGATCTATTCTTATATTACCTATTGAGATGAAGTGTTATATCATAATATTACTCCATGTTCCATCAGGTATGAGCAGCTGGAGGACCAGCTGAATGATTTGACGGAGCTTCATCAGAATGAAATGACCAATCTGAAAGAGGAACTGACCAGGGTTGAGGAAAGAGGGGCCTACCAGGCCCAAGAGCGGGCTCGTGACCTACAGGTACTTTTTAAACAATTATTTTATTTAGGTGTAGAATATATATTTACAACACAAGGTAATTGCCTAAAATTGAGTTTGTAGTTGTATTGTTTAGTTGACAATTTTTTTAATTTGCGTGCTATTTAAGCAAACCATACACTCAAATGTCCTCTTTCCGTTTGATTTATACCCAATTATTTGTGAGCAATTTGAGTAATTCTCTGCTAAAATGTCGCCAGTGCCTTGTGGCAAATCCTTACCTCATCTCTCCATCTCTGTCTCCATCTCTGTTCCCACAGGAAATGCTGGAGTCCTTTGAGAATCGCGTGTCCAAACTGGAGCTGCAGCAGCATCAGCAGCAACAGACCATCGCGCTGGAGACACACAACGCTCGAGCCGTCCTCGGCAAAACAATCAACGTAATGATCTTCATTGTCACCGTCCTCCTGGTCTGTGTCTCTACTGCCGCCAGATTCGCCGCTCCCTTAATGAAGAGTAGGCTCCATGTCATAGCCACTATTTTAGGAGTCGGTTTTTTGACCTTTTTCTGGAAAAACTGGGACAGTTTGCAGCATGTCATTGACAGGATGCTGCTTCCAGCCTGATAATAAAGCACACAAGAGAGTCTAGGATGATTGGTTGTACAATCATCAAAGAAGACACTATTTTTAAGAAGTCTTTTAATGATTCCTTGTTTAGAACTTGAATCTGTATAGCTAGACGTTTTAATTATTTAATAGAAAATACTGTAACAGCATACCTTGGAGTATTTGATTGGTTCTAATCAAATTTCAACACAAGGATAAAAAGGGTTAATAATATGAATTTTATAGTATTAACCATAATGGATTTTACCTAATTTGGGCCAAAATAATATATAAATATATAAATGTACAATGGGTGTTATCAAAAAAACATCAAGAAATGATTACCATTGAGGTCTAATGCACAACAAATGGACACCATTACTTTTCCACAATAGTTCACAATGCTGTGTCCTTAGTGAACCTTTTATCCTAGTTTTTTAGTTTACTTTTAAAGTGCAATATGAATTTGATGCACAAAAGCGCTATTTTTGAAAAGGATTCTTTCAGAAGCGTGCGTCAGAGTCAACGATCGAGCGGAGTGACATGATGTTGCTTTGGGGGGTTGAGGGGCGCGAGGGATGTTGTCATTTACGTTGGCATGATGGATCCGTAACCACAGAAGCCACTGCTGGGCTATGATAAGACCAGCTGTCTCCTCTCTCAAGGGCCAAAAATCAATCCAACCGCATTACTGCACAGCTAGCATGTCCATATCACCGCGAGACACACTCCCTCACACCCTCAGCCAATACAAAACAGTGAATGTATCAAAAGGATCACTGCCTCACAGTGATCCTTTTGGTGCACAACATGGAAGAAAATTTGTTGAATGATTTTTACAAAAAATAACAACATAAATTCAAAGCACATAAATGTGTTTAGTCAAAATACTGTTGAATCATACATCTAGAGACAGAAATACAAATATCTGCACAGATATTTGTACTGCACAACCATAGATGTATTTGCAGTCGGCCTTAATTCTCAAGCATTGGTCGATATTTTGTTTGGCTCAACTGCTTAAAGGAAATACTTAAATGCACAAAATGTGATTAAACTGCTCCATTATAGGTTGGTAGTAAAATTGGGTTGTGGATGATCAGTCAATCTCTACCTAAAACTATCACACAACTTAAAAAAACACTAACTCAAGACTAGATAAAGAAAAGGACTGCTTAATGTAATTTTTTTGGTCAAAATTGTTATTCTTTTTATATTTTGTAGCCCTAAACACATTCTTTATTTCCTTTGTCCTATTTAAATGTCTTAACAATGTGACTTAGCATTGATACTGTGATACAAGGCCTTGAGGAAAATGCAATTATTTTTCATCGCCTTTTTACTCCAATGATGAAAGATGAGCTGATTTTCCCAGCTCTAATTAAGGAGGAAACGACACAATAGATTGACCAATTTCATAAACTTTGTTTGAGAAGATGTTACATGAAGAAACTACGCACACTTTAAATACTTGTTTGCCATAACCAGATGTTTCTGTCAATTTTCTTGATGTTGTTTGTCAACTGATCTTAATCATACTTTTTTTGGTAAACATTTTGGTTGTTTACATTCTTCAATTGTGACCAATCACCCATATTTCATGCATTTATGTGCCTTTCTTTCATTAAACATTTGTAATCAAGATATGGCTCATGTTGAGTTCTTGATGAAGTCTAGTTTCAGCCTGGAAGAGCTGCAGTTTCACCGGCTCAACCTTCACCGCCTTGTTGTTATGGCAGCTGTCAATCACAACTCAGCCTACTGGTTTTACACTGCCCTCCTCCTTCAGCAGTTCGGCTCGCGCAGCACTCCTCCACGCCAGTATCACCTTTACAGAGTTTATTTTTTATTTCAAGTTTCATTTTCACCACCACAAGTGTCTGGGAAGATTCCCTCCCGGGGTCTAACCCACAAAACTACAATATATATAAATATCTTTTTATGGTTATCATTCATCTTCTATTGCATATTCTTTTCAGTCCCTCCATGTTGAAAGACATAGAATTAGTTAACATAAATCAACAAAACATTTACAAATGATAGGTAGTAAAGCATTTCTTCCAAACGTTACTGAACCACAGAGAGGTAAATCCAGATAACACTCCAACACACTTTTGTCAAATACAGAACTGGCTGGTCATCAGAAATCTTTGTTAGGATTATGTCATATTTAATATTGCAATAGATGCATTATTTTTTTATTCTTCTTCAAAGCATCACATTGAGAAACTACATCACTGAAGTTGTTTGGCGTACCTCAAAAGGCTGCCACTAGGGGGAGAAGTTGCATCACTTTTGAATAAACAGACATGGGCCTCATGAAAAAAAAAGCTGCAATATCTTTCATAGGCAAGCCTTGTAAATAACTTTAACCATCTACATAAGCTATAAACCCGTACTAATAAAGACAGTGAAAGATTTCTAATCCGCTTTCAACATGTAGTTCTGGGAAATTGCGCCATCTGCTGTTAAAGCTGAGCACTTTCTCCAGCTTTCTCCATCCTATTTGATATTTTTCTGCAGTATAATGAATCACTCAGTATTATCAGGTGATGTTATTTACATTGATATCCGTGTTAAATCTCATAAAAAGGGAGCATACTCCAAATTCAAATTACCAAGACGTGAAGTAGCTTAACTTAAAAATATCTTTAATAGTATTTCTGTTGCTGGAGCTGGCAGCAATCTGACTGACGTGTCCACTCTCACACAGTCTCTGCATGGTTCAAACTGCCAGACTGCGATGTGGGTCACCTGGCACTGGCTCACTCTGCGTGACGGGCGCCTGCCTCCGTGTGCAGCAGAGGTGGGCATGATGGGCAGATAGCTTAACTGCAGATCTTTGGTGCTCACATTGTGTTGCTGTACTTTGAGAACAGCACAAATTAAAAAAGGAAGCTATGGTGAGGGGGTTGTGCACATATGCTGGAGTGTTTGTGTGGGAGGGCTGGTGGCGTGTATATTTGTGGAGTAACTAAAGCCCCTGGGAGAGAGAAAACACTCAGATTGGTGCACAACCACCCACACATCTACACAGAGGCTTAAAATTGGGATTCAAATTTTTGTTTTGTAGGTGTCAATGGTAGGCCCTGTTTATGTTTCATTCTCTGTCCTCCTTTGATTGATGATGTGATCTAAAAAGTGTGCGTTTCCCTTTGATCCATTGTGTTTTCCATTCAACTCTTGCATGAGGCTCTTGGAACTGCTTGGTCCATTCACTGAGCTCCATGAGCAGCTAATTATCCCCGGAACTCCTCATCTCTTTAGGCTGGCCTCCTTACATGTTGGCATGGTGACCACTGATGGGACCTGCAGGATCAGGACTCAAAAGGCGCTGCGGTGTCCTTGGGGCTCAAGACACTGCTGTCATACTGAAGTTCAACTACAACAAGCCATCATTGTTTTTTGAGTGCTTGCTTTTTGTTGGCCCAATGTACAACTATATATGAGAACATTATGAGTTTCTAAAACCCAACCTTGTTGGAAAACCTTCCAACACCCTAGCAGCGGCTCCTTCCTATTTCCTGTTTGTGGTGTCATGGAAACGCATTACACATTTCCCTCCATCCATTAGCACCAGAACATAAAAATGCAGGCTTCTCCAGATATAGCAGAACGCCAGAGCTCAAACATGGTTGAGGCGGCACCGTCTGTGCCCAGAATAAGAAGTTCTAATGACGTACATAGGAAAGAGCCAATCAAATATTACAGAGTTATGGCCTTGTTTATCATCATGGCCTTGGAGTAAAACATGTCTTAAAATGCCCTAATTCAAAGGCACCTCCAATTTCTTTTAGTTGCTAAGCAACGACAGAGCAGCAGCGCGATGCTCTGAGTTCAGGACTCCGATGTAAAACCACCGTTTGTCTGAGGCACGACCAGCTGACTGTGACAATGATACAGTGTCACTGCAGAGTAATTACCCTCTGAGTCCGCGGTAAATGATGTCCGCTGCAGTAACACGTGTGCAATCTGAACATCTCACTTTTACACAACACAATAATCATTACTGGCACTGGCTTTTCACATTTGATTGAAGATAATCTAGTAAAACCTCTGGTTTAAACATGAAAACCCAACTAAACAGAACTGGTGTAAAGACCTCAGTATCATCCTTTGGCTGTGGAAAGTGCTGTTTTCTATGATGCAAATAAATTATGCTTAGACTTAATGAACTGAATAAAGATGCCACACTGGAGTCCTTGGGTCGGCTTTGATCCATTCATTTATTTCTCTGAATACATAACAAACATTCTCATTAGGCGTGTTTGTATCCTTTGATTAGCACATTTAAAACTGCATTCAATTAAATTACTCGAACACTTCAACGAGATCCCCAGAACAGAGCTTGTGATCTACATTGCAAATATGACTTTGTGTTTCGCAAGTGCCTTTGTGCTCAATGACTGAAGCATTCCTGAGCCCTATGCTGTAGCCGGGCGCCCTGTGGATGTATAATAAATGTGAGCAAAACAAAGAGTCAGTTTAAGAAGGGGGCGGAGCCGCAGATCCCATCTATGACCTCACACGACAATCATTCTTGCAACAGTGAATAAACAACTGATCCTAGACTTCTGCTACTACATGATAACCAGACCACTGTGTGTCTGAAGGCCCTCAGACATGTATACATCTCCTTGTGCCTTTTGGAGTGGGTGGGATTCACAGGAAAAAGACTTCATTGTACAAGACTCCCAGCATGCAACAGTTGGGTACAAACTAGCTGAACCCATGTGACTGTTCCCCCCGGGCACATCTGAAGTTGAAGAAATACTAAGAATATTTTTGGATTGGTTTGATGCTATCTACATTCTCAATCAAGGGCGTAAGTGACGGCTGTAGTCACACGATGACAGGTGGATAACAATCAGACATTGTCATCTTATTATCAGAGCTTATCGTGATTTATGTGTGTGTGTGTGAGTGTCTCTCATGGTTGACCGCGCTCTGAGGATTGCACCAGCCTAAAAATCACAGTGAGGAATGATTTAAAAACAATCCAAGAAATCAATGTTATAATTTTGACATTTTAAAAGCAGTGGTTCATATTTAATGTTCAGTATCTGTGGCCATAAGTGAAGCATCAGTTTTTTTAATATTTGAAAAGTGTTTGCAGCAATCATAGCTCTGTTCTGTGTTTATCTTATGCATGCACCATTTAATCTATAATATTCGGTACAAAATGTTGACATAATTTGAAATGAATTGTTTTGAATTGTCAACTCTTCCTCTAGGTTTGATTACATTGAGTGATTGTGGATTTGGCTTATTTTAAGATGGATGCTCTGCCTAATGCGTACTTACTGTGAAAGTTTGACTGATAAGGTCAACTTCAAACCCTTTAAACATATAGCACCTTGAAAAAGTGCTTATCAGTGTTACTATTTCCGTAGCACAGACTTCCGCCTTTCATCTGCTTCCTCTTTGAAATGCAGTTTCCATATGAAAATGCGTGTGACCACTGTGTTTGTATGTGTTTGCCATTCGCTTCCTAGTTTCTGACAGTGCTCTGATAGGAACATCCTCTTAAAACCGGGCCCACCTTTCCTCAGACGTCAGTGGAGTCGTCAAATGTGATCACAACTGCAAAGGTGAGAGACACAAAACATTCAAAAACATGACATTATTGTTAAGTGGGAGTGTGACACTTTTTACAGACAACAAACATGAGTAAACAGACCGAAGAGGAGATATGGTTGGAGAGGAAGTCAACAATAGCGAGGACATCAGCAGTAATCTACAAAAGCCTGTCCCGATCTCATTATGAACAGTTGCATTCAGGTCTAGAGGCTGCCAAAGATAAAGAGAGACGATTCGCAAGGTGGCATTGTATGCATTTGTTGTTCCTGTAATCAAGTCTCGACCTTGTTCTGAAAAGCAGCTATTGATTTTAGTGATGGGCAACACAACCTGTCTGAAAGCTACTCCCATCTCAAGAGCTGTAATGGCTGGATACTATGCTTTCAACTGTATCATTAGCTTCCATTAGTAAACACACGGAGCAGAAATATGGATGACGGCAGCAGAATGCATTGTTCTTTGGTGGTGATTTACTGTCAGTGTTTTGTTATGTCAGATGCAGAGAGCGGCTGCACCAAATGGAGCTCTGATTTAGTATAAGGTGTGATATTTCTACATCAACACATCATGGCTTCTGTGTTTACTACTACTGTGCCGTTTACTCACCAGCCACCCACCTACAACTTTTCTTACATCTATGACTTATGTAAGATAGTGTAGTTTTGTTTTGTGCAGCTTCACATGGACCGCCACCTTATTCACCTTTAAATATAACCTTTGAACTTTTTCTTTTACTGAACTATTGTGTTTTACAGGTTTTAAGACTTCTTCCACTCAATCATTTCCATTGTTATTATAGAATGTTTGTTTGTGTGTTTGAATACAGATGGAAATTGGCCTTAAATTCAGACAATTATTTATTTTGATGTTTTGTCTTTGTTGGTTTAAGTATTTATTTGGCACATTCTGTTCTTACATAAAGCTTCTAAAACAATTATCGGTTTAATAAACTGGTTTGTCGTCATCACATTGCATTAAACTTTATCTAACAACGCTGTAATAATTAAGAACCATAATCCAAAAAGAGGCATTTCATGTATATTTGGCATTCATTTAGCAGGTTCTTAGATGTTGCTTGTTTTCTCTTCCACAACATAATGCTTCATTGTTAATATTCCAACGATCATCCCTTGTTTTTGGATACCACATATTTACTTACGCATCTGTTTTGCTCGAATCGTGTCCATCCAATACTAACCATTGCTCCTTGCACATGTTCTGCCTATAACAGTGTATACAGCAGAGTCACATAAAGGTGAAAAGTTACAAACATGCGGGTGTGTGTGTGTGTGAGAGAGAGAGCGGCGTGTGAGGCGAGGGAGGCGGTGCAGAGTGCGGTCTGCGTGTGTGTGTGTGTGTGTGTGTGTGTGTGTGTGTGTGTGTGTGTGCTTCTCCCCTGGATAACAGCATCCCTCTCTCTCCGTCCTGCACTCCGCTCCTCCCCTCTTCCCTCTCGGCATCTCTCCCACACTCTCCCGCGCTCCCAGGACCCTCCCCAAGCCACCCGAGCTATCCAGCCTGCTCTCGCCGCTGCCTGCTATGTGCAATATGCTGTGAATCTGTGTGTTTGTCTCTCTCTCGCTCTCTTTGTGTGTGTGTGTGTGTGTGTGTGTCGCTCTCTCTCTCGCTTCTCCCTGCAGCTGCGGTGGGCGTGCGAGCCTCTGACCCTCGATCGCCCACTTTCTTTCTTGTTTCTTCCCCCTCTCTCTCTCTCTCTCTCTCTCTCTCTCTCTCTCTCTCTCTCTCTCTCTCTCTCTCTCTCTCTCTCTCTCTCTCTCTGAGCTGCCTTTGGGGGCTATGGATGGACTGCGTTTACCTCCACTCATCGAGGAGGCACTGGACTCTACAGGTCTGTCACGTTGTCACGCTTTTCCTATATTTAGCCCGCACTACTGCACTGATGCCATCACGAGAGAGCGAGCGTTATCTGCGTCGAGGGAAAACTCTTGAAGCGCTGGATGGGAGGAGGAGAGAGCTGGTCAGGTGGCACGGGGAGGTAGTTTAACTGTTGAAGCTGCTTTATTAGAAGCTGACAGACGAGTGGGCATTTACACTCAGCGATGGCATCTGTGTGCGAGTGACGGAGCCTGCTTGCTGCCAGGTAATGGATGGATGTCTGCCATCTGCACAAAAATAATGTGGCTAATAGTGGCTGTGCTGTTTTGAGCTGCATAATGGATTCAATATGGAGTTGTGTTGTACTTTCTTGGAGCCGGGGTGTGACTTTACATTTAGAGTTCTTTTCAGCTATGGTTACGAAGCTTTGTGGCGTTTTGTGTTTTGATGAAATGTTTTGCTCCATACATAGTCATAGTGTGTTGGAGGGAGGAATGTGGGGGATGTTTTTTTCATTTTCTCAGTGTTTTTCGAATGGGCGTGCACACTTGCATGCTGCTGAGAGGATGTTTACGGCTGTAGAGGGACGGAGGGTCAGCTGGCCTATGACCGGCGCGCAGGTTGCCAGAACGGGACTTCCTGTTGTCCTAAAACTGAACTTTTCAGCTGAATGAACAAGAACTGCTTATTAGGATGATATGCTGAATATTGCAGTAAACCCAAAGTAGGATTGGTGAAGCAACTGGCAAAAACGTATCTGTATTAATTGGACCAGTGGCTCCCAAGCTGGTGGTGATCATCGTGGCCTTTTGCAGTTCAAGTGATGTTAAAATTTGGGTTGATTTTAATGTGTTTTTAGTCTGTACGGCCTGCCTCGTTCAATTCTGAGTTTGTTCTGAGGTAATTCCTGGTTTAATCCTGTTCTGCTATGATCCTACTAGTTTTGATCTGTTTTTTCTCTTGATGTTTTGTGTTTTTCATTTGATTCAATTGAATGTGACAATTACTCATTAGTTTACTGTACATTAAGCTGCCATTACATTTCACAGGCAGCTGCGGTTCTCTGTACTCCCCCCAATGACCACAACAACATGTATACTATTCCACAAGGTCCTCTTCATTTTTACTAACAAGCAAGTTCATGTTGACAGCTCTCCTCTTTCATCACAGCCTCGAGTATACCCTTTTATACCAAAATGTAGTCTTGGAAGTGTCTGGCTAAATGCAGTGCAAGTCCAGATTCTTGATTCCCCATAATAAGAGTCGAGGACACTACAGTGCAGGGGATTGAGCTGTACACACTCACACAGGGATATAACTGGATTAGAGTGAATTGTCCTGGTTGAGGTCAGCTCTGGTGAGACTCTATTGTTGTTAAAAAA
Organism: Eucyclogobius newberryi; assembly: GCF_026437365.1. Taxonomy (NCBI): domain Eukaryota; kingdom Metazoa; phylum Chordata; class Actinopteri; order Gobiiformes; family Gobiidae; genus Eucyclogobius; species Eucyclogobius newberryi. The sequence continues at coordinate 26,078,184 of NW_027316389.1, forward strand.
TGGTGGCTTTTGTGTTCAGCTTTTTGTCATCTAACGAGGACATATCCTTACAAACTTTCTCACCATCGGTCATTTAAAGATGCTGCTCTCTCCCTGGAGGCCAATGCTATCCTGACATGCAATTTGTCAGTAGTAAACCATCTGTATCCTCACTGTTTTGTTATGTCTACTTTATATACTGGTTTATACTGTGGATAAGCCAAAACTATGTGTTTCTTTAGCCCAAAATGGTAAATATGTGGTAATGTCATGGGTGAAAGTTGAACCAATGTTGCTGAAACTTTGTCAAAATCAGCTTAACCAAGGCAAAATTAAGTAAGCGAGAATATAGACAAGAATATAGTTTGTGGGTTCATGGGTCAGTCATTTCTATACTGTTACATTTATATTTTACACAATGGAGTGTGTTGAAAAAAATACAGATGTTCCTTCCCCCTGGAGGCCAAAACAATACCACGGCACATTTCATCATTAGTTATCAATCTGTATCTTTACCATACTGTTACCCCCACCGATAATAGTCACTAAACTGCATTCTCTTTGGTTTCGACGCCCACACATTTATCGGAGTGCATGCACTAAACTCATACCGCTTTGCACCTGCCTACCTGCAGTCCTCCTGTGTCCTCACCTCTTTCCCATCCTCCTCTCTGCTTTGCTGTTGTGCTGGAACATCACCACTGATACTCCCAGTGGGAACCAGGTTTTTCCAAGTCCCCGAAAACCAGTAAACAACACAGTCACATGGCCTGGGAAGATCTGAGGAAAAACAAGAAATACAGTGTAAGATTCTGTTGTTTGATCGGAATGATGCAGCATTCATGAGGTCCATGTGTTTTGTTTTGAGGAACATTTAAAGATTTGAGCTTGAAACACTAAAACAATTAATGTTTTACTTGTAATTTGTTTTATTCAAAGCTAAGTTCACAATTTTAAGCTGTATTAAGGAAACTGTGTTAAAGGTGCAATACGTAAATTTACATATTGGGCCCATCTGCTTGTGTCCATGGTGATGCTAGTGTTTGGCCTAGAATATTCCACTTATATTTAGCATTTATTCAATTAAAGATGTTTTATTTGCTAAACCAGAATCAGAATCAGAACCAGAAAAGGTTTATTGCCATTGTCAATGAACAAAATTCAAAAACGATGCCTTGAAAAACAGTCATTGTTACTGTGAGTGGACTCGCCTATCCACAGATCTGACCTGTTCCTATCACCTGGAATGGTTTCATGTCTATGGAACATTTCAGTAAAAGTAATCATAGCGAGACAAGCAGTTGACTTTCCACTACCCAACTTCCCCACAACTTTTCAATTGTAAACATGTGACGTTAAGTTTGACAAGAAAGTTAATTCAAAATAACTTCAAATTAAATTGTTAATCGTTAATTATATCAATAGTTGCAATCTTCATGAGAAATACATGAACATAAATTGCCAAGTCGACCACGGAGCCAACAAAATGTCAAAGGTGAGTCGAATGGACAAAAATTAAAAACAAAAAAGTAACATTTGTCAGGTTTATAAATCCCTTTACACACTATAAGACGGCCTACATTTACTGCCATTGTAATAAAAAAAGAAAAAAGTATATTGTAGTTAACCACACAATATAATATTCAAAACAATACAATATTCAAAACATTATACATTCATTATTCATCAGAACCAGTGAACTCAACATGTTTTTCTGCCGCTACAGCCCCTGCGCTTGAGTCCACCTCCCGGAGTGAAACATGTGTGCTCGCCCCGCCCCCGGACTTGAGTGTAAAACAGGGCACTCTCAGTGGGTACCTTACGAGCACAGAGCACCATATGCCGCTCTCCTCACACTCCAAGCGAATCAGCCTGAAAGCTCTGGATAAAACAAGACTCTTCCCTCTGCGCAGTCAAATATTGCTTTCCCATAACTTTTCTTCCATTCTCAGCACACTTAGCTTCAGCCTATAATTACCTCCCCCCCTCCCCATTTGTAAGCTTTTATTCTTCTTTCTCGATTTGGCAGACTGTACTGTACTCTCCAGTATTTCCCCTGTGTTTTTTTGACATGTATAAAGGCTTTCAGGTGTGGAGCAGTGATATGCAATTAAACAGATTATGACCACATCAGCTGTTCTCATGCTTTGTAGCCATCCACCGAGGTCTAATCGAATACATCTACGTTCAGCAATTTGATGATGTCATAATTGCAGATGTAGGGCAGGAGCCTATATAACTCTAGGGGAGATTTACAGTGTTTTTAAAGTGATAAATCAATGTTGAATCTGATTATTTGTTACTGATTGGCTCCACCATTGCCATACGAACCTTACGGCTTAAAGTTCTTCTAACCGACAGCAATAACATCTTTGGGCACAACCTTCTGAAGCTATTGTGAATACTTGATTACACGTTTGTTTATATATGCTGACAGCGAAGACATTGAACTTTGTGCCAGTTTTTGTTTCATGTGGTTCGACGCATTGATTACAAATGAGGCAAACCATAAAACATGTCAACAAATCTGCAAATCTGACCGTAGAATTCTAACCCTTTTTTCAAGCCAACACACACTTTCCCATAGCAAACCTCACTGAAAGGATGTGCACACTAACACACTTTTTCTGCACGTTCATCAACAGCAACGGGGCCAAATTATAGCACGTTCTGCCTGCATCTTTACAGCGCTGACCCACTTTCCCTTATTTCAAATGCAAACGTAGATTTTTCCGTTTCGGCAACAGAGCGCCTCATTAGCTTGTGGTGACCGATCCTTTTGTTCTGAGAAGCCTTTCGGGTGTTTTCTCAAGAGCTTCGGTATCAGTGAGAGTTGAATACTTTACCCCATGAGACGTTCACAGATGGAGACTTTCAGATGGGACCAATTTAAGATTGACCTCGTGTGTGCGGGGAGCAGGCGGGAGGGCATCCGATAACATCATTGTCTGTATAAACTGGAGACAGAAGGTTTCCATGGCTGAGAAAACCTGGACCAGACCCAGCTCTATTGCAGGGTTCAAGTGCATATGGTCCAGGCGGTTACCATGGAGATTGGTGAAGGAGAGTTTTGAGTTGGATTAAGGCAGCCTGTGCGAAGAGGTTCAGGGCTCTAGTGTTCTGTAGTCTACAACAATATATTTGATAGGGAAGTAAATCTTTTCAGGCAAAATACAATTACATTAGTCACAAAGCTTTTTAATATGATGAGTCAGGAAGTATATAAAGAAGATGGTGCAAAAATCTCACTGGCATTGAGCAAAAATGTTTGATTTAAAGGGCATTTGACGTCAAACATCAATAACCTAATGGTGCAGTAATGTGAGTGAGTCAACAATCTTGAAAACAACAACAGTGAGTGACGTTTTCAGGGATTATTGAAAAGGAAGGTATAAATAAGACAATGTCAAAAGGTTTTTAAAGGTTTGTTCAGTCTTTGTATTGCTGGGTCCATTCCAGCTTGAACAAAAACAAAACTTGGAAGTATGAATCATTTTGGGCTGTTTTGTTTTAGTTTTGTTTTCATGTTTTCTTGAAAAGAGATGCTGCTATTACGCACTAAATGATAAAAACTCCCCTTTTGCTATTATGGATCGAAAAGTCTGTGTCAGCTTTTCCATGCATTAGGCAATCCAAAGACAACAATGAATAATTTAGACGGATCAGTTTCACTATGTGCTCATATATTGACAATAGTAGGAAATCATTGAAGTGTCCATAAGATGTGGGGATTCAGACAGAGAGTTATGTTACCTCTGGTGAGACGGGAGGGCTAACCACTCCACCGCCACAGAAAGTAACGAATACGCAGTAATCATTTTAGATTCATTTTGGCATCACAGGAAATCCGCTGTCTAAAGCTCGAGATTGTGTCGTCACACATCATAGACTTTATAGTTGCTTAAAGTTACACCACTTGAGATTTTAAAGATGCTAAATACTGGGGATTGTTTTAAGCCAATACTGATATTTGCTATTTGGCTTCAAACCAAGTCGTAGTAAAGGCAACAAATAAACTTTCACACCTTTGTAGAAATAACCAAATGTATTTATCTATGCTATGGAATAGTCTGCTGCATGATTGTATAAACATACAGCCATATTTTTGGGGTAAATGCTCTTCTATTTCCATTTGCACTCAATAGATCGTTCAAAAAGGCAAATCTGATCCTGAGGGCAGACACAGGCACAGAGAGATGGGGACAGTTAAATATCGGGGCCCATTTCAACAATATTCAATATTTGACTGATAATATCTGGGAAAAGCCTCCAATAGCATGATAACGGCCCAATTAAATCCTAAACTTAGCATAGTTCATTCAAAAGTATTGTACATTATAGATATGTTACATGTTTTTTTTACCAGTAGTTCCCCAGCTCTTTTGTTAACTTTTTTATATTGTTTTGCCTAATTCTATACGAACATTAGAAAATAGCGCTGTCTTCAGATCCGTTGCATCCTGTGAACTGACACATTTAAATTTGGATGAATACCTCATAACATTCCCAAACCAAACTTGTAACTTTTAGCGAGTGCGTAGTTTAAATCCTTTTCCATGCACCCACAACATCACAGCTTCATCAAAGTCTCTGGAGAGGGACCAAGGCATTTCTGACTGACAGAGACATCCCGGGACACCTTTTCTCCCTTCACTTAAATCCGTTTATCATCACTCTTACCCCTCCATTTTCTGACTGCTCGTCTCTGCTCTCCGATGCTGTGACCGTGCCATAGCAAAGGGAAACGCTACAACATCAGTGCTGGGCTGGCTTCAAAGCAGAGGGGCGTACGGAGAGGAGGAAGAGGAGGAGGTAGAGGAGGTGGAGGAGGTGGTGTACATTATGCATGCTCTCCCACACGGCTCAACCAATTTAGGCCATACATAGGTTTGAAGCATTGCACGCTCGCTCTATAACTATACAGATGAGCGGCTGCCGTGGCCTGACAAGCAGACAGGTACAACACTAATATACACGTGTTTGTCAAAGTCACAGCGCGACAACAACACCTGTCTTTTCACTCCGTGTTACGCCACATCGTCAGCTTCAGAGGTGCTCAGCCATCAAAGCTTTTCACAGCTGATTTGAGTCCAGATGTTCGCTTTCAGCACCGGCACAAGTTTATTAGATGGATTTTAGACGGAGGAGATATAGTTGTAGAGGAGATATTAAAATACATACAGGCTCTGATTGTGTTGCATGAAATAGAAGAGTTGCAAGCACTGAGCAGAAAGTACTTGTATTCATAAGTTGTTACATCACAAAGTCAAACCGGTTCAGATAAATGTGGTGAATGTAGAGCTATGCAAACGTTTTTTAGATCAGACTGATTACAGTATAAGATTCCACAGTCTTAAAAATACTATGAATATTACAAATCCATGTCAAAACTGTAGAATAATGCATAATTGAACTTCCAGTTTTTCTCAGTCGTATGTAAGGCTGGGTACTTTTAAATGTTTTCAGCTCTGATCTGTTTTTTGATACCGGTATGGTTCCCTATACACATTTACTGTTTAAGTTTATCATTGTGTAATATTTAAAGTAAAGACACACATTGTTATAACATATCCATCTCAAAATATATACAGGTAATTCAAATTATATTCAATTCAGACTTTCACTTTTTGCCTGTTTTGTGATACCAGTAGTTGAATGTTACTTATACATATTGTATATATGTATTACTCATTAACTCTCCCATACTGACTTTATGATGATGAATTTGTACATATTATCTGTTTTTTTGGGACTAGCGGCAGATATGTAAATCAAGTTTCTGTTTACGAAAAATAACGTTATTTTTTTACCTTATAACATAAGTTTGTGGTGACAATGTCTAGTAACTTTCTAAGCTTCTCTCCCAGAACCAAACAAGTATCAAAACATACTTTCTTCCGGCATCAGCTTTGATTGCACACTTTTATCAGTATCAGTAGTACTTTTTCCCCGCACTGTGGCACTTAGGGTTAAACAGTAACCAGCCCAATAGTCCCAAACATCGACCGTTTTGAAAATGTTGTTATTTTACGTTTTCCTCCTTTGCCAAAACTGTCCCACATTCCTGCCTCTCTCAAAATCCTCTCCTCAATTTGGCAGAGAGCCTTTTTTCATCTCTAGGGCCCGTGCCCCGCAGATGAGCACCCAATCAAGAGCTGTAACAAAGGAGCCAGCCAGAGTTGTCACATTAACGTTTAAATTTTACTCTTTTCTTTGACAGCTCCCTGTTCCTGCGGCTCCCATTCTCCACAGGACGAGGTTCACCGTGGCATTCTCAATGTGTTTTGCTGCAATGTGATTACGGAGGAATGTGCTGTGTCCAGATAAAGCCGTTCTGCGCCTAAAGCTAGCGCTGCTCCTGGGAGGACGGCCCCGGCACGCACCTCTCTCCGGTGTATGCATGAAGCGGCCATAGCTAATGTAACGCAGCTTGCATGGAGGAGCAAAGGGGATTGTGGCTCAGAGAGAGGTGGATATAGGTGTCACTACAGCTGATTGGACAAAACGACGTGGCTGACACACGCTGGGGAGACGAGGACGGTAAATGTTTCTGAGAGCGTCGTCTGGGTTATTCTGATGAGAAGCCTGCAGAGATGACAGCTCCGCTCTTCAGGGAATTCTGAGTTAAACTGATGATGGCAAAGAATGATAATATTTTGAATAACAATAAAATATGGCGTTTTCATATGTGTAGGGAAGTTTTAGCGAACGGCTGGTCATAAAAACAAGCACATTGTAAGATTGACAGCCATTCAATACGATTAAATGACAATTACCACCTTATTGCACTAAAGGTATGTAATAGCGTGTTTATTATTATTACATGAAATTTACCCATGTGTGGACAATAAAGGAATATGTTATCTTATCTAGACATTTGTATTACAATATTGATCTAAAACAGATTAAAAAGGGGGATATTGACTTCCCCTCGGAGCAGGAATTCACATTATCAAGCAGCAGGTTTTCTTTTACATGTCTTTTAATATTGTTAAAAAATAGCCACATACATTTTTATAATCCTACATGTATGACTCGTTCTTTAACAGCTCTCAAGCCTCAAATGCAAGACAATACAGGATGATTAAACATGAGTGAAACGTGCATGAATCAATGGAACTACAAAGTAAAAGAAAATTATCATCAAATAATGCATCAAAGTTTATTTCCAACAATATGTTTTTTTAAATATATTATGTATTTAAGTTGGAAATTACTACTCAAAATAATACAGTAGAGCCAATGGTCATAGTTTGCTGTCTTGCGTTGCTCAGTGTTGTAGTATTATTTTGATTCATTCATAATAAGCCACTCACACGGTTTCACATGCCAGAATAGTTTTTGTGTCCCACCCCTAAAACCTGGTTGAATTAAGAGGTTCCAGCTGGGCATCTGGTTTAAATCCTATGCCAAATCAATATGCAAATCTCAATATAATCTCGAGCATGTCATTGATAGATCAGCCGTGTGGATCTTTGATGAGAAACGTCGGAAAGAAGGAGAAGTGTGTGTATAAGTGTGACAAAACTCACTGTATTTGCATTTTCTATTTTTAGCTGGTGTAACAGTTTGTTTGAACTCGACTGCAATCTCCTTAATACATCCACTCATTATATCAGCTCTTTTCTTATAGTTTTTCTTCTCATTTAGATCCAACCGTGGCTCTGTTACCTTTCTATTACAAACCCCTTAGTACATTCTCCTTTAGCTTGCCGGAGTTCAGAATTAGTTATTTCCAATGAAGCTGTTTTCTCCATGGTCTTTATAGCCGCCGCAGGCCAAACAATTCACTCGCTCCCTTTATTTCTTTATGTCTAACTCATTACAGCAGCATCAAAGATTAATGACAAAATAGCCTTGTGCCTGTGAAACCCCTCGCACGCCTCTCTGGGCCGTCATTGTTTAAGCCATTAGAATGGGAGGGAAAAAGTAATAACTGCACGTGGTATGATGAAAAAAGTCTTCACTCTGATGGAAATATCCTGAGACAAAGAGGCAGAAAAATAATTAGTGGAGGAAAAAGTACGTCTCCCTTAAGCAAAGATTACACTTGTGAGTATCAGTCTTAATTAGTGGCTGAATCTTTAGTTAATGCGTTGCAAAGTCCCCTGCTGCCCTTTCCCTCTCTGCAGTGAAGTCACATCTTATCGCTTCCTGGGCTTGTCTTGCTCATCACGTTAAGAACACTTGTTTCAAAGCTGAAGGACTGCACGAGACATTTCGGGGCACTAAGGTACAAATTAACACAATTTGTTAAGTTCACAGCTTGATTGAAAGAGGTCTTGGACTTCAAATAGCTAACTGAGCTTTACAGTGCACAGATACAGAGGCAAGAAACTACTAACGTGTCATTTTGAGTGAGCTTTGGTCCGGCAGCTCTATTGTTTTGACACAATGATACTTCAGCTTGGAGAGACTGAATGAGGACAATAAGAAAAGGAAAATGAATGATTTAAAATTATGAATGATACATAATATAATGGTATAAATAACAGTTTGCAGGGAAAGAGCCTCTCACAGCAGCGCCACGGGGCAGTCGCCAGGCTCAATCTTTGCGGTAGCTTTTTCGCATGTTCTAAGCATGTTTTATTATAGTTATTTTGTACATAGTTTTTCATTTTTCGGGCAATTGTATTTGTTTTGTTCTGTCTGTCTTTGGATTATATTGCAAATACAAAAAAAGCCTTTAATAATCAGGTTTTAAAGGTGCACATTGTAACTTAGTGGAGGGTCTATCACCTGCTTGTCTCCATGGATATGTTATGCTTTGCCTGGAATGTTCCACAGCATGGCATTAAACTCTCCATGGAGACATACTAAGACAAGACATATTTGTTTTTCAGCAATACAAATGCCTGAAATTGAATAAACACACGATGAACAGGTTTAATGCAATACTGAGAATTATTCAAGGTAAAGCGCTACAATTTCCACGGAGACAAGCAAATGGCCCCTCCTCTGGAAAAGTTACACAGTGCGCCTTTAAGTAAAATAGTTTTTGCTAATGTCAGTCTAGTCGGCCTTCCTCTTTTTCCTCTTTTCAATCACATCTCTGCGTAATGGCAAATGTGTGCTCACCGCAACGAGAAGGCAGTTTGATGCAATACTAAAGCCATAAATGACGTCTTTCACTACATCCTGACCTGCTCTTAGCCTCTCCTAGCAGCGCTTGTGTTGTTACCTCAAATGTATTCAAATAACCATGCAGCAAAATTGCAGGCGTTTTAAAACCCACAAAAAAGTCATACATTTCACCGGGTTCAATGTGCCACAATTGTGTTCTGTCATATCCTGCTCACAATGAATAGTAGCTCATGTTTTTATGGCCTTAGAGGTGCATTGCTGAGTGATGACTCATATGATTGCCTCAGCATAGTGGCCCTGCTCCCCCTGTTCCTCTGTGTGTGGTGCCTGGCTCACGCACTCCCTCTAGTGGTCACAAAGGGATAACGTCTGTTGCGGTATGAGTGAGATATTAGGAAGATGCTGGGGTTTGAGTTATCAGATGCAGGACTGTGGATCTAGAGGAGGAACCAAGAAGGAGATGTACACGTGTTGTAGAAAATGACTGGTGTGTTAGTGTTGATAAAGATGCTGAGGTTAGGCTTAATTTATTTGATGTGATTTAAGGTTTTAGAAATAGCAAAAATGTCAAATGTCAAAAAAATAAAATATCCTCCCAGATAAGAATAATAAGAATGTATTGTCTATTTTTCAAATTCATTGTGTCTTTATTTGAAATGCCTGGCTTATTGATTGTCAATATAAATCAGTTTTGGAAGTAGTTTTTTTCTTTAAGATTTTAGATTTAGCTTGTTCTTTAAATTGGACCAAACACAAAATAATGTTAAATATAGTCCAGTGGCAAGTTGGTGACGGTCTGAGATGAAGCTCACCTCATGCCATTAGTTGCAAGTTGAAGCTATATTTATGCTGCATTTATCACAGAAATCGGTAAAAAGTAAATTGCATGACACTGGATTAAATAAATCTAATAAAATTGCAATATATTTTAAAACAGTAAACATCTAAGAGATGACATAAATAATCACAAGATGGTGCTGTTGATCAAAAATACACCCCGCACTGAACCACAGCAGATAAAACTAATGACGCACTTCTTACATCTAACCCATCTAACTCTTTTTTTATCATACCGTTCATCCGTGCTTTTTTTTCCAGATGACCCGTGCGATCTGAAAGCCGAGAGCACCATGGACAATGAGATGACAGCCAAAGAGCGCGGCGTGCTGGTGGACAATGAGAAGGAGGAGGTGGATCGGGGAGAGGGAGGTCCAGAGGAGGAGAGCCTGACGGATGAGCAGGAGCTGGATGAGCTCAGGTCACAGGTGGTGCAACTGCTGCTGGAGCTAGACGAGGCCCGGGAGACGTCCAACAAGCACCAAGAGAGCTTCCACGAGCTGCAAGGTGAGGAGAGCAGACGAGGAGGGCAGTGAGCTGAGTGAATCAAAACCATCACACAAGCATAATAAAGACACGTATTTACCTCTTCAAGTGACAGGGAATATCTAACATTTGAAACGGGATAAAGCATGTTATAAATGCCTGTATGTGCTGAACATGTTGTTTTAAATGGCATAATGTCTATTTTAACACTTCAGTTGAACGTTAGAATCTAGTTATGTTAAATATGAGGCAATTATTGTATTTATCAAGGTTGATTGTAATGATATTGATGACAACTGACTAGTGCAAGCTAATTACATAAGGACAATGGAAACAGTAGATTATAGTGCACAAAGTTATTTACTTAAGCTTATTGGGCTGTGTTAATATAAAGTAATGCAACTTTACTGCAACTGGTGTTGAACTAAAGTGCTGTTTGTTGTTGATTGTGTAAAAAGATGCAGTTGTATCGTCTGGACACTGTTCTAGAAAAACAGGGTGTTTCGACTCTCTTCTAAGCGGTGTTCTCAATCTGTGGATCTGAGAACTCTGAGATTGAGAATGACCCTTGGATGAGAGTAGAAACATCTTGTTTTTCTAAAAAACATTGTCCAGATGATACAACTGAATCTTTTTCTACAATGGAACACTCCTGGACGAGTGAGGGAATACACCGCCTTGTTTGTTGTTGATTGTGAGAGAGAATGGCTATTGATGACTCACTGGACAATGTCCTCGCTTTACCTCGCTTAAGGACTCCGGTTTATGTGATAAAGGTCCACAGCCCTTTAAAAATACATAACAATAATCATGTTTAATGTTTCTTTCTTTGTAAACCTTTGTTTTGACTGTATTTTGCTAGTGCAAGCAACATTTTGACTTGTACTTTGTTGTACGAACAAAGACTATTTCCCTGAGGTCTTTGAGTTCAGGATTGTGACCTCATAACTTCTTTAGTACTGTAATAAACGTGGCATAAATGTGAATTAATGATCTGATATACATCGACATGTTCTTTTTATGATTTAAGGGTGAACGGGGTCCAGACAAATCATATTTGGATTATATGATATTTTGCCTCCTCACCAAGATGAGCAATTTTAACCAGAACATTCTCAGTGTCCCCATTTTCTCCAAAACACAACTTTCTTGTTTTGGAATACAAAAATGTGGCCATATGGGTTGGCCAACAACTAATGTCCCACAACAAAAATGCAGTTTCAAGTTAAATTTATATGTCATAAGATTTTGTGTAATTAAATTAATTCGAGACATAAGCTTAGGGCTGTATAAAAGCCATAACTGTTCCCTGTCTCTTTTCGAACAGAAAGTACAAGCTAAATGTGCTTTGTTTTTTACCCTGGGACTTTTTAAGAGAATTTAATAAGCTTTGCGCTCTACTCTGGGGCAGTTTACTTTTTGTTCATTTTTAATCTCGGCAGAGAAAATAGCTTGAAGTAAGTCTAAAACCTTTGTATTTTCTATTGCTTTTTCTAAGCAAAGATTGTGTATGTTAAATATAAAAGAGCAGAGCAAATAACTGTCAGAACCGAAACATTCATGTTGCAACTTCTCCGTCCCAAGCATCGATACAGTTTATCGGAAAACACACAGTACGCTCAATTAATTTGCAAATCGCTGCACACTGGGAGGCAGATGGTCCCAGAAGAGAAAATCAAAAGGAAAGAAGACGCAAATTCAGCATCACAAAACTACCAAGACGGGACGTGTGATTGCAATGTCACATGTAACACAGTTTAGCCAATCTTCTCCAGAATAAAAGCTGAGATAAACAGGCAGACACAGGCGCTCGTTTCAATGTTTATACTGAGCGGATGACACGCTCTCTTCCTCACGGCCGGCTAAACGGACCATCACGTCAGATCGTAGAAATGATCTTCCCGGTGTTCAGGACAGTGAGTAAGGCCTTGAGCATGGAGCTGCGGCCAACTGTGTGTGTCATGGAGGTCTGAGCTCAGCTGTTTGTGTGGCATTCCTCAGACAACTGTGCACACGCCAAGAGAAGCTTCCAGACTGTGGGAAAGAAAGAGCAGCTTTGGTCACTACGGGACTAGAGCGCAGCTGTTCAGGTTATGACTGCTGGAGTTTGAGTGGGCTTTAAAGCTAAGGTATAGCGTTAAAATGTATACACTACGTTACTTACTAGTGTATTGAACGTGTTTCCTTTCTCCTCATTTATTAGCAGGACTCGTTGAGTAGAGATATGTTTTCACTTTGGTTACATGCACACCAAATATCTGATCACAGTAGGATTTTTTACAGTATGATCAGATTATTGACTTGTGTGATCTGATTTTTGTCTTTTTGGACATTTTTCACACATGTCCAGGTTTTGAAATATTAATTTTCAAATTAATTGTACATTGTCTTCCCAATACAACAGTGACTCTAAAATCCATTGGTTAATTTGTTTTTGATGATCAGATTTCTCGTGATTTTGGTAAACATACCATAATCTGACCATGTGCCGTACATGTGTCCAGGGATGATAGTTACTTTAGGCATATTATTGTCAGGTTTATCATGTTGAAACAGAGGTTTCCACACTGGAAACATAGAGTTAGTGGCTCACAGTGAGAGGCCCATTCCCACAGGGACAGAACAGTTTACGTTACAGGCTAGTGTTGCACAATCTTTAGTCTCAGTCGAATCAACGAATCGAAATTGCAATTATTAACTCAAAAACACTTTATTTAGATAATAGAATGTCCATTGCAACAAACAAAATCTGTTCATTGGGTGGGGGATAGATAGGCCTTAAAGTTTATATCTCTTTTAGATCTTAATGTTCCTTCAGTGTGCACTGTGACCAGAGTCCTACTTATTAAACATATACTATAATTGTCCCATCCCTAACTACTGAAAACATCAATTATATGAAAAAAAAAACATATGTAATTATATAGCAAAGATGGTTAATAACTGTAAGTGTGCTTTACATTTTAGATTCGGATGCCTCAAATGAGCCACTCTTTGCTTTGTTGACAAACCCTTGGCCTTCTCTTGCTGAGCTTCATGATGAAGTCATCAGAAATGGTTTTCACTTTGATGCTGAGCCTCGTCAGGGTTCATTTCATTAGTCTAATGACAGAAGTGTACGAAACACTGATCAGAGCAAAGGGTGACTATGACATAAACATGTGAAAACGTGTGTCCAAACGTTTGACTTGCATGCTATTTTTACTGATAGTAAAACATTATAATTATTTTTAAGCAGTTGAATCAACCAACAAAGACACCAAAACAAACGTATACTGTGATGCACGCCCACTACTTTCTTGAGCTGTTCGATTGTCACCTCCATATTTCCTAATCCTCGTACATTTTTGTTTTTCTATTTTAATAAATAAATAGATTCTGGCTGTGGGAGAAAATATATTTACTAAGGTCATGACCATGCCAGAATTTATTTGAGCACGGCATAACTCATTTTGCAATCCAAAACTTAGTAGTAAAGCGCTAGTGGCATTTCAGTGGGTGGAACTTAAGAAGAAAAACCCTGTGAAGCCGTCTACTGCAACTAATCACATCATAACACAGAACACCCTTATCTGTGGGTGCTTTGGCATTTCACTTCCAAAACAGGTCATTAGAGGACTCTCAAAGTCCTTTTGTTAACCACTGAATAAAACAGCCACTAGTCTTGGCGTCATGCACTCAGAGATACAAACCTGCTCGTGTCATTCATGTCTGCTTCAAGGTTGAACTGCTTATCAAATTGTCATCTTTCCATTGGCAGACTGAAGTGACATTTTTCTCTTATCTCGTGGAACCTGTGATTCGTTTTTCACCCGGCGCTCCTCTCCCTCCCTCCCTCTCTCTCTCCGTACACCAGGGCTGCTGGAGGATGAGCGTTTGGCCAGTGCCCATCAAGCTGAGGCCTTCACGCGCCAAATTCAGAACCTGCAAGGTAAAGTGCAGATAAAACTGAATTGAAAAGATAACGCTGTTCACATGTGATTTGTAAACAGTAACAGAGCAAAGCTGCATCTACACAACATATAGTGTATTAGTTTTAGGTCAATTCAATGTCTTTAACTGTTACTAATTTACTACCCATTATTGTCTTTTATTTAAAACTTTAAAATATATTTATTGATATAAACTAGCAGACAGTAGTCATTATTTTTTTTAATATTTATTTAGATGTGGTTAAACCGAACAAAAGATTGCATAATTTATCAACACATATCAAATTATTCCATGCAATTTTAATAACATCTGGTTCTTTTGGTGTGACTAAGCAGATGTCCATACTGTTAGTTGACACGTTCTAATTACTGCACTTAACACATTCAAAAGTCAAATTAAAAACCATTCAAACTCTCTGTACAATGTAAAATGGAACAATAACATTTTTATGCAGCTGTTTCTGCCTCAAACCTGCTCTCACCTCTAAACACGAAAAGGAGACGAACAGCACGCCGCTCTGAATCTTAAGCACCAGAAGTGTTTTTTCAGGAGGCTCCACATGTTCAACCCAATGTGATGTCCTAAATGTTTGGGAAAATATATTAATATTTTATTACTGTTGATATTTCGTGGACTGGAAGAGACTTTTTCCTCCAGTGAAATGTCTGTTACAGTGCGTTACATCAGCCTCCTTCAAGCATCAGCCCACTCATGCAACCCATACACCACCCACTACAGCAAACACACTTTCACAACATCAGGTGAACACGGACACATCCACAAATGCCTTCTACAGTGCGGTCCATATTTAACAAAATGTTTGGCCTGCTTGATAATTACAGTCCTGCGCAGTCTACTTTGCATGTAACATTTTAAACACTCTTCTCTGGCTACGTTACTATTTTTATTACTCTGTTATTGATTTGCTCTTCGAATGGTTGAGGGAAAGTTCCTGCAGTACTGCCCTTAAACTGACAAGAAAGAAATGTTAAGTAGTTAAGGGGACGTGGGAAACTTGGGTATCAGAGTGCCAACCTTCAAGTTCAAGCCCATTTTAGACTTGAGGTGGCATTGAAGTAGAAATATTCAAAACCTTTCCGTTCCCTTTTACCTCCTCCAGCCCAGCTCAGGTCGGTGCAGGAGGAGATGAACAGCCTGGAGGAGGAGAAGGAGAGCGAGCTAGCCGAGGCTCAGGAGGAGCTCAGAGTGGCCCACGAGGAGGTGATTCTGCTCCAACAGGCGGCGGAGGAGGCAGCGGCGGAGCGTGAGAACGACATCGCCAGTCTGCAGGAGGAGCTGTGCCGGCGCCGGGCCGAGCTGCAGAGGCTGAGCGAGGAGACGCAGGCCTACGAGCTGGAGATAACCACTCTGCGAGCCGAAATCAACATGAAGAGCCAGCGCCGGGAGGCCGAGAGGAGAGAGGGTGAGGGGGCACAAGAATGTACTTTTATACTTGTTTCAATCGACAAACACGATACTCACATTGCAAGAAACATGAGGCTCAATCATGGTTTGAACCTGAATAAATGTTGAGCTGGTTTGCATCTGGATTATGATTATGAAGTCCAGACCGATATTAGAGTAAAACAGAATCTATTTAACACTTAAGCTTGTAACTCTCTTACGCTTTACTGGGTTCAGAGTTGTTGAAGTATGAACATATTTAACAATTTAGTATGTTTGCACACTCAGATCTATAAGAAATGTACATATGGAAGCGTGGAATTAAACCCAGTGTGTTATGACCACTTGAACATTTTTAATTATATTATATTTATATCTACTTTTCAGTGCAATATATTTCTAGATCATGCAAGAAGCTTACACAAGTTAAACAATTGATCAAATATTTATAAAGTTGAGTTCAAGACAGATGTTTTTGTGGATAGTCAGAGGGGGGCATGAGGAGAATAAATATTAGTAAAAGCAAGACATATACAAACAAACAAATAATCAGCCTGTCAAAGCAAATAGAAAGTGGCTATTACTGAGTTAAGAGCCTCAAAGCCCAGTGCTGATCAGTGAAACAAAGACAAACATTACAGCTTTGTGTCTAATTAACAACACAAAGCATGATGTCTTGGACCGAACGCACAACGTGTCAGCTCCTCCATAAATCATTCATTCACAGTAATGAATATTACAGAGTACAACATAATTGCAGAGGGTTGCGAAGGGCGTGCTGCGTTTGTGTGCATCTGCAAATGTGTGTTAATCTTCCTTTAAGACTTTGATGAGCTCTTAGGTGATGAGACGAGGGGTGTGGGTGAACACAACAGACATACATACATGAAGCTCACATTTCTGAGGAGAGAAAACCTCAAATTAATCTTTGTAGATAAATAGGCTGTACTTTTAGATTTGACTGATCATTTACAAATACATGACGATACAAAAGTAGGACTGTGAGATACATATTGAAAGCTAGTTTGATTATTTATTGAGTGCATAAGCAGAAACAAATAGAATTCTGTTTGTGTTTGTGTGAGTCTTACTGACAGAGCTGGAATAAAAGCAAATTGCATGAAACACTTCCTGAGTAGTAACTTAGTCTTTCCTCCTCCACTCACCTGCGATCGTGTTTGTCCGTGTAGGAGATGTGGACTTGTTAAAGGAGGAGTGCCGTGTGCTGAAAGAGGAGTGTGAGACGCTGAAGGAGGACAACAGACGGCTCTCGGAGAAACTCCAGCTGCTGAAGAGACAGAGGACCAGGTAAGAGCTGCACACACACCGACTACAAACAGCAGCACAAATCAAAGTTAAGGAGGAATTCATTTATGGTCTTTAAAAACTGTGGTAATCAAAATGCAGAATTGTTGAAATCAGTTGAAAGCCAAAAGTTTTCGGACCAAATTAATGAAATTGGTAAGGTTTTTGTCTTTCAAACACGGTCAACTTACACTAGAGTTATATATGCCTCTACCCACAATTTTACATAAAAACAAAATCAATACTGCCTTACTTTAAACACTGCTCACTGAAGAACAGGTACAAGTACACATCCACTTTGAAAAAGGTCTTAAAATACACACTTTGCATTGCTAATAAATTATATAAAGATTCTATTACTGTAGCAGCTCAATTTTGAAAATGACTGCAGAGAAATACAGAAAGTTCAGGAGAAATACAGGAAGTTCAGGAGAAATACAGAAAGTTCAGGAGAAATACATAAAGTTCAGGAGAAATACATAAAGTTCAGGAGAAATACATAAAGTTCAGGAGAAATACAGGAAGTTCAGGAGAAATACATAAGGAGAAATACAGGAAGTTCAGGAGAAATACATAAAGTTCAGGAGAAATACATAAAGTTCAGGAGAAATACAGAAAGTTCAGAAGAAATACAGAAAGTTCAGGAGAAATACATAAAGTTCAGGAGAAATACATAAAGTTCAGGAGAAATACAGGAAGTTCAGGAGAAATACATAAAGTTCAGGAGAAATACATAAAGTTCAGGAGAAATACAGAAAGTTCAGGAGAAATACATAAAGTTCAGGAGAAATACATAAAGTTCAGGAGAAATACATAAAGTTCAGGAGAAATACAGAAAGTTCAGGAGAAATACAGGAAGTTCAGGAGAAATACATAAAGTTCAGGGGAAATACATAAAGTTCAGGAGAAATACAGGAAGTTCAGGAGAAATACAGGAAGTTCAGGAGAAATACAGGAAGTTCAGTAGAAATACAGAAAGCTCAGGAGAAATACAGAAAGTTCAGGAGAAATACATAAAGTTCAGGCTTGATTCTACTTTTGTCCTGTTTTCTTATTCTTGGTTTGGGCCAGTTATATTGCTGTTTAGGCCCAATTTAGTCCTAATCTTCGTTAATCATGGTTTGGACTCTGTTTAAACCTTGTGTGCAGGTCTTGGGGTCAAAAGTGTAATCTCCAGCACACACCACCTGTTTGATCCAGTTATACAATGTGAGAGATTAATAAACACCATTAGTCCGATAAAGGATGGCAATGTTTGAGGTAAAATTCTTCAGTGACCTTGGAAACAGCTGAAGACACAACAGTCTCTCCGTGAGGTCCATTTTAAAGAAGGATTTAGCAGATGGTGAACTAAAGCAGCCTCCATCTGTGTGGGAAGATGGTGTGATGTGATCAAACGGGAACTTTGTTTTAAAATAACTGGTGTTTTTTGGACCAGAAGGCTTTGAGAAAAACGGAGGAAATTGTGCGGATAATATGATCAAAACATAAGCTATTAAAAGAGAACTGACTTACATGAAACTAAAAGCCAACAGTAGAACACAAAAATAGTCAGAGAAGGCAAATTGCTTGGTGGTGGTCGGATGGCACAGATTGGCAGCCTCTTTTCCGGCAGTATGTCCCAGGGCAGCTGTGGCTTACCAGCATGTGGAGTTTGACTTTAGTGCTTTAGGAGACCATGTCAAGCCTGTGTTGCGCAATACAAGTGTAAGGCATTATTCATTATTATTAAATTATGCACCCTGTAATAAGAATGTAATTGAAGTGATTTATTCTTCACAAATATGTCATTTAAAATGCATAAACACATGGTATTTTTGTAATTTTTCCTTTTAACCACTGCAATTTACCCACAATGGACCAAAGTGAATGTGTAGTCTCTTTGTCTGGATCTACTTCATCCTAATTAAATACCTTTTCTCATTCATTTTTAATTATAACAAGCCTCCGCTCTGACCCCTCCACCATTGTCCCCTCTCTGTCCCGGCAGCTCCAGTGTGTACCTGTCTCTGAAGGAGGAGGACAGCGACGCCCCTGAGGGGAAAGCACTGGACTCTGAAGAGGTCCTGACTGAGAGCTACATGACCATGGCACACTCTGAAAACTGCCACCTTCGGGACGCCTCCATCCAAAAAAACATTTCCTTTGACGGGAAGGCAATGACCCCCACTGGCTGGAGCGGGGGCATGGGCGAGATCCTCTCCCTACGGGACCAGCTCAAACAGGCCGAAGAAAAAGCGCTGCAGGTTCAGAGAGAGGTAAGTGCGAATGAAATATACATGGAAGTGTAGACATTGTCATACATTTTTAATACTTAGACAGACAGCTGTATTTAATCCTAACTACACAGCAATCAGATTTTTTTTTTTTTTGCATTTCAAGACGTAAACAATATCCTAAATTACATGCAGCTTTGAACTCAGCATTTGGTAAATCTGAGACAAAGTTTAAGGGGTAGGTTTGGAAGAAGTGGACTATCGTTGTGGCATAAAACATTAAAAACTAACTACATTGCAAACTTCTGCCCTTGCTTTATGTATTTATTTCCCACTGTATGTCTGTAAAGCCTTTTGGTCAGCTGCTACTGTTTTTAAATGTCCTATATTACAAAAGGTTGAATTAGAGGTTCAGACATGCTGCTGACCTGTGTCCTCAGTGCGACAGTCTGAAAGTGGAGCTGAAGGATCTGCAGGAGCTGTATGAGAGCAGTCAGAAGGAGAGGGCGGAGCTGGAGGAGGAGCTACAGCGATGCAAGGCCGAGCTGGAGAAACTGTCCGGAGGGGCCCAGGTACGACATAGAGGAACGCTGTAGGAGATGCACGTTTTTAAGGATATTTTCAGAACAGAATGGCTGCACATAAACAACACACAAACTATAATATTTGTGCACTGAAATGTTTCTTCAAATGTAACAATGAGCTACATAATATAATCTATATAATCGTGTCTGTTTATTCAGACAGGGATCATTGGAGGAAGTAATACATGGATTCCAGCTTGGCTATTTTAACACATTTCCTGGAGACTAAATAGGATCAAACTTTAGTTTTAGTTTTCTGATGATAATCTAAGAACCTCATTTGAGTACTTGACAGACAGTTTGAGAAATCCAGATTGTTTTTATAAGTCATAATGTGTAAAACACAAAGGCGTTTTTTTGAATAGTTTTGAACTACAATCCGTCACGGCACATGCTGCCGACTTGAAGTTTCTGTTTTGAAAGTTAAAAAACAAATCAAAACTCCATTCATACACCATTATAACTCGGATCTGAGATGTAATTTCATGTGTTTTTACAATTTGCATTTTTGTATTGTTCAGTCAGGAAACATTACATCAAATCTTGATTAAGTGTCATCTTTTCTCTAGTTCCGTCTTTTGTTTAGTCTGATAGAAGTAACATTCATTTCCCCCAAAGAAAAATGTGTATTGGTGCAAATTAGCAAATAAAAATACAATACTGTAAGTCTTACATCTGTTTCCATGTAGTGTCTGACTGAAGTTCTGTTTGTTTGGTACAAAGTGAATCAATATATAACTTTGTCTCGGCTCACAAGCTGTCAGATGCCCTATGACACATTTCACACATCTCTGCTGTATCTGTGTCCACTGAACCTGTCATGTCTCCATCTCACTCTCTGTATTATATATATACATATACATACGACACTGTGATGTGAAGAGATGTTCTGACTTGTACCACTCCTCCCCCTGTGTGTCTGTCCATTAACCCACTATAAACTTGCAATGTCTATTTTCAAGCTAGAGGTTCACCATAAATGATTCAAGATAGAAAATAGACATTGGAAAGTTACGTTAGAGTCTGTTCTTTAGTAAAAAATAACGTGTCTTTGTCTTTCTGGGGTGTTTGTGCTGTCAAACTGTCCAAATGTTCCTGTCCTTGTTCTCTGAGTGTCCATGACCCTTCAGCCTGTAGGACTATGATATTCTACACGCAATTACAATTCAATTCAATGAGGAAAGAGAGACAACTATTCCACTATTTGCCACTGTCTTTTTATGTTTTCTCATATCACATGCAGCAATTAAGCACAGCAGTCACATTCAGAGGTGGAATAAAACATTTTGGAAGAGTAAGTGGGCACATTAACATATTTGCACCGGAGGCTAGAAGAAGTGGTTTGGTAAAATTAGATTTCAGTTGTAAAAACTATTTTTTAAATCAAAATATTGTAAGTCCACTTTAGATAGTACTAAGTAATACAGTTATAGTAAGTAATTTATACTTATAAGGTTTAATAACTTTATCGAGTAATGCTAATTCTGCCCAGGTGTTTTCTGGTCCACCACCTGTTTTTCTCTATGAATATGTTATTGCTTTGCCTAGAATGTTCCACAGTATTCAAGATCTCTATCTCCATGGAGACATGCCATACAGCTTCATCGAGACAAGCAGGTGGCAGTCCCTCCACCAGAAAGGTTACAGAGTGCACCTTTAAATGTGTCGTTCCACCTCTGATCACATTTATTTGATTAGCTTGTTGCAATTCTATCATTGTTTTTTATTCTATTATTGTTTCTTTCTCTGCACTTGACCATCACCTCCCTCACAGCCATAACCCCCCTTCCACTATGATTTTGTGATTTTTTCTGTTGTCATGTATATATTTGTTGCCATGTGAACAGTTTTGATTTACCTGTATCCATCGTTCATTTCCCCCCTCACGCACATCGTCCTTGTTTTGTCCCTTCAGAGACTCATCCATGCGTCTGAGCACCCTGTTCTCTCCATCCCCTTCATAGGAATGATTGTAATAGTGGCTGTGGTCTGGTGCTGGTTGTCGGAGCTGGCGTCCCAGAGAGCAAGGTATGGGAAGAGACCCCAACTTCTACACACAATGGAACACATGGAGAACTGATGTGCTTTGTAAATGAAGAAATAAACGGGAAAAAGGCTCTTGTTAACTTAGCATATGAGTCGAGGAGGGACGTGTCGTTTACAAAATAATATTGCAATAGTTGAAGATACTAGAGTGGTTCTCTGCAGGATAAAGTATTGAATTCCAAGATGGAATAAGCGCTTTTTGACTGTTCAAAAACGTGCCTTGAATTTTTGTTGTCTGATTCTGTATGAGATTTGCGCCTGCAGACAATTACTCTATCTTCAAGCTGAAAACTCATCTCCAAAGAGCACCTGTCTAGTATTGGAATGCACTCATGCTCTGCTTCTTGCAGTATTATCTTTGTGATATTGAAATAGTTGATTTGAAGATATCAGACATTGGAATACCAAGTGTAATGTCTATTAAAAAAAAATGAGTTCTTTATTTAGGTAAATTTTTACTGTAGCATTTTACAAGCATATTTCTGATGAACTGAAAAATGATCATCTGATTGGATGATTGGACTGTAAGTAACCTTTGTGCCATCATTCTCAAAAAAACATACAACATGAATATAATGCTGTATTAGGAAGACAAATAAAACAATTTCCTGAATAAGGTTAGCATAAAGGTTAACAAACTGGACAGTTGGACAGTTGGGCAGTTTGGCAAATTGTAACAAATGTACAATAACGGTGTTTTGATGATTCCTTGTACTCTTAACTGTGCCTAACCTTCCTGCAGAGTCTAATTTGATTCAATTAGAGCGACACACAAAACGCTTTAGTAAATTCTATGCATTAATCAGTTAACTCTTCACTGTTCTTTACTGAGGAAAAGATACGGCCTACCCTACACACACCACGCTAATTATTGCACTGTGGAGTCGATTTTTTTTTGCTCCTATTTTTAGCCCGCGCTTCACACTTAAACACACTCTGAATAAATGCTAATCCCCTCATTTACTTTCTCTGTCTCTGCAAGAAGGCAAAAGGCCCCAGCATTTCACCAGAAAATCTCTGAACTGGTTTAAATAATCGCATGGGCCCAATTGTGAGTGTTAATGCCACTTTCTCTCTCCTGTTTTTCCCTCAGGGGGGTGAGATAGGTTGGGGCTCCATTTTGACTATTACTGCAGCCACAGCAGTGCTCCTAATGATGACTAGCTTGTTGAGAGCTCTTGCCCGCTGCTGATTGGATGCCAACAATCCCGGCACAGCGAGGACACACGCCCCAGTATCTCTCCTGCCACGTGTAGAGCAATTTTTCTTTTTGGGTAAAATATAATATAAACAAATGGGGAAATGGTGTCCCTATAATGAGATGGTACTTCATGTAGACGGACGGAGGAGAATGCCCGGGCCTCGCTTGAGTGGCGTCCGAGGAAATTTGTGCAGATGAAGACGACCCGTACTGACTCCTCATATTGTATGCTAGTGCTGTGTCATTGTCTGTGCATAACTCGTTTAGAGCAAAATACAAATGAAGCTTTTACTATTGTGCTTTGGACGCTTTTCAATTAATTTAATTTATTTATTTGGATGTTTTGTTCATAGCTGTCTTTGATAATAATGACAAATGTAGGCTCCGCACTCTGAATGCCCTGAACCCACACTGTCCCTTTAAAACCAACAGCCTGTTTATTTTCTGTTGCATAATCATTTACTCTCAACTTACCTCTGAATACTAAATGGAGTCAGTGTATTATCTGTTTGTAAAGCCCACTGAATGCTCTGACAGTGCAGCAAACAGAGTTCGGCATCAATAAGCACCTGTCAATCATCTGTCGTGGTGACCTTTAACCTTTAGTAAATGGGTTTTTCTGTTATGTGCTGTGTTATGTCTTCTGCACTTCGTCCAAGGATAAGGCTCTCTGCACTGTTCACAATCAAGTCACAGATGTACTGCTGTTCACACACGGACACTTACTGCAAGCACAGATTGAATTGTTTTCTTTTTTTCTTCTCATAATGTAACGCTATGAAGTCAGAGTAAACTCATGCAATGGTCAAGCTATCCTACAAAAATCTATAGATCTGGACATAAATCATTGTTGTTGACGCCCTAAATCTAACAGTCAAATACAATGAATCGTTTGGTCTTTATTGACCACTCTCATCTTTTGTTATATCCTTATCACAGTGGTACAGATTAGGGTTGTCCAAAAATCTATTCCCGATTTATACTAAAACTAGTATCAAAGCTAGATTCTCATTTTTACTCATAGAAACTGTGATATTTTTTGTCAGAAATGTTTTTGATATTGTCTGAAAAGGTGTTTTTAATTATCATTATGACAGGGGTGTTCAGTTAAATTATATCTAAAATCAGGATTAATCAAACGATTATTTGCTGAGAGAAGGTGAGCATCTGCGCCTACACAAACAGATGCAGTCAAAGTCTGACTCTCAGAAATATGCTGTAGTAAACTTACTCTACAAGTAAAAAGGTACAATACGTGAGCAACTTTTCCACTCAGGGAAACATGCACGTACACACTTAATCCTCTGATTAAATATTTTTTGCAATTGATTAGTTTAGCGCAATAACCATAATTCTAATCTAAATGTGATTAATCGCGCAGCCTTATATAATGATATCAAAAGCTTTATCAAGCCTTGTCTGTGGTAACAACATTTGCACTACAAACTTATGTATTCATTCAGTTGGGTTATTAAAGACCTGGAAATGTAATTCAAATCTCATCATTATGGTTTGAGTCATCAGACATGCACCACATAAACATACAGTGAATAATATATTATTTACCCTGTGTGCAGATGAGCCATTAAAAAAGTCCAAACCGAGCATTAAAACATCTGAATATACTGTATGTGAATGTGGATATTAGTTTACAGTTGTGAAATGCTATTTTTGTGACAAGCATGCAGCAAACCTTACCGAAGTACAATCTATAATTTATGTTTTGTTGCTTTGTATTTGATGTAAATAGATGCGACATATACAGTGCAGACTTGTGGGAGAGATATTGTATTTCTTAAACCCATTTGTACTAGCTTTGTAGAAAGTTGATTATTTTTTGGGAGAGCAAATGTATATTTGATATCTAAATGATATGCTATGATATAAATGTTTATTATTTATGGTGAAAATGTCATTTCAGTGACTCGGCTTTAGAAAATCTTTTATTCACGCTATAGAATATAGTATATATATAGTTTGTAATGTGGTGTAAAGAGAAAAAGCAAACACAATCTACTCAAAGGGTGTCTAAATGTACCCATCAATCATTGCATGAATTTAAACTAACATCTTCTGTACCAAATGAAATAAGTTGTTTCAGCAATTAGCCTATTTTTTTCATTATTTTCTTTGCACAGGACAACAGAACTATTTGTGTTTGTGTTATTCTGCATCTCTTTTGCAAAACACAACAGTCATGGTTGTATCATTAAACCGTACATTGCAATTAGGTGATTCTTAATGCAAGGAGTCCATTTTCACCCAGTCCTACACTAACTAAAGACAGCATTATTAATCAGTTTGATGACCATGACCAGAGGTGGGTAGAGTAGTCGAAAATAGTAAAAGTAAAAGTACCATTAACTCTATACTAACATTACTGAAGTAGAAGTACAAAACAATGATCCAAGAAAAAACGTAACTAAAAAGTAGAGTATGAGAGTAACCGCCTGGACGTCTGATTTATATATTGAACTTCTGTAATTGGAAAAATAGACAAAAAAATTAGAAAAGGTAAATCATATCTGAAGCAGCGGTGACAGAAACAGAAATTTTAAAATAATTTAATATTGTCAACAGCTTTTTGTGGACTTACAGTGAAAAAAGGAACCAAAAATGACAGGGTTAGGGTTACTTCAATACAAATATTACTCAAGAAGGAGTAAAAGTATACTGCTAGAAAAGTACAGTTTCTTCTGTACTACTCTCCTCTGCCCATGACTACTGCAGCCTGGCGTGCATGTACTGTACACACCACTTGCTTGCTGCTTACATGTATTAGGGTTGGTGTTTGCTATATTATAAGCGTGGATATTTTGTTACCTGGAGGTCAATTTTGTATTGTAAATGACTTAAAGAAATAAAATGATCTTCCTTGCAAAACTGACTGAGGCATTTCTTTACTTAGCTAGTGGTCTCATAGTTCATGTCTAGGAATCCCGTTCATGAAATCACCCCGAACACCTGAGTGTCCCCAGTCTGGCAGTTCGAGTTACAGGGGTTGTAGTGATATTAATAACTTAAACTGCGGCGGGAGACATGATGTAGGCAAACGGATATAGTTTAGTTACAAGTGAAAGTGTCATGAGGCCCTACAACTCATTACTCTGTCATCAAGAGTCATGCTTTACCAGGGCTTATTGTGGTGATTATCTAAAAGTAGCCAGGATGAGTGACGAGGAGCTTGGTAATATATCTTAATCAACAGTAGAGATCACTCAATTTGACGAGGATTTTTTTTGATGAAAGTATTTGTGTCAACAGGTTTTTTAAGGTAACAGAACAGGCTACGTCAGGGGTCCCCAACTATCGAGCCGGGCCCCAAAACTGGGCTGCGGGCCATCTGCTACCGGTCCTCAGAGGCAAATGTATCCTATGTTTTACAGTGTTGCTCTGTCTGTTGCTATGTCCCTGTTGCCATGAAAATATAGAACCAATTAATCTACCAAACAGCACACAGAAGTAATAAGGGTTTTTATACATTATATGCTCTATCACTGGCTCTGCCCCTTCGACTGGTCCCTGGGATTGTACCGGCCCTTTGTATATGACAAGTTTATATTTTTACAAACGTACTGATGCCATTTGACCAAAGAACTGGCAGTCACTGAATGTACTAGGGCTATAATCGATGGAAGAAATTGATTGACTAAAGGCTTGTCCTTGCATCAATTAGTCCACTAAATGGGGCATGGAATTAGTAAAGGCTCTGACAGTGCACTGACAAGACAAGAAACGGACCAGTAATTGCATTGTATTCAAGTTGCCAGAATAAATTCACAAGCAATTCAGAGATATCTCCAGCTATCTCATTCCAGTACTTCTCCTTTCTGCTGCTATCCAAATAAAAACGTTATAATGCCAATACAATACTTAGGCAACTAATATAGCTATTATACATGTATGGTTTTAGGAAATGAGGAAATGATCTGCCCGTGTTGAGAAATTAAATTAAATTAAACACTACCAGCAGGATCTAATGTCTTCTCTATTCAAAGCAGGGTAAGACTAGGACAACATTTCGAAATTGTGATTTATGGTGTAAGATATGGAGGGAAAATGTCATCCGTAACATATGAAGACTCTAAATCTTATCGTTTCTGTCTTGTTTTGTCAGAGTTATGGATGTCCAAATGAATAGTGCATTAATGGGTGAAATGTCAGTCACAGATCACTAGTCAAATCTAATCAAATGCCTCCTGGCTCTGGCTCTATCTATCCATCGCACGTCCCCAAAATCCGATTCTAAATATTTAATAAGTTCAACTGACAGGCTAACAGTATAAGCCCTATTAAATGTTGGTAAGGTAAAAATGGAGTTTGGGGGTTACTGTGTCAACATGAAAACATTTAATTATAACCACTGACTATTACTGTATCAAGTGTCACACTCAGGGCCGCTACAAGCCATTTGGTGCACCCAAAACAGCACCCATACACCCAACCTACTTCCAACGAATAGAAAATGCCTACGGGTTCGATGTCCGTGATATCACCTTAAAGTTACTATTTTTGTTATACATTTAATTGTGTAAATATTGCATAAATCACCATCCTAACTGGGGTCTGGGCCGTCAACCAAGAGGTTTTCAACAAAAATACCTGTTGGTGCTTTTTAGATGCAGTATAATTAGCAACTCATTACTTTATTATGAGAACCTGCACAGTCCCTAAAAGTTCTTGCTCCGCCCCTGCTCCAACAGGGCAATTCAAAGTCCTCAGAGTCTGAGATGGTTCATATGGCACAAACATGCCCGAGATGTACTTTGGTGCTAGGCCATGGAGAGACTTGTACACAAGCAGAGCTGCTTTAAAGTCTATTCTCTCTTTTTGTTTCTGTGGCCAAAGACGATGATTTCAGTCTTGTCTAAGTTCAGCTGGAGGAAGTTGTTTTACATCCACACACTGATCTGTTGGATGCAGTGACAGTGAATCCACTGGTCCATATTCTAAGCCTTTCTCCAGCTCGTCTGCAGAACAAATCAAGGCTCAAGAAGCCACTACAGGCAAACTGTTGATGCTTTCTGTTGCATTTATATAAACATGATTTAGATGGTATGAAGTTGAACCACTTTGGCTTTGCACACGCCGTTGTGTCAGCTCCGCGGTTTTCCGTGCCAGCTCAATGCATCGTTGTTTCTAATTGAATATGAGGTTATTTTTCCTCATCTGAACACGGTTTTGCTCCTTGTGGCTTGTTGGATATGTATGCTCTCAACTGTGCCCCTGAACTGTATGTTTAATCTGTGGCTTGTGCAGCTGACCCTGTGCATCTCAAACTTCATGGCATGTGAGTGGTGACGCTTGAGTCTAAATTTCAATCGATGAAGAACTAAAGACAGAGTATGCCTCCCGTGCGCTGCCTGTTTAATTGCAAAAGGAACAGTGCGTCTCCTGCACAAATAGCCTAATGTGTCATTCATTCCAAACGGCCTGGTCAGGTGTGCGCCCCTTGGAGCACTTCATGTCCTACCCACTGATCATTTTGTGCGTAATGGGAGCGGCGGCACTAGTCTAAATTGTTCAAAATCATTTAAAACCGAATGTGGATGAAACAGCGAGTAATTACGTTGTGACAAACAAACGGAAAAATGGAAATTCACTTACACTCTCCTTCATCAAGGTGACACGAGGCCAACATGCACATTGTATAGTTTCAGTTTTGTTGCATCATCTACACTGACAATTAGTGATCTAGTTAACCAGCATCAAAATAAAACTCAGATTTTTCTATCAGGATCCAAACCATTCTGCTGCTGTTTGGACCCAATGTCTGTGCAAGGCTCCAGCGTTCTACTTTGCCACTTCTAAATACTGCTTGTTCTCACATAATTTATTTTCAGAGACAGTTTAAAAGTCAGTAAACAATAAGTGCAAGAAAATACATAAACTGGATGTGTCTGGCAGTGAGATAAAGTTGAGGATGCAGGTTTAGAATGCCATGAATGCTTTGAGTGTGTGTCACAGATATTCTTACCCCAGAAGCACCTCAGCCGCGGTGTCACCTCCAAGTCCTGCTTGCTGACTCACGGGGCCATGACAGTCCAGCAACAAGGAACTACCACACTGCTTCTGTCGGCGTACACAAACAAGAATTTACATCATTTTTAACATAAATTTGCATGAAACTTTTGTGACTGAGCTGGGGGTATTTAACATCAACTTACCCAAAAACCCTAAGCTTGCTGAAAAGTATGTGTAAAAGAAATAAACAGAATTGTAAAGCTGACAAACTGAGTGGCCAATAAATATGTTCAGTATTTGACGACAAATACTCTCTTCTTCTTAAAGTACATTTACTATAGCAGCAACTACTTCAACTTCGGGTTGACAAAATGATCAAAAATCAGACACTAATCAATACAAAACTAGTATTGCTACAGCAGGATACTCTTTACACAAGAGTTTTGAATCATCTTGAACTAGAACTAGTATAAGACTCTGTGATAACAAAAAAGAAAGTACTATCTATTATCTATGGCTTGTACAAATGTTGACTTGCTTTGATCTTGATGGTTTTGTCTCTGTCTAGTTCAGCTTAAGTTTTAGGGTTAGTCTCAGTTTAGTACAATTTGGATGTGGTGTGTTATTGTTATCATATCAAGCTTATTGCAATAGTATCAAAATCGAGTTTGAAATGTTAGTATCGTGACAACACAAATTCATCTACAGCACCGAACAACAGAACAGTGCATTTATAGATCAATAATCATTCTATCAAGGTAAAAATGAGACAATCTTCAAGCTACATGCAAGAAACTATGTCAAAAAGCCAAACAATTAGCATTAGTGTTGCTATGGGGAATAGTGAAGATCAGGCCCATTTCCTTAAATGAAGTGCTTCCAAAGCTCCCTCTGCTGCTCGTGACCTTTGCCTGTCTTCATAGTAATATATTTCACTTATGGGTGGCAGATTCTGGATACATACTCACGTAGAGATAATGCAATTGCTTCATCATCAGGATGACCTTATGCTTTTAAAACGTCCTCTACAACTCAAGCTCATTGTCACTCATTTCTCTTGGTTCCTTTTTTTCTTGTAGTAACCCCTAAACTCATTCGATCACTTTCTTGAATTAGCTGCACAGTGAGGCCCCTGCGACCCCCGAGCGCGACGCACGGAGTCACAACAATCGGTAAGTCCCTGCCCCCAGTTCTCCAAATAGGGGAGACTAAAAATAAGTCCCGTGTTGCAACTGTTGCGCGCGGGCCAATCACTGTCCCGTAAACCGACCCCACTCAGTGTATTCCAACGGACCAGCAAATAACCCATGATCACAGACGCGGGATGACGCGTCCCGGGCCCTTTATAAAGACATGTCTGAGTCTGGGACACGCTCAAACATTGAAGACACAACCGCGCTACTCGACTCAAGCCTCACACAAGTTCATCTCCTGCTGAAGGCTCGGGTTTGTCAAGAAGGTGCCAATTAAAAGAAGCGGACGAGCAGCTGCCTTGGACATTGTTAAACCGAAGTGATTTCATCCATCACATTATTCCTGACAGGGGCCCGGACAGGGGACATTCTTCGCGAGCGCATCCGACAATCCAGAGGCGCTTTCTTGAAACGCGTCTCCCAAGTTTGAACCGGCCCTCTTTGCCACAAGGCCGCGAAACGTTTACGCGCATTTTTAACACACAAGTGCCACCGAAGTATATAAAAAGGCATCATGATGAGCGGTAACTACGGGGACGAGCCGCTCCCTCCTCAGTACTACCAGGCCGCGGACTACGGGGACGAGGAGGACGAGATGCCCGCCACGGAGAAGGACCTGGCCGAGGATGCGCCCTGGAAGAAGATCCAGCAGAACACGTTCACCAGGTGGTGCAACGAGCATCTCAAGTGCGTCAACAAGACCGTCACCGACCTGCAGAAGGATTTTGGCGACGGGCTCAAGCTCATCTCGCTCCTGGAGGTCCTGAGTCAGAAGAAGATGTACCGCAAGCATCACAACAGGCCCAACTTCAGGCAGATGAAGCTGGAGAACGTGTCTGTGGCGCTGGAGTTCTTGGACAGAGAGAGAATTAAACTGGTGTCTATAGGTAAGTTGTCACAGTTTTATACAGTGTTGAGCATTTTCATTCATGGGTTATTTAGTTACTGGATTAAACATGAGAATGAGATTTGAGAATGAGTTGATTAAGTCTGTTCTATGTCTACCCCAATTTTGGTCCATTGCTGATGATATCACAACACTATTGGCCAATAATATTTAATTCAAATTTTTAAAATGCTGATATTTGGTGAAATACACTGAATTCTAGAGTCTAGTTTCTCTATAAATGATTATAGGATATGATCATTCACCACATTCTAGAATCAGAGATCCACCAATAGCTCCAATTCAAAATGCAAACAAATGAGAAATGAAGGGATGGGGATAGATTATTTAAACTGACTATTATAGGCCAGTCACTATAATCACTATATCAACTTATTGTTCAAATAACGTAAAAAAAAAATTGGCTTTAATAATTATCGCCTGTACATTTTCTCTGCACAAGTGGGGTGGTGTTGTTAATTTTCCTTGCCTAAAGTTGAATAATTAAATATCTATGAGTCGTTATTGATGATCTATTATTATCTATAGTGTGTTTCATTGTGCAATTTTATTTTTGCAGGAAAATTTTGTCTTAACAATCTGGCGCAAATTATTTTACCATCCAGCCAAAATGTTCGTTAATATTATAGTTTAGGGTAATATTTTCTGTAACAATATATCACACTATTATAAGTATCATAATAGGTTATATTATTTGTATTTTTTAATTACTTGTGATCATATCCGGGAGTGGTTGGTTGTTGACGGTTCGATGATAAGTGTCACAAAGAATAGGTCAAAGCACCCATTGGAAAATGGCTGCAGAGGTGTCACTGAGGTCACCGGCTTGTGTCAGAGCCGTGCTAGGATGCATTAGCTTACTCTAGTGCAGTTTTGTGCTCCCAACGTCAATTCAGCGATAATGAAAAAAGATGGATTTGGCACCAACTGACAGCACTCACGTAAGACTCTATTCACAAACACCTAAAGGTTAAAGGTCAAAAGCGACTTACCAGGGTTCTCTGTTGACAGCCTCTCCTGTCCCACATGAGTGAGGAGGGGATTAGCTCTTCAGGGATCCAGCGGAGGAGACATATAGCTAGAGTTGCATTCAATTCTTGTGGATTCGTGTCAGGGTGAACTGCGGGGGTGAATAGAATACCTCTTCAAAAATTTAGCATCCCCAAATGAAATACACAGCGGCGAGAAGAAGACGTATTACTTAATTATAGAGTTGTGGGCATGCTCACAATTCAAGCAGGATGGAAACTTATTAAACCTGTGACACTTTATTTTTTTCTGTTTAGTGACTAATGATGCTGCCACACGCTTGAGTGAAATTCCCGGCATGGTTGAGGCTTTTGCTCTGGACTGTGAGAGAGCTGTGTTAAAAATAAAGATAATGATATGACCAGTGATATCTGGATAAATATTTTGGCAGAGCAAAAGTGTACGAAATTTAGTTTATGAAGAAAAACAACACAAAGCAAAGTGCAAAATCAAAGCAAATCTGATCTAAACCAGAAGTAATCACGGATAGACCAAGATTAAGGAATAATATCAAACCTGTATGAGCCAAGACAGCATTTTATCAAAGGACTAAACCAGAACTAAATAAAGAACTTAACCCATGTCTAAATAAGCAATGTCGTGACTGTGAATAAATAAATCTAATGTACAAAGTAAACTTAAATGACAAATGTAATTGATACCTAAACGTGATGAGATTATTGATAGCGCTTGGCTAAAATAAGAACTCACCCAATGAAGGCCATGGTACAGTGCATCCACTTGTGTTTGGCTTACTTAGTGTGCAGAGGTAAAGGTCAGAGGTTATGCCCCTACAACCTTAAAAGATGCTAATTCTGTACGGGGCAGTGTTTATGCAAGGGATGCACAATATTGGAAATTATTGCAATGTACGTTATTGCTGTTAAATCGACATTTGGGCAATATTTTGATAAACTTTTTGACGCAATAGCTTCCGTTATATTGAAACAAATATTATGTTCATGCCTTGATGTATTGTTCAAACTGAGTCAAAACCAAGGCCTTTTTGACAATATATCATTTTAAATACAATTTCTGTCCGATGGAGGACCATGATGTTACTGCAATATATTTAGTTTGTTTATTATTATTGTGATTATTGGGTTATCCAATATTGCAATATCTATACTCTTGTGATATATTGTTTAGCCCTAATTTATGCCTGTGGAGCTCAACTGTGACCGCCTGCTCAGAGGTTTCAGAAGTAAACTTTCTATTCATTTTCAAGAAAGCAAATAACCTAATATTTAAAAATCAAAAGCTTACTGGGAGATTTGTAACTAATAACCTCAAGGCCTATCATTTTATTTAAATATGTTTTTAAAGCTTTATAAAACAGCATAAAAACATTTTCAAAATATACATTTTTAAATGTTTTTTGGACAGAATGTGTCATGGACATTAGTGTTGTAATGTCCGTCAAGCTTAGTGTATGTATTTGATTTTTTGTAAACGTTAATGGGCAAAATTAACGGTAAATTTACTTTGGGAACTTCAACAGGTTCTGACTGTTGATCTTCATATTAAATGTTACCCCTGGTGTTGTGCCCAGCTGTAGCAGACATACTCTCATTGGGTTGGACTGATGTGACAGAAAGGGGGCATGATAATAGATGCCCTGGCATTTTACTTCCTGCCCTGGTGCTCTCCGCTGCACAGCTTAATGGGTCAATACTGTTAAAAGATAATGCCTTGCTTCCATTACACTGACCCAGAGATGCTAAAATAACTCCAGTGGGCTTAGTGGCACATGTGTCACAACTTGTAACCGGAGATAATTTGATAGATGTGGCTTTGACCGCACAGTTGGCCTTAAATCTGGACAAAGTAAGGGTCAAAGCCTGCTGTGCCATGGCCCTGTCCCCCACCTGCCTGCAGACATCACACAATGACACATCAAATCGGACACAAAATGCCCACTAATACGTGAGACTGGGAATACCTGTGAGCAAAATGTGACAAAATGTTTGGATATTGGGGGTAAATCCACAGGAAAACTTGACAAAGGAAAATTTTAGTGAGAAATTTTGCAAATAGATAGAAATGAAGGATAGTGCAAACGCAAATGTGTTAATAATATTCAACAAAAGGAAATGCTAAAACAAATTAGGACTGCATTGTATGTTTTGGATTAGACTGGCATTAGAAAAGGACTACAACACTGAGATCTCAACCTGTTACTCAGACTGAAATGAGTGAAATGATAAGCACTCAAAATTACACCTTAATCATCACATTAGTGAGATCGCCTTGATGCTATTTGACTTAAATGTCTCAACTGAAGAGGATTAAAAGGAGCTTATTTTGTCGACTTTTCCACTGAGAACTTGAGGAAATCACCAATGCGTGTGTTGCCAATGGATCTAATCTTCTCTTTTTGATTTATCATGCTACTGGTGTTGCTACTACTTTTGGATGTAATTGAAATCCGAGTGGTTTTTATGAAGAGAGAGAGGGATCCGCTTGCACATATCCTCAGCTGTCAGTGTCTTGGGAGCAGCATTGTGACTGGATGACAGATAGTCAGGGGTCCGTGCCGGGACAGCTGTCTGAGAGAACGGGGCTTGGGGGGAGCGTTGGAATCTTGTCTCCTCAGCAGTCACTCATCATTGTTTATATTTTCACTCAAAAAGCCTGGTCAGCTCCTTCTCTCATCTAGACTTTTGATATTACAGACTGTTGCTCTTATTGGAACATCTTTTTGAATATGCCGCAAATGTGAAATATCTGTATTGAAGAGGAATCTCAATAAGACTCTCACTGGACAGAATGTCAATGTAAAAAGTAATACCACACTGTTACTCTACTACAATCAGTACTATTATTATACTACTACAACTACTACTACTACTACTACTACTACTGCTACTACTACTACTACTGCTACTGCTACTGCTACTATTACAACTCTGATATACTACCGACCCATCTAGGCCAATAAATCCTTCTACAACTAACTTCTACCACCATATCACTGTTAAGCATTTATCATAACAGTTACATCAAAACACTATTCAATTTTAAATAATCAGTACAATAAACACATTGCAAAAGTAGCAACATTCTGGTATGCCCGTTCGAGATAAGAAACCATTTTCACGCTTGTAAAATAAATCCTACTCAGTTCCTTTGTTGCGTTGTGTCCAACTGCAGATAGCAAAGCCATTGTGGATGGAAATCTGAAGCTGATCCTGGGCCTTATCTGGACTCTCATCCTGCACTACTCCATCTCCATGCCCATGTGGGATGACGAGGATGATGAAGAGACAAAGAAACTCACTCCAAAACAGCGACTGCTCGGCTGGATTCAAAACAAGGTGCCCCAGCTGCCCATCCACAACTTCAACCGCGACTGGAGAGATGGAAAGGCGCTGGGAGCTCTGGTGGACAACTGTGCCCCAGGTGAGTAGACAATGAACACAAATGTATGAGTCATACATATGCAACTGAACACATTTACAGTTGCTTTATTATAATCATACAGCGATGCACTAGCCTACTATTACCATGGCTTGTGTTTGTTTAGAAACTCTAAATTCCCCACCAAATAAATGTGGCAGAGGTTGAAGCTGTATCCCGGCTTAACATCGCCTTAACACCAAATAAACATATTTCCAGTGAAACGCTACTTTTATTGGAATGTTTAATAGGGCTGTGCAATTAATCACTTTTATAGTGAGATCGAAAGTCATTTCTCAACGTCCAAGATATGCTCGGATCATTTTAATTAAGAGGTCCACTGCCAATCCCCGTCAGGAACAACATGTGGTTTGTTCTGGAAATTGATATTGAAAACTTTTTTTTTTTTTTTTTAATCAACAAAAAAATAAGTAAATCCAGAATTGTGATTGCTCAATATCAGGAACAAATTTACATAGCTTTAAAAAAAAAAATAAAAAATTCTACCAGCCCTAATGTATGATACATCTTTGTTTTATATTTAATCACTGGCAACAAGGTAGAGTTTATACAAAATTCAAATCATCCAAATGGAAAAGCTGTTCTCATTCTGACACAGTATCTCACCCAGCTCCTAATGCTGAGCAAGAATAACTAGATTACAACTTGTGTGTACTTGAGTTGTCTTTGGTTACTATGGAGGTGGAGGGGTCAGGGGACAAGTGTGAAATGGTATCATCTTCCAAAGAGACTAGGCTGCTCTGCGCCTCACCTTAAAACGCCTTCCCACTCGCTACACACACACACACACGCGCACACGTATACATGCAAACTGCGATTCGAATATCTTTTAATGTGTCCCGAGAGAGAGCAGGTAGTGTCAGAGGTATAAAGAGCGGTCAGCGATGCCTGGAGGACATCCCTGCCAGCTGTCCCACAATGACTGAAGCTTTTCCCTCCACTCTGGCCAGCACCCCGAGGCCCAAATATATAACGTTTATGGACTAGCCACTACAGCAACCCCAAATTTGGACACCATTCTCTCTCTCTCTTGACAGTGGGGGATGCTTGGCCTGGCTTCAAAATGCACTGTGATCTGAAAGAAGCAAAGAGCTGCTGATCCAAAAATCCTAGAAATCACAAGGCCATGTTTTGTGTCTCTTGCCAGCGTTAGATAGTGCACTTTTAACTGTGTTTTACTGTGGGATGGATGAATGTTGGAGGAGTTGCCAGAAGAGCAGCACGGAACAGGCTCATCCCTCAAACAGCAGGCTGACCATACAAGGTGCTGTTGTGTAGCTGCTCAAACCAAACAGCCTGGTAATGGCATTTGTTGTACCACTGAGTCATATGAATTAGTCACATCTTGTCACCTTGAGATGAAACAAAGCAGCAGAATCTGTAATTGAAAAAATAATGTTACTGATCAAGGTCAGTCAATTTACTTAACATTTCTCTCTTTCTCTCCTTTAATTCTCTTTCTCTCTCTCATTATCTCTCTTTTCCTCTCTCTTTCTCTCTCCTTTTTTACGGTATAACGTTAAACACATAATTCGAAGACATATAACTATAGTAGGTGGCGGTAAATGCTGCCAACCGCCATTAAAAGCGACAAAACAACAACTGAAGCAAAAGTGCAAGTAATGCCATTGAAATTACAATATCCTGAATGTTGTTTTAAAGATAGATGCAGTTTTATGGTTAAAATGCTACATTATACAAAATAACCGATTAACAATAAAAATGAGAAAAATGGTAAAAGGGGATATTTCTGCGCTTTTGTGATTAATTTGAAAGCCATTTCACATTTGTCTGATAATTAAACCTCAATTAATATATTTAAATACATGTTTTAGCACATTACTGTAGGATTGACATAATATTGTCAAAATCTGTCAAAAATGTGTTAGTATACTGAATACTACTAGTGCTGCTCTCAAAAAAAAGCAATATCTTCCTTCCACCATTACTTACATGGTCACTTGTACAACTACCCTTACTACTTTTATTAGTTATTTTACCAGAACACAAACAAACAGAACACAAACAATATTTGTTAATAGACTTTTTTATTCACCATTGCAATTCCAAAATCGCCACCCACGTCATAGAGTATTAAGCCGAGCAGCATCCTCTTAAAATGATTGACACCCCCTTCTGTGTGTGCGTACACTTATAATTGTTAATATTTCCTCTGTGTCAATCATAATAGGATAAGGCTATTCTGCAGTGCGCCTGCACAGGCCTTTTGAGCGGACGTCCCTTTTGCAATAGCCATCACTAATCCAATTTAGGCATTAGCGGCACAAGGGAAGAGCTAGCTGTTGCCGTAGTGAAAGGGCCAGTGTGTGTGTGTCCAGATTATTTCCCGTCTCCTTTTTTGTGAATGATTGTTTGACAGTGAATTCACAAGCGTGCAAGGTAAGGTCATGTGACGGGGGGTGGGTGGTGGTGGTGGTGGTGGGGGTGAGGGGGTGGAGGGGTGGGGAAGGTGGTGCAGAGATAACAATGGCAGCCCAAGTGAGCTTATTATAGCACGGCGGAAAAAAAACTCGTCTAACCTTGTTTACCCCGTTCCTGTGTTCTCTTAGGTCTGTGTCCTGATTGGGCAGAGTGGGACCCTAACCAGCCTGTGCAGAATGCGAGAGAAGCCATGCAGCAAGCGGACGACTGGTTGGGCGTGCCGCAGGTAAAGTCAAGTGCAAACGCATCCGAGTTTTACATGTAGTTGATGAAGACTTTGGGAAAAAGACTGAATATCCAGGGTAGAGAATATGAACCTGACTTTCAGCAACAATATTTATGTATAGTGTAGTATATACATGGCACATTTTCTGTTCATATCAACTTAAAACAGTGTCAAATCATCATGACAGTTGCCTATACATTTGCATTTGCCTTCGATCATGGCAGATGTTTTTTATGCATTGTATATATTTTGTTGTATATATATTTTTTTGTTATACTTGTTGTTTGTGTGTAGTATGTGTAGCTTTATTAAACCCTGAACCACAGATAGATTATTTCCTTAATTCCTTTTCATCATGATACAGTATTTTTTATATTCAGGTACATTTTATTGTACACACATCGATGCAAATATAGAATATTGTATAGAGCTCATGATTTAGAACGTTGTCTTGGGCAGCTCAGGCTGTAGGAGGTCATGAAATATTTATTGTGCTCGTTGCTTATAACATTTCCATTTGCTTTATGGTAACTTTCAGATGACTTGTGGGAGTTTTTTTGTGTGGATTTGTGAAGTGTAGAGGTGCTAGCTTTCGACACGCTGTCAGATACCGGCTGGAAAACAGAGGTGTAAATATGCGCGCTCTCATCAGAATAGCAATGGAATCTTGTTGGACTCCTGCATTTCCAGCTTCTGTCTCTGCATTGCTGTACCAAAAGGCCCTTGTTTGGGACTTGGCTCTCCAAAAGGCTTACATAGGTAGAGCAATAGCCG
Source organism: Eucyclogobius newberryi (assembly GCF_026437365.1). Lineage (NCBI taxonomy): Eukaryota > Metazoa > Chordata > Actinopteri > Gobiiformes > Gobiidae > Eucyclogobius > Eucyclogobius newberryi. Next base: position 26,117,214 of record NW_027316389.1, read on the forward strand.
GGGGGCATATGTGATGGCTCGCGGGCTTGAGGGCGAGATTCTTGTGTGCTGGCGTTAAGGAGATGCGGGAGAGGTCTGGCTCAGGATTAATCCCCCTGGTTGGTTTATTGCTGGCAACAGTCCTTAACCCTGCTGTCCTGGGGTTAAATATATCCAGCATGGAGCGAAGCTTTGTGGACTGTGTGATAGACGGGCAAACAAGTGCTGCAAGACAAAAGAGCAGTCAGAAGTGGATAAAATAAAGAAGTTAAATCCAAGTTAAGCTTCAGTGTGGTGTGAAGAAAAGTCGAAATAAAGTGAATACAGATCAACCATATATGCTTGGTATAGTAACATCATGGCAGAATATGTGACTCTGTGACAAAATTCATCATTATAAATGTAAATTATTATTGGAAATGTAAGTGATTCATTATATATTGATGAAAATGTTGGCTCCATTAAAAACGAAAATGGCAGACATTAGCGGTTATTATTGCTGGAAGGATTTTGTCTAATTTGACTGTGGGCTGCGTTTCTGGACAGGCCCATCAATACCATGTTAATATAAGTCGTAAATGTAGCAAAGGATTGTTAGGAGTAAAAAAAAAGATAAACATAGTAAACACATGATGTACTACTAATCCAAAACTGGTTAGTTGGCTAATTTTGTGTGTGCTTTAGGTAATTGCCCCTGAGGAGATTGTGGATCCAGACGTGGATGAGCACTCCGTCATGACATACCTGTCCCAGTTCCCCAAGTCCAAGCTCAAGCCCGGAGCTCCTCTGCGTTCTAAACAATTGTTCCCCAACAATGTCAAAGCCTATGGGCCTGGTAGGTAGCTGAGTCTTTGTTTAAGCTTGTTTTAGTCCTTGTTAAATTCTCATTTAGTGTTTGTTTAAGTGAATTATTATGTAACACCACAGCATATGTTTTGGATTCTAGGTATTGAGCCCCACGGTAACAAAGTCTTGCTGCCCGCTGTGTTCACTGTGGAGACTTTAGAGGCCGGCAGCGGTGAGGTCCTGGTCTATGTAGAGGATCCTGAAGGACACAAAGAGGAGGCAAGTTGAACCCGATACATTTAGAGGAATAAATATGTTTCCCAATGGACAGAGCTAATCCATGTGCTAAATAACAAAGTGGTAAGATCCATGTAATCTAACAGTGGTTTGTTTATTTTTATGCCTCAGGCCAAGGTTAAACCAAACAAAAACAAGGCGCAAACATACGCGGTCACCTACCTGCCCAAAGTCGAGGGTCTCCACAAGGTAAAACCAATAAACATATGGGCTGTTTTCACGCTACAACAAAAAGAGCAACAAACATCGATTGATTTCATGTCTTTTTTGTCCGATAGGTTACAGTATTGTTTGCCGGTCAGAGCATTGACAAAAGCCCTTACTCTGTCAATGTAGCTAAAGATTTGGGTGACCCCAGTAAGGTTCATGCCAGAGGACCAGGTCTGGACGCCACTGGGAATGTGGCCAACAAACCCACCTACTTTGACATTTATACAGCAGGTAAGAACCATTGTACATATGACCAATGTGATAATGCGTGAACTGACCTCTGCTCTTTCTGTTAACCCCCAGGCGCTGGGAATGGAGACGTGAGTGTGGTCATAGTCGATCCTCAGGGCAAACAGGACACAGTGGAGCTGATTTTAGAAAACAAAGGAGAAAATGTGTTCCGTTGCACCTACAGGCCCGTGCTGGAGGGCCCACACACCATCCGTGTCTTGTTTGCGGGACAGGAGATCCCCAAGAGCCCTTTCACTGTCAACATCGCAGAGGGTGAGGCATCTGTCTGTGTCATAAATTACTGGCAGACAAATCTGATTTCTTAGCGATGTGTTAGTGTCAGGGTGGTCTATCCATCACAACCTGCAGGGGCGACTGTCCACACCAGCGCGTAACCTCCCTATTTGTCATTTCTAGCTCCACAAAGTGCTCCTCCTTCAGCAGCTCCACTGCTCATAGCACCACAGTCAATGCGCGCCCCTCCTGGAGGTGTGAAGGGGGCTGTCCCCTCAAAACCTGGCCGCCCAAGTTAGTATGGTTTGCTGGGCAGGAGTCTTTGCAATTCTCTTACGCTGCAGAAGCTTGAAGTATCTTGTGAGCAGCCTCATGTCGCGCTTGGTTGCCTGCCTCATGTTGTTGCATCATGCAGCTTGATGGTTTAGACTCTTTTAAATGAAGAAACACACCCAGAAGACAGCCTTGTACAAACAGCTTGCAGACTCTGAATACTTCTTATTGTGTTTAATGTTGTTTGCTTGGGCTTTGACATTTCTGTTTATTGGTGCATCATGTTGTGATCATTCAGATTAAGCCTGCAGTCAACATTTTTGACAGAAATGTTGACCGACGGTCCACAGATGCTCTCAAATGCATCAATATATTTTCTTCAGCTATGTGACATACTTGTTATGTGCACATCATTGTTGTTTACGGTTCCTGTCAATCAATATTTAAAGAGTCCTGTTTTCCTCCTGAAACAGAAATTGTTCCATCTTAGCAACTAACACTGTTCTCAATTGCTAGCACGTCTCTGCTATGTTTTATTTTATGCTTTGCTAAATATTCCTTCTCTTTTTAAAAACCTCGTTGTTATTCTTTTCAGCTATCAACGCGAATGCCTGCCGAGCTACAGGCAGAGGTCTACAGCCTAAAGGGGTGAGAGTAAAGGAGGTTGCAGACTTCAAAGTCTTCACCAAGGGAGCTGGCAGTGGAGCACTGAGCGTCTCCGTCAGAGGACCCAGTGAGTCAGACAGCTCCTCTCAGCTTCACTCCTCACGCATACGTCTTGCTATTTCTGTTTTTAGCCTTGTGTTGGTTTTTGTCAGATGTCTAGATTCACCGTCACCGCATCAAAATGCACAAATGCTCAGAGCTCTACTAAACCATTACAATGTGTTTTCTATAGCCGGAGCGGAGGAGCAAGTCAAAGTCCATGATGCAGGAAATGGAGTATATGAGTGTGAATATTACCCACAGAGGCCTGGCAAATACACTGTCACCATCACATGGGGAGGGCAGCCCATCCCGCGCAGGTAAAATGCAACTCCTGCCAATTAGACTGATATTGCCTGTGTGCAATTGGCTTTACAATCCATGACATGGTCCTGTCTTTGTTTACTTCAGTCCCTTCGAAGTGGAGGTGGGTGCTGAGGCAGGCTTCCAGAAAGTGAGGGCCTGGGGTCCTGGTCTGAAGACGGGCATGGTCGGGAAATCTGCTGACTTTGTGGTGGAGGCCATTGGCACTGAAGTTGGAACTTTAGGTGCACATTTAAATCAAACTTTACAGTGTATTGTAATGTATGTTCCCAGTTTACGTTTGTATTTGTCTCATTCAGGCTTCTCTATTGAGGGTCCCTCTCAGGCTAAAATTGAGTGCGATGACAAAGGCGACGGCTCCTGTGATGTACGATATTGGCCCACTGAACCCGGTGACTATGCTGTCCATGTCATTTGTGATGATGAGGACATTAAGGACAGTCCCTTCATCGCACACATCCTTCCTGCTGCAAATGATGTCTTCCCTGAAAAGGTCATTCTTATTTTAATGCTTTTAAACCTTTTAATGTTATTGCATTGTAAAAGATGGGGAGAGTGCCCTTAATTGTGAAAGTGTTTGCATCAAAATAATATGACAAAATTAAAAGATAGATAGAACTAGAACAACAAACACATCGAAATAAGCGGTTGTAAAATAAAAGTAATAAGAAGTAATAATTTTTTTGTATCGAAACATACAATACATTTAAAATCTTTGTCATTGCAGGTGAAAGCACATGGACCTGGGCTGAAGCCGACTGGTGTGATTATCAACAAACAAACTGAATTCACCATTGATGCTCGCATGGCCGGAAAAGCTCAACTGAAGATCTATGCCCAGGTATCTTGTTTAACACGTTTTCCTCTTCACACATTTTGCATGGTGGAGAAAGCTGACATGACACTTTTCCTGCTAAGGATGCAGAGGGATGCACCATAAACATCAAGATTGATGACAAGGGAGACGGCACGTTTCACTGTGTGTACACTCCACTCAAGCCCATTAAACACACCATCATCATCACCTGGGGCGATGTCAACGTGCCCAACAGTCCCTTCAGAGTAAGTGCATGCAACAACTTAGAAATACACGGCGGCCATTAATATGGTGGATTTGTTCTAAACATATTTATTTTTGTACAAATTTGTAATAAGTAAAGCATTTTAAAATATTTATCCAAATCTAAGGCGCCACTTTCTTTTTCTTCGTGAAATTGTAAGTACGGTCCTATAGTTGAAAGATTGTTTGATTTTATTGTTGGACATCACTGGCTGTAAAGTAGTTATGATTATTTGTTTATTACGGTACTTTATTGGAGTATCACAAACACTAGTAACATAGTATTTTTGCAATGTGGTGCCCCTATCTAAGTACCTCAGGTAAAACTGCTTTCCAAGAATTTAATCAAATGACGCTTGAACAAATAAAGACAAAGTGAGAGGGCTATTCTGCTTGTGCTTCAAGTGCTGTGTGATTTCATTAGGTTCTAGTTGGAGAGGGCTCTCATCCCGACAAAGTCAAGGTCCATGGGCCTGGAGTGGAGAAGACAGGGCTCAAGGCTAACGAGCCAACATACTTCACTGTGGACTGCGGCGAGGCTGGCCAAGGTGAGCCCACTCAAATGTGCATAGTTGGATGTAGAAATAAATATATATTTGTGAGCTACACCACAGCCATTTTTTGCCCCTTAATTTGTAGAGATATATAAAGTAGTCTTTGATTTAGCAATTTACTCCTTTTTAAGTATTGCTTTAATTGCTGCATGTGAAAGTCAGGATTTTGAATACTAAATAATGTATAAAGCCTTGAAGGCTTTATCATGCCTGGACTACTGTAATTGAATAGTATTTTTAATCACAGTTACCACATTGTTCATTTTTTTGTGTATTAACATTTCAAATAGACAATATGATTTTATATTGTATCTGAAGGACACTCATTCTCTTTTATTATTCACATTTGAATGACCTATGTGCATTAATCTTATTGCTATGCGCCTTAGGGGACATCAGCATTGGTATCAAGTGTGCTCCGGGCGTGGTGGGGCCAGCGGAGGCAGACATCGACTTTGACATCATCAAAAATGACAATGACACCTTCACCGTCAAGTACACTCCCCCCGCCCCAGGACGTTATACTATAATGGTCATGTTTGCTGACCAGGTTTGGAGCACAGACTATTACTTTCTTAAGCATTGTTGCATACAGAGATTTAAATCACATGTTTGATCATCTTTTCAGGAAATCCCTGTCAGCCCATTCAAAGTCAAAGTGGATCCTTCCCATGATGCTGGCAAAGTGAGAGCTGAGGGTCCCGGACTGAATAAGACAGGTCAGAAACTGCGGGTTGAAAGAACTTTTGTAGTGATCAACTCTTATCATTTTCTATCAATGAAGCTCCTTTGTGCTTTTCAGGAGTAGAAGTAGGCACTCCAACTCACTTCACAATCTACACAAAGGGAGCTGGCAAAGCTAAGCCCGAGGTGCATTTCGCAACCTTGGCCCCGGGAGAGGCTGTTCGTGACTTTGAAATCATTGATAATCATGACTACTCCTACACTGTGAAGTATACTGCACTTCAACAGGTACAGCAAGTCTCTGCCTCAAGTCCATTCAAAATAGAACCGCTGTGATGGAGGTTTTTGATTTGCTTTGTTTTTATTTTTTCAGGGGAACATGACTATCTCAGTTTTATATGGAGGCGATCCTATTCCCAAGAGCCCCTTCCACATCACAGTGTCCCCACAGCTGGATTTGGCAAAGGTTAAAGTAGAAGGGTTAGACACCAGTAAGTACAGAAATCTATTTTATTTGTTGAATCAGAAAACACACTCTTACGTTTATGTAATGCTGTGTCGCAGAAGTGGAGGTCGGAAAGGATCAGGAGTTCACTGTAAACACAAAGGGCGCTGGTGGGCAGGGCAATGTTGGCGTGAAGATGACCTCATCTTCTGGCAGACCAATCCCGTGTAAGATGGAGTCAGATCAAGCCAAAGGCATCCACAGTGTGAAGTATATTCCCCCAGAGGAGGGGCAGTACAAGGTTGATGTCAGCTATGATGGCAACCCGGTGATGGGCAGCCCCTTCGGAGTTGAAGCTGTGATGCCTGCTGATCCTTCAAAGGTAAAAGCTCATGGAAGTTGTCACTAAGTCCACGTGTGAGCTCATACATACACATACATGCTTTTTGATATGAATTATTTATACTTTTTTGACCTGACTGTTTCAATATAGGTCCGAGCTTATGGGCCAGGCCTTAAGGGAGGCGTTGTGGGTAAACCTGCTTCATTTACCATCGACACAAAAGGAGCTGGAGCTGGTGGTTTGGGGTTGACAGTGGAAGGTCCCTGTGAGGCTAAGATTGAATGCCAGGACAATGGCGATGGCACCTGCTCCGTGTTCTACCTGCCCACAGAGGCTGGTGAATACGCTATTAACATCCTGTTCGCTGAGCAGCACATCCCCGGGTCTCCCTTCAAAGCTGCCATTCGCCCAGCATTCGACCCCAGCAAAGTGACCGCCAGTGGTCCCGGCCTGGATAGGGCAAAAGCCGGTGAACCTGCCACTTTTACCGTGGACTGCACCCGAGCTGGAGACGGAGAGCTCACCATTGAGATTGTGTCTGACTCTGGAGTTAAAGCTGAGGTGCACATTCAGAAAACATCAGAAGGCACTTTCTCAGTCACATACATCCCATCTTTCCATGGCACACACACCATCACGATCAAGTATGGTGGTCGTGTGATTCCTCAGTGTCCCAAAGTCCTTCAAGTCGAGCCCTCTGTGGATACAGCTGGTGTTCATGTCTACGGCCCTGGAGTGGAGCCCAGAGGTAAACGAACTGTCCTTATTACATTACCGGTGTCGGCATCAACGTTGTATATTGAGTTTTCATATTGTACAGTGGTATGTACAGTATAATAAGAGAAGCACATCCACAAATGATCATTTCCAACCATACAAAAAGGCTTTATTTTTATAGTTTGTATTCCAGGTTTTTTGCCCATTCAAAAGGTTGTGTTTTACTTTTGCACTTGAACAATTCATCTTTCTGACCAGGTTAATTTACCAAGGCAGCGCTAGATTTTCATTATTCTGAAACGTATAGATTAGCAAAAAACAAACAAACAACAACACACATTTCACCTGCTTCAATCTCTTAACATGCTTATATATTATTTCTTATATTAACTGAAATCCAGCGATAGAAACAGGCTAACACCAAGAGTTAGTAATTACGATGTGAGTGCTCTTTGTAAATCCTATTCATCTAAAGTGAAGGGTCTGTTCTCTTCAAGGGGTCCTCAGAGAAGTCACAACCCACTTCATTGTCGATGCTCGGGCTCTGAACAAGATTGGGGGAAGCCATGTAAAAGTCCATATTATGAATCCTTCTGGGGCCAACAGTGAGTCCTACGTCACTGACAAAGGAGATGGCACTTACCGAGTGGAGTACACAGCATTTGAGGATGGTAAGATCCTGCAACACTGGGGTTCTTAAATTTGGAAAGGTTTGGTCCACCATAAGACCTGCTTTGAATATGGTTTGTCTTCTTATTATATTATAATCGATTTGGGCTGCGCAGTCAAATAGTGTACAAATTGAGATCCTTTTAATTCAAATCATCAATGATCATGGGGCTTTATGATTGAGAGGTCTGCAGTCAATGTCAGTAAAAGCATGTGGTTTGAAGTTCAGACTTTGGAGAAATAAGTTGCGTTAAAAATATATATGAATGATTGAAACAAAACATGATACATTTTGCCATATTACACAGCCGTATAGTCAGTAGTTGTATCCTAGTCCCTATTTTAGTACAGCTATTGACCATATTTATCATACTAATGTTCAGTATATCTCCAGGTAGTACTTAGTGGGAAAAGTTTCTAACATTGACATTTCCAAAGAAGTTAGGTCACAATTCACTTTGACTTAAGGCATACAAAAAGTACAAAATTTGCAGCTACGCCGGGAGTTGTCATCTGAATCAGAGCATACAGAACCGTGCTAACAGGTGTTTGAGTTGTGCACCATCTGGGACTAAAACAGGCGAGAGGGGAAAGAAGGAGTGAGAGAGAAGGGTATAAATACAGCATGATGCAGTGGAGCAATGATGTGAGGGCCAGAGAGCGGGGATAGTGGCATACAGGCAGACAGACATGCTTTTATAAATAGTAGAAGCTGGAACATGGCTCTTAACCAGGTATGTGTATGAAAGGCTGCCTGCATTCAGCAATATAAGTTATTAATAGAGAACTATAGCACAAAGCAACAAGATTATAGGCCAATGCTATCCTTTACAGACACGCTTCAGTGTCACACCCTCGAGGGTATGATTCCGCTGTGAAGAGGGCTTTGTTAGAACAGAATAATGTAAAGAGAACAGATGTAACGCCTTGTAGGTTCAACAAACTATGATGTCGTCCATCCTTCAACAGATGCTTTCCCCCCAAAATGGAATTTGTCCACCCTCTGCAATTACAAACAAGTGCCAACAGTGCTATGTAAAGATGTAGACTGTAAAACCATGTCTGTCCACAGGGATGCATCTCATCGAAGTGCTGTACGATGACGCAGCCGTTCCAAAGAGTCCATTCAGAGTGTCTGTGATGGAGGGGTGCGACCCGACTCGGGTACGTGCCTATGGGCCAGGTCTGGAGGGAGGCATCACTAACAAGCCCAACTGCTTCACCGTGGAGACAAGGTATGGATTGACAAGGGAAAGGGAAAAACAGATGATTATATTTGACTTTCACAGATAATCGGAAACACTTTAATATGAGGTTCCATACTTTTCCATACTATTTATAAAGCATTAATAGGATTTATAAAGCATTCATAGTGATTCATCATTTCAACAATTGCAAGCATTTGTAAATTGCTTGGAAAAAAATAGCAATAGTGCTTGATACTGCATTATAAATAGATTATGAAAGAACCTTATTTTAATGCTTATTTCATCTATACATCTTTTAAAAATTGCAGGATCAAATAAAATACAACATATAAGCAGTAAAGTAAAAACTGGTTAATGTGGGACCGCTTTGTCCTTTTGCAGAATTAATTTGTGATTTGATAAATATGTGTATTTATATTGTTGAAAACAATCAAAGAAGATAATTCATTACATTTATAATGCATAGGTTGTAAAGATTGAAAACACTCAAATGTTTTACAGGGGCGCTGGTACCGGGGGTCTTGGTCTGACCATTGAGGGCGCCTCTGAAGCCAAAATATCCTGCAAAGACAACAAAGATGGCAGCTGCAGTGTGGAGTATGTCCCGTTCACTCCTGGAGACTACGATGTCAACATTAATTATGGAGGTCACCCCATTCCTGGCAGCCCTTTCCGTGTCCCAGTGAAGGACCCTGTGGACCCAACCAAAGTCAAATGCTCTGGTCCTGGACTGGGGTCTGGAGTGAGGGCCCATGTCCCTCAAACCTTTACTGTGGACTGTACTCAAGCGGGACAGGCACCGCTGGATGTCAAACTCTATGGTCCAACAGGTAAACAGATTATCCAAACCACACAACTATAACTATGCTATTTTATTATTAACATGATGTCAACTAAGCTAAACATGTTAAAAATGATGTTCAGGGATTTGTGATATATTTATTAATCATTGCTTAAGTTGCACTTCAATTATATGGTTTATAATCTGACATTTTTTTTTTAGCAAAATTATGATTTTCTGAAGGATTTGTACAGTCTTAGTTACAATATAATATAGAAATGTAATATCTGTATTTTATTTTAGGTACCATGGAGCCTGTTGGTGTAAAGAATAACGGTGATGGGACACACACTGTCCATTACACTCCAGCTCAGGACGGCCCTTACACTGTATCAGTAAAATATGCGGAGCAGGAAGTCCCACACAGGTACAACACACCTGCAAATTCTCCAAACCATTTCTAAAGTTTTGCTCTTTCTGTAACTGTAAGGAAACAGTGGCTCAGTATTATTTCAGGCTGCTTGTCTATCTTTTGAAGGCTTTGTAATGTAACTGCATTTTTACCCTTCATTTTTGTCTTTTTCAGTCCATTCAAGGTGATGTCTCAGCCTGGGCATGATGCCAGTAAGGTTCGCGCCAGTGGTCCCGGTCTAGACACAAAAGGTGTGTCGGCCAGCCTGCCTGTTGAGTTCACCATTGATGCCCGCGATGCCGGAGAGGGACTGCTTACGGTGCAGATTTTGGTAAGAGCGCGCTTTACACCTCTGTGCTTGTGAGTGGTAATAAGTCAGCAGCTTTTAAAACTCATCATTCTTCATTGGCAGGATCCTGAAGGAAAGCCAAAAAATGCGACTATCCAAGACAACAGGGATGGCACCTACACAGTGTCTTATGTACCTGACTCCACAGGGCCATACACAATCACTATTAAATATGGAGGAGATGAGATTCCCTACTCTCCATATCGCATCCAGTCTCTTCCCACTGGGGATGCCAGCAAGTGTCGGCTTACTGGTGAGAAAGCATGAGGATACATAATAATCATCATCAATAAAAATGAAGTATTCTAGTGAAGTATCTTCATATTAATATTTAAACAATCTCTTGCTTTTGCTATAGTGTCCATTGGAGGGCACGGCATGTGTAAGTTGGTTTACTCATTCAAGTTTATGTATATGTATATTTATGAAGGCATTGTTCAGCAAACTTTCCTTTTTCTAACAGCGAATCTTAAGAAGCTGCAGACCTCAGAGGACACAGTCATCACTGTAGATGCGAAGGCTGCTGGGAAAGGCAAGGTGACCTGCAAGGTGCAAACCCCACAGGGAATGGAGCTAGACATGGATGTGGTGGAGAATCATGATGGTACCTTTGACATTTACTACACCGCCCCTGAACCTGGAAAATATGTTATTACCATTCGCTTCGGGGGGCAGAACATCCCCAAGAGCCCCTTCCACGTGGTTGTGAGTAAACTTTCAAATGCTACTTCAGTTTCTCCTTCAGCAGGTGTGCAACTGTCTCTGACATTCAGTTAAACTCAAACTGGATTTCTTGTTTTCAGGCCACAAATGAGCCTGTCGCACCCCGTGACGCTGTGGACCCGCTTTTCCGTCCTGTTAATTTCCTCGTCCCCTTCACGCCACAGCAAGGAGAAATCACAGGTCTGTTCGCTCACTCGAGAACACTCAAACTGTGCACCAGCAGATACCCACAGCACATTTCTATTTAGGTCACTGACCAAAGCTTTGTATATTGCAGGTGAAGTGCGTATGCCTTCAGGCAAAACCGCCCGCCCGCATATCACTGACAATAAGGATGGCACCATTACCATCAAGTACCAGCCCACAGAGAGAGGCCTGCATGAGATGGACATTAAATATGATGGCAACCACATTCCAGGTAACATGTGACTGTGTGGAGAGGATAAAATGATATCCACTATATGGAAGTGTCTTTATACTATTATGGCCAATGTGAAAAAGTGATAATTTTCAATGAATACCATTTGCAGGAAGCCCATTGCAGTTCTTTGTGGATGCGGTAAACAGTGGAGTGGTAACTGCTTACGGCCCTGGGCTGAGTTATGGCATGGTCAACAAGGCGGCTACATTTACTGTGGTCACCAAAAATGCAGGAGAAGGTAACACTCACACCTTCACTTCCTCTTAAAATATTTATAAAAGTGTCACTGACCCCAACTTTCCTATGTGCTTATTTGTCTTAGGTGGCTTGTCTCTGGCTGTGGAGGGTCCGTCCAAAGCAGAAATCACCTGTAAGGACAACAAAGATGGAACCTGCACAGTGTCATACTTGCCCACTGCCCCGGGAGACTACAACATCATTGTTAAGTTTGACAACAAGCACATTTCTGGCAGTCCCTTTACCGCAAAGATAACTGGTGAGAAATCAAATATTTAACATATAGATTGGTTCAAGGTGCCTTATCCTTAAATATAATGTTATTTACAGTTGATATATGTATTCAAATATTACTTTTTCTGTCAAGGGGACGACTCCATTACCAGGACGTCCCAGCTGAACGTGGGCACATCAGCGGATGTGTCGCTGAAGATTGCAGAGACCGATATTAGCTCTCTCACTGCTAGTATCAGAGCTCCGTCAGGAAATGAGGAGCCCTGTCTGCTCAAACAGCTGCCCAACAGACACCTGGGTATGAAATATCCCATACAGCCAAACTTTTAAAAGTAGGACATATTATATAGGCATGTATGCTTTTTAAACAACTTAAATATTTGATTGTGAAAATGTCTTTAATTGAATTATGTTTTTCCTTAGTCACAAAGATGAACAAATAGTATATACGTTTATTTAGGAAAACCAAGTTAACTCTGTTGTGATATTCTAGTTAAGTGCAATGCAAAAATCAAAAACAATTGTTATTTTTATTTTTTTTACTGTTATTCAGATTAATCAGATTTATAGTCAATGAACAGTGAATTTACAATATCTTTCCCATGACCTCTCCTTAGGTATCTCTTTCACACCGAAGGAGGTTGGAGAGCATGAAGTGAGTGTGAGGAAGAATGCCGTGCATGTGGCCAACAGTCCGTTCAAAATCATGGTTGGTCAGTCAGAGATCGGGGAGGCCAGCAGAGTCAAGGCCTTTGGCAAAGGTCTGGTGGAGGCCCACACTTTTGAAATGACTGAGTTCTTTGTGGATACAAGAAATGCAGGTTAGATTTGCATGTCAAAATTATTTACACGGCCCTGAACAGTATAAAGGACTAAATAAATGTTTAAACCTGTTTGTGTTTTTGTCCCTTGATCAGGTTATGGTGGTTTAGCGTTGTCCATTGAAGGTCCGAGCAAAGTGGATATCAACTGTGAAGATGTAGAAGACGGGACGTGCAGAGTTACTTACTGCCCAACTGAACCTGGGAACTACATGGTTAACATTAAATTTGCAGAGAAGCACATTCCAGGTTTGAAATTATTTTTATGCAAATGTTTTTCTTTTTTTTTTACGAATGTCCTTGTCGCTTGAATACCTGCATTTGATTTACTGTAATTGGTTTATTTGAACGTAGGCAGTCCATTCACGGTGAAGGTGACCGGCGAAGGAAGGATCAAAGAGAGTATTACTAGAAAGAGGCAAGCGTCCTCTATAGCCTCTGTGGGCAGCACATGCGGGCTTAACCTCAAGATCCCAGGTGAACTGAGAACCCAAGAGCCAATCAAATAATTCAATAAAGTCATCCCACCCTGAAATGTATGAATTATGAATGAATCTCCTTTTGATTTGTAGGAAACTGGTTCCAGATGGTGTCCGCTCAGGAGAGACTTACAAGAACTTTTACAAGAAGTAGCCACACTTATACACGAACGGAACGCACAGAAATCAGCAAGACCCGCGGGGGGGAGACCAAGAGGGAGGTCCGGGTGGAGGAGAGCACCCAGGTGGGCGGAGGAGGCAGCCCCTTCAGAGACGTCTTTGGAGATTTTCTGGGCAGAGAGAATCTCAGTAGTTTTGCAGGGATCACAGCAAGACCAGAGGGTAAGACCTTCAGTTTTTATATATAATGTGCAATTATTCAAGGATTGATTAGTTTAGTTGATGAAAATCACCTTTGTCTTCTTAAAAAGTAGTTGAAACTTGCACTGATTGCCTTTCTATTGTCAGGACTCACATAACATTTTTATGGTGCCATCTCATCTTGCATTTTCCAATTTAATTGCAATTAAGTGGCCTGAAGGCTAATTTAAAGTGAGAGAAACAGCATTGTAGCATTGTCTGGGGATCAGTATGAAGATAAAGAGAATTTACCTCTGTAATGAAGATATTAAAGCCCTAATCTTGGCATTACGATTGCGAGATAGTGTCAGTCCTTTAGGCAGAGGAGTACACACTTTGCATTGTTGTAGTAAGTATTTCACACAGATGTCGTTTTGCTCTTACAGTTGAAAGTGGCTCCCAAGCGATGACCGCGCAGGTGACCAGCCCGAGTGGCAAAACAGCAGATGCCGATATCGTGGACGGAGGGAGCAGCACCTACAGCGTTCGCTTCATCCCGCAAGAAATGGGTCCCCACACTGTTAATGTCAAATACAGGGGCCAGCACGTTCCCGGGAGCCCCTTCCAGTTCACTGTGGGGCCAATGGGTGAAGGAGGGTCGCACAAGGTCAGAGCTGGAGGCCCCGGGTTGGAGAGAGGTGTAGCTGGAGCACCTTGTAAGTTTCTGCCAGATAGTACATTATTCTTTTTTCTTTACTTTTTTCTCTTGATATATTGAATTGCTCTTCCTGTTTTAGCTGAATTTAGTATCTGGACCAGAGAGGCTGGCGCTGGTGGACTGTCCATTGCTGTGGAGGGGCCGAGTAAAGCGGAAATTTCCTTTGAAGACAGAAAGGATGGTTCATGTGGCGTGTCTTATATTGTGAAGGAGCCAGGTATGATAATGAAATACAATAACCCTTAGAATACACACACACACACACACACACACACACAAGGACACAATGTCATCAATACAACCAATTCAAACGTCTGCAAATTATAACTTTTTTTCTATAATCTTCCTGAAGTTTTGATCAGACTGTGTTCAAATACTTTCCATCTGATTTAAAGGAAAAAAAAACAACTAACTGTTTCTTTTCCCCAGGCGATTACGAAGTGTCCATCAAGTTCAACAACGAACAAATCCCTGACAGTCCATTCATTGTACCCATCGCTACATTGTCTGACGAGGCCCGTAGGCTAACTGTCACCAGCCTTCAGGTAAGAAATGGCCCAAATTCACTGGTAAACATGATGAAAAAAGTAGGTCAGGACGCATATGAAGTTGCTATTTCTAATCAAAAAGCTCTTTGGCCTTGACACGTGATTGAATGGCAGTATCTGGCTTCATCCAATCCCTGTAATTCTGAGATTGCTGGCTAGTGATGAAGCCTTGGATTAAGTGTCCCTTGCTAATATGGGCTAACAGAAGCTGTGCTATGTGTGGGCACAGTGTCTGAGCCAGGAGATAAGAAAAAGTGTTGTTAATACTTTATTCATGAAAAAAACTCCTTAAAAAAAAAAAGCGCACACACAACAACTCACTGTAAGGTCCACTTTTTCAAATGAATTGTTTTATTTGCTCCACTACAAGTGCCAGCATTTGTGAAAACATGTATTTTTAGGCATCTGAACTGCCACTTCACAAATGTTTTTCGCTCTACATGCCAGGTGAAGTGTGATATCAGACCACTGTTCGAATGTCACATTGGCTCTTATATGGCTCGTAGGGACTAAAACACTGAACGCCTCGCTGTGAACTTTAGCCCTCTCAGCCTCTCACACCTAAATGCTCCATCTATTCTTGCTCAGGCATGATGATGAGTCACAATGCTGTCCCTGGAGATTCAAGCATGTGCACACAACTAGGTCTGCATCATGTTATAATCATATTATAATTGCAAACTATAAAAGTAATGAAAAGTTAAGTCAAGGCCAATTAAAATCTAATAAAATAAAAAAAAAATACAGAAAATAATTGTGTTTATTCCTTAATTGATTGATTTCAATGTATACTACATTTTTCTGGTGGACGGTCGCCTGCTTGTCTGCTTGAGATGACCAGGCCAAGTTAGAGAGGGTGTATGTTTTTCAAGGTATTTCTGAGCAATAAAATACCTGTAATTGAAAAAACTATAAGACAAGAACGAAATGTTTCATAGCCTACCTTTGAACTCAATTTAATCTTATATGTATCTCTTTCAGGTTGGTTCAGTTTCAATTCAGAGTCAAATTGTGTGTTTTTAACCTTATTAAGCTTATCCAAATGTAACATGGTTATTCAGTCACGTTATTGCACCTCACATTTTATGGATTAATTCTCACCAGAGCACCATGAGCACATTTTGTCTTTCTCGTTCCAGGAGAAAGATTTGAAGGTGAACCATGAAGCTACTTTTATCGTGCAGAGGAACGGGGCAAGGGGTGTGGTAGATGCCAAAGTGCACACCCCCTCTGGCTCTTCTGAGGAGTGCTACGTCTCTGACCTTGACAGCGGTATGCGTCACTTTTATCATTAAAAAGTTGCTATCATTATTCTTATGAGGTAATATGAGGTCACAATTAGGCTAAGCACCAACTATCCATTTGTGTCTGCAGACAAAAGTGCCATTCGGTTTATTCCTCGAGAAAATGGCGTACACGCTATTGATGTCAAGTTCAACGGGTGTCACATTCCCGGAAGCCCCTTCAACGTGCGGGTGGGAGACCTGGGTCTCATTGGAGATCCGGGCATGGTCACTGCACATGGACCTGGACTGCTGGGAGGAACCACAGGTAACTTCAATTCACAGTGAATTTTTATCTGAGATACGTGCCAGGGAACACTGCTTCTTCACTTTCTCATTTTGGTGGTCCTCGGAAGCCTTTTTTACTTCATTCATGTTGAGTAATGCCTTTGGTCAGACTTAATATTGATATATGGGCGACTAGTTTGTCTATAACTAGTCTGAATTTGTCTCAGTTGATGCTTTGTCCAGTCCCAAGTTCATCTCGCATTTCTTCGATATAGTAACTTCTACCTTTTGTCTTGTATTTCACCTAATACTACATTTTCATTAACTTTTTCAGGTGTCCCTTTGGAGTTTGTGGTCAACACTTGTAACGCCGGCTCAGGAACCCTCTCAGTCAACATTGACGGCCCCTCCAAGGTCAAAATGGACTGCCGCGAGTGTCCTGAAGGCTACAAGATCACATACACGCCAATGGCTCCAGGCAACTATCTCATCACTATTAAATATGGTGGTCCGCAGCACATCGTTGGCAGCCCATTCAAGGCTAAAATAACAGGTTTGTTTCACAGTTATTCTCTTATTGGATCCTTGGATTTAGATGACAAGTCTCCATTGCGAAACAAATAGCTCTGTGAAAAAATGTGCGGATGTCAGATAAATGTTATGTCATCTCTTTTCAAACTGCTCGCGGCGGTATTACATAAAAGCTTAGAAGAGTGAAATATTCTTCCTCACTACTTGGCACTTACTATCTCCAAAACATTAAAATCTTAGCTCCCATGAGCCTCAGAAGTGCACTCATTAAAGCTAAAGCAATAGCTCACCTCTTACAAATAATTCCATTTAGAAGGCACTTTTGCATCATTGATGTCTTTGTCAATACATGCAATGATGCAATGTCTGGGCAAAGTTCTAACGATATTAGCTTGCATATTTCCTCTTTTCTTTTAGGAGTCAGACTGTCAGGGGGTCACAGCCTCCATGAAACCTCTTCTGTGCTGGTGGAAACTGTCACCAAAACCTCCAAAGTGGGCGGAACCTTCAGCTCCTCTTCTTCCTCTTCCATGTCGGCCAAATTGGCGTCTGATGCCAGCAAGGTGCTGTGCCGTGGAACAGGCCTGTCCAAGGCTGTCGTGGGGCAGAAAAACAATTTTACAGTTGACTGCAGCAAAGCAGGTGAGATGACAACCTGTTTGGTTTCTAATGTGAATTTTCTTACATGGCCTTCAATGTCTTTTAACAATTCAGCCAATGGTCATAAACCATGACAGTTTATGTTCTACTTCCTAGTCTGAATAAAAGAGATAACTTTAAGGTGGAGGATTTGCTTTGGTAACTGTCAACAGGGTGAACAATACAACATTGTAAAGAAATGTAATATGTTATATATAAAATGTTTTTCATATTTTGTTAGTGTTAAGTATGTACTGCTGCTTTGCAGGTAAACACTTTAGATTTAGTCAATACGCAATGTACTGCTGTGTATGGCTCTGTTTTCTCTTAAGTTCATAATGGATTTTATAGTTCCAAATATTCATTTCACTAGATTTTTGGGAGAGCAACTGGCCACTGAAAGTTAAATTTATTACTGCGGTAAAGAAGAATCATAAACATAAAAGTTAGTGTCTGTAAATTACAACCACCTGAAAGACTTTAAAATGCTCTTGAGTGAAATTACTGAATTAAATGAGGATTCTCTGTAGCTTTGTCATTACCTGCAGTAATTGAATCCATTATTAACATGGAAGTATCGATCAGCGCAGCTTTAAAACCGACTTCGTAAAGACCTCTTGTGAACCGTATTGATCTTGTTTCTTCTATCTCTCTCTCAGGTACCAACATGCTGATGGTGGGGGTGCATGGACCTCATGCCCCCTGCGAGGAGGTGTATGTAAAGCACATGGGCAACAAGCTCTATAATGTCACGTACGCTGTCAAGGACAAGGGCAGCTACACTGTTATTGTCAAGTGGGGCGACGACAACGCGCCCGGGAGCCCTTTCAAAGTGGCCGTACCTTAAAATAAACTGCACCAATTAAACCCCTTACCAGACGCCAAAGACAACAACACTTCTGTCTGTCCTTTTGCATTCTTCAATGAAAACAATACCAGTTGTCTATCAGCATCCCTCCTCCTGTCAGTCAAACTCTAGTGCACTTGGGACATTTGCCAACTCTATGTCAAAATAATTGGTGCCAAACTTTTGTATTATCCTCGGATGTGCACCCTAAAACAATGTTGTTTGTATTTCGAGTGATCTTTTGCTCTCTTCATAAAATTCCCCTAATTTTTTGTTCTGTTTTTTGTTTTGTTTATTGCTGATTTATGTGATGATGTGAGTATTTTGGTGTATTCAGGTGTGGAATAGTATGCTTTTGTATCGTTTAAGAATGAGAATGGGATTTTTGTTATATTAACCTATTTTTGCAGACCTAATAAATATGTATTGTTACCAAATGCATAGAGTGAATGTTCTTTTCTATTGAGATATATAGTCTGTACCAGAACTGCAGATAAAGTCCTTTTTGAGCAAACTTTCTCATTCCCCGCCATCTCAATACTTTACCCCAAACATTTATTTAACATTGCCTTTGGGGGAGACAAGGGGCAAGCGGTTAGTATTTGCCCAGATGCACTCACAAGATGGCAGTATACTCAAGCTCTCATCAAGATCTACATCTCAAACAAATGATGAAAACCTCAAAAGATTAACTACTGTGCCTTCAACACGAGGGAGCCCTGTGGAGCCTGAACCGGAGGCTTAGGGTTTATCGCTGTGTGCGTAATTAATCGTGTTGGATCAGAGAGACGCTGCACATGTGGCTGATGTTGGAGCTCTGAGTGAAGCCAGCGAGCAGGAAGGTGGGTGCATGACTGTCTCCCAAGGGTGTTGTGTGTGGTGTTCACGCTCTGGAGGCCTCGCTGCTGCGCCTCTGAGTCAACCCACCCGCCTCCGCTGTTCACACTGCACCGTCACCAGTTAGTGTAGAGGAGAGTGGAGACTATAATTAGGTGCTAATTCTCCTCCTCTGTGTCATGCTCCTGGGGGCCATGGCGAGGCAGGAACACGGCGTTGGAGCGAGGAGTCGTTTTGATGAGCATTGGCGTTAAATGGACTCTTTTGAACCATCTGGTCAAGTGGCTCGTGCTGCCTGCTGTTATACGTTAGGGACCGGTTGTTTTGGGACCAGGGCAAGACCCACCCACGTCAGTATGTCCACTTCGTCCTGCTCCCGTGGACTAAAACCGAGCGTCTGTCCACCACAACATGTTTATCTACCCCGGCAGCCAAGAATTTTCCAACGAAACGTGAAGGATACGCAACTTCAGCACCACAGACAGCGGCATTATCATCCATGCAAGAGAGTCAGATATGAGAGCGGGCATGGAGAGTGTGGGAGTAAAGAGGGAGAAAGATTAGAGGAAGAGAATGGATTTAAAATAATCCAGATGGAAGAATAGGAGACAGGCTCGGCACACAGAAACACATTGACACAAAAATAGACAAGAGAATTGTTTAAACCAAGAGTATCAAACCCAATTTTACCGCCTGCTGCACAAATGAGGCTCATATCAAAGATGATAGTAATTGACATGTTTTTCTGGATTAGACAAAGATTTGGATTAAGTGGTTTTATTGCAGACCACATAGACTGTCATTGAAAAACAAAGTATGTAATTTGTTTTTATGATATGCAATATTATCAAACATTAGCTGCCCAAGTGGCCCACAAGCCTCCAATTTGAACCAGTCCCAATCCTGGTTACATAGTAAGGGTTACATCAGGAATGACACCTAGTCTGCCATATTCAGGGCTCAAGACACCGTTGAAGAATCCCCTGTCAATGTACATAATTGTAGAAAAAGAGGCACAAGTTGTTGAACGTGGTAGGACATGGAGAGGAAATTTAAGATCATAGATAATCTCGGGATAAATTTGATATGATTTTATCAATGGTAGCACACAGAGATTGGAATAGCAATATATGCCAACATTTACAACAAGTACACCCAAAAATGATTAATACCTTTTCAAAAGACAAAACAGTTTTCTCACTTTTTATACAATTCATGTGGCATTAATAAAAAGTGGCACGTTCTCTAATTAAGTAGGATGAGGGACAAGGACCTAAATGGCTGTGCAGGGCAATCAAAAGAGGGACAGTTGTTCACCATAACCTTAAGCATCTTTGTAAACATATCAGTGAAAAATTGATTTGTAAATACATATTAATCTTTTTTATCATCTAATTGTAGGTACTTTTCCCCATACATTTTTGCTATACTGATGTAACATTTGTGATTCTTATTTCAATATTTTTTAAATGTACATTTGGGTATAAATTACAGATTATTTTATGTTGATCTTTAAAGAAATTTGTTTTTTCAACTATATTTATACATCATTTTACAATGGGGCGTCACCATAGTGTCTTCTATTAATGTGAAACATTATTTACTCTCATTTACCAGAGGCAATCCATGTATTTGCAAACTTGTTTATACATTTACAAGCACAACAAATAATGAAGGGTGCAGAGTAAGTGCCAAGGTGTGTAGTTTGTCTATTTTAAATGCTAATTGCTCACATGGCATATGACAGCACTAGACATATTGCTGTAGTGTTTCGGTTAACCTTCAAAGCAATCATACATGTTGGAGAAATGAGTAATGAGGTATTAAGTCGACTCTGGGAGGGATCAATCCGAGGGTGGGGGCAGATGCTTTGGTCTGTACGTGTCTCTCATCCTTATGCTCACAAATTTTTTGGGGGGCATTTTGAAAAAAAAAAAAAAAAAAAAGGATTATGTTAACAGTGAAATTGTGCCATGCCCCCAAATCTTTTGAAGTTCTCAGGGCAAAATTTTCATTCAGTGGCTTGGCCTGATCATGCTGATTTCTGCTCTCCTCCCTCCTGGCTCTCCTCCTCCTCCCCTAGTTTAATTTTCCCTACTTTCTTTAAACTCCAATCAATCTTAGTCTCCGTGGATCACAGCCTCCGTGTCCAGATCAAACTGACTGAGGGTGCATCTGCATTTCAAAGGGGTTGAATGACAATAATCTTCCATTAAGTGTCATCATTTAACATGACTTCTGTACACTCTTCTTTTTTCACCACAAGCCCCTTTCCCTCACCCTCGCTGCCTCTACCTTTATTTAGCAATCTCCTCATCTTCCCGAAGATGCTCTCAAGATGTGGGTGTCTCTCGGGAGCATGGGAAAGTAAATGAAAAGAAAAAAGACGTGTATGGCTGAGTAAACAGACAAACAAACTGCTAAATGAGTATTTGGCTCCACTGCCAGATTAATGAATGGACATGTACAGCAAAGATGAGAGAGGAATTCAGCCATTGAGTTTCCATCCGAGCCCTAGGCCTCCATATGTAATTGCTTCATGCATAGTTGATCCGATGCGTAATCAAGCATATACATTTGTTTTTGGCTGTTTCGATGTTTAACTGTGGACTGGAGGCATTTAGATTCTCTGAAAAGATTAATCTTACAATGGTAAACCCATCCTGGAGCACTGATCTCCTCCCTTTAAAATGGCACCATCCATTTTAGTAGTGAAGGTATGCGGTACTGTGGATGAATGAAGAGTGTTAGTGTAGTGTTTTATTCATATAGAAACCAGATCAAATATTCACATCACAGTGTTGTTTCCAGTCTGTGCACAGTGTCTCTGGTTCTCATGTACACAAGCCCTGATTAAGAATTAGTTGGACGGCGGAGACAAATTAGTTCCCATTGCAATGCAGTGCAAACAACAATGCAAATGGATGGAAGGTGCTCCCACTGGGCATCAGCAGATTGTGTTTATGCAGCATGCAAATGCTTGAAGCATGAAGCTGGTCCAACCTACCTCAGCCGAGCACAGACCGAGCTGCTGCACTACGCACAGGGTGGATTTCTGTTGATGGAGGTTTCAGACGAGAGATGCATGCAAAGACCACCCTAAGATATTTTTTTCACAGAGGCGCCAAAGAGCAAGCTCACACAGCTTTCCCCACAGACACTCACAGGCAGAGTTGACCAGTCGCTCATGGTAATGGGCACACGCCCAGACTGCATCAGACATGAAAAGGAACAGCATGATGCCAAATACTTTGGCTTCATGAGGTGAGCGCACAGCACCCGCTCCAGGCGAGAGAGAAAAGCACAGACGATTTCTTTTAGCAGAAAGGTGTTCTCACACTTCTTTCATGGATCAACAGGGACATGTCAGGGGCACAGTGTCCCCACGTGTCCAACTTTAATTGGAGTGTATCCCCGTGCCCTGTCCCAGCACACTGTGGTGGAGGGAAGATGCTGTGCTAATGGACAGCCCTCCTATGGAGAGTGTGTCCTTGATGTGCTGGGCTGACGGTGGCACACGCTGAGGGGAGACTGCAGATTAGAGGCAAATCACAAGATTTGTTTGTCCTCTCGGAACGGGTGGGACATTGAAGGAGAGAGAGAGACTGTGATGGAGTGGGTCTGCGGGCCGACAGACCAGTGCTAGTGTGACTGATGTGTTCTGGGTGAGTGGGCTGCAGCGGGTCACCAACACCTGCACAACCAACAGAAGCCCAGCCAAAAAACACTGGGCATGGTGATGCTGCTGGTTTCGATCAATGTCCAAATGGCCAGACGCCCAGCCAAGGAGCGCTCTATGTGGCACCACCTCAGTGAAGATTTAAGAGAAGATAACGACGCTGTAATTACCTGTGTTGAATTGGAACCGCAGATGCTCAATGAGCTATAAACAAGGTTACCCAGGCCCCTCGGGTAATTGTTTCAGAAGTGTCCAACAGCCTGGTTCTAGGCTGGGGAAATTGGAAAGGGTCGTATTCAGTAATTTCTCAGCCCACTGAAGCATGTCCTGTGTGGACTGAAACTTGTAGATTTGAAATGGTAGCATAACGTTCTATTCCCTCCCACTATAAGAGTAAAATCATGGGTCTCAATCAGTTTTTAAAGAGGCCCTGACATGGGCCTGTGGGTCATTGGGTACTCTGTTTCACCTCATCACTCTGAATATGCCAGTTTCTTTTACAGCACATTTCTTCAGAGCTCCTCACTGTACTGTGTAAAAGCATTTTTGGCTTGATGCACAGGTGGTTAAATGTTGTTCAGCAAAGAAACAGCCTGCCTCAACAGAAACACATCCTATCTGAGCAGCTTACAGATGGGATGCTAAATGTTTGCATACCGGTAATTGTATTCAACAAACTGGCAAATTTACTAATTCACCACAGCCACATTTGGCCAAGTTAAATATAGCTTTTGCCTGGGAGCTTAGAGAGGGCACATGTTTCCAAATATTGGACCTGGCCCCTGTTTACTGTTGGACCAATGGACTTAATTGCGAACACACCGATGCAGAGTTATTTTGCATGTGTCCGTCAGCCTGGCTTGAGGCAGTTTACAGGCTCAGATCACACAATGTCACTGATCTTAACAGCCACAGCAGCCACACTCGGCCGTAAATATCTTCTTTCTTTCAGCTTTTGTTCTTTGTAACTCGTGCATCTGAAAAAGATTGTGAGTTGAGTTAAAGTTTCATTACCACAGATTCTCTTCTGTCTTCTGTCTTCATATCAAAAGCAGGATGACTAAAATAAGAAATGTGAAAATTACAGTCTAAAATTCAAATAATTTAGCAAAAGACTATGAACAGAAAGAGGAAATGTACAAAAGTACACATGCGCCGCTGAACAAAATATGAAATGCATAGTACTTAGCCAAGGCACTAATCCTATGTTGCAATTGTAAAGACTATAAGAGCCAGAACCAGGATTTAAATGTTTTTCTTACAGTCTTTGTAAAAAGTTGGATTTCTGCTTTCAAGCTGTCTTTCAGTGTAGCTATGGCAACCTGTCCAGTATCTTTCTCTAGATATTTAACCAGAATCTTGGTTTGTTGTAGTAAATATCTGGAGGGGTTTGGATTAGGATTATGCGTGTTTAAAATTGGTGGAGGAAACTTGAGCACCAAAACAAAATCCGTGCGTAAAACATGAAAACCTCAGGCAAAAAGTGGTCCAGATTTTGATCTTCTGCCTCTTGTCATGATTAATAACGTGCATATTACACTATTTACATTATTTATGTCTGTAAACTCAGTGCCTCTTTATTAACATGCATATTGTATTATCACTGGCTCTGTGAACGCAATTATGCACACTATCTTGAGTGTGTGGAAGTAAAATGGCCGCTCCAAAGAACATCATGTTCACGAATGTCATTAACATTTTATAGATACTGGACATCCCATTCCCAGTATGGTACACACTGTCACTACTGTCATTACTTATGTGAAGCGGATAAAAAAGTATGGGTGTATCTCTGGGACGGTCTGCCCAGAGGAATAGTCCCACAAACGTGACAGCTTTGAACACATTTCGGAGTCATTAAAAAGAAAGAAAGTTCTGCTGCACAATATTTGGTGACTGTGTAGAACAGATGCAGAGACCAAATTATGTTTGAATGTACACGAGTCAAGCCTAACATCAAAGGTAGACAGTACTCAGTTACATTTACTTGAGAACCTTTTTGAAGTAATTGTTCAAAGAGTTGTTTTATGGACTGCATACTTTTACTCCCATTTAAGTAACAATATTCTTACTTGAGTAAAGGTTTCAGTTACTCTTCCCTGCAAACGTTTTATGTTGATAATTTTGAATAATTTGAATGTGTTTCTTGAACTGCTCCTTCAGATATGATTTTGTTTTTCTCATCTACAATTCAAAAACTGCATCGATTACATTTTTCTCCTTTCAATTACGTTATCTTCAAATTGAGTAGTAGTTTCCCCCAATTACTTTTCTTAATTCTTGCTTGCGTAATTCCGTGGACAACTACTTACTAGTGACATTACTCTTACCTGAGTACATTTTTTGGCTACTCTACCCACCTCTGTATAACATTATGACAACAAGCTGACAGCAAAGTGTCATTTATAAAAGTTTATTATTTCACTGTCCCTGAATATCTTTAAGACAAAATTGCCAAATGTGTCCTCAGACCTGTTTTTGTTGGCCCACAGGCATCATTAACTGGCCCAAATAATCAAAAGTATTACTTAAAATTGAAAAAAATATAAATAATCTGCTAACATAACCTAAATAAGAAAAAATTTGATGTGATACAGACCGAAAATGAATGTCAAAAGCCTTATTAAAGATAAGATAAGATAAGATATTCCTTTATTGTCCCACATGGGGAAATTTCATTGGTGCAACGCAGGTAGATACAGAGGTAGATACAGAAGAACAGATCACTTATAGGAAGTCTGAAAAACACTTTCAGTAGAAAGTGCAGAAGATCTCCTATAAATAAATAAAAACTCCCATAGACAAATAAATAAATAAATACATAAATACCATTGCATGTGATCACGACAGTAATTGCACATGAATATGTGTCACGACAGCATATAGATTGCACATGAATTTCACAGTAATTGCACAGTAATTGCACATGAATTCCAACAGCAATTGCACATATGACGGAATTGCACATGGTTAGGTCAGTATTGTGAGTGTTCAGTACTAACAGTTTTTGTTATAAAGTCTGACAGCAGCAGGAAGGAAAGACCTACGGAACCTTTCCTTCACACAGCGAGGGTGGATCAGTCTCTCACTGAAGCTGCTCTCCAGAGCGGACAGAGTGTCCTGCAGGGGGTGACACTCATGGTCAAGCATAGATGTGAATCTAGCCAGGACCCTCCTGTCCCCCACCTCCTGCACCGAGTCCAGAGCACAGCCCAGGACAGAGCTGGACTTCTTGATGACTCTGTCCAGCTTCCTCCTCTCCCTCTCTGTGATGCTGCTGCTCCAGCAGGCCACACCGTACAGGAGCTGATGCCACCACAGAGTCGTAGAAGGTCTTCAGGAGTGGCCCTGTCACTCCAAAAGACCTGAGTCTCCTCAGGAGGTAGAGCCGACTCTGGCTCTTCCTGTACAGTGCGTCTGTGTTATGAGTCCAGTCCAGTTTGTGGTTCAGATGAACACCCAGGTACTTGTATGAGTATGAGATGTGGTGGCTCCTCGAAACTACGATCACTGCAAGATTCCTGTAGTCATTGTAGTCATTCCTGTAGTCATTCCTGTAGTCCTGTAGTCATTCCTGTAGTCCTGTAGTCATTCCTGTAGTCCTGTAGTCATTCCTGTAGTCATTCCTGTAGTCATTCCTGTAGTCATTCCTGTAGTCCTGTAGTCATTCCTGTAGTCATTCCTGTAGTCATTCCTGTAGTCCTGTAGTCATTCCTGTAGTCATTCCTGTAGTCCTGTAGTCCTGTAGTCATTCCTGTAGTCATTGTAGTCATTCCTGTAGTCCTGTAGTCATTCCTGTAGTCATTGTAGTCATTCCTGTAGTCCTGTAGTCATTCCTGTAGTCATTCCTGTAGTCCTGTAGTCATTCCTGTAGTCCTGTTGTCATTCCTGTAGTCCTGTTGTCATTCCTGTAGTCCTGTAGTCATTCCTGTAGTCATTCCTGTAGTCCTGTAGTCATTCCTGTAGTCCTGTAGTTATTCCTGTAGTCCTGTAGTCATTCCTGTAGTCCTGTAGTAGTCATTCCTGTAGTCCTGTAGTCATTCCTGTAGTCCTGTAGTAGTCATTCCTGTAGTCCTGTAGTCATTCCTGTAGTCCTGTAGTCATTCCTGTAGTCATTCCTGTAGTCCTGTAGTCATTCCTATAGTCCTGTAGTCCTGTAGTCATTCCTATAGTCCTGTAGTCATTCCTGTAGTCCTGTAGTCATTCCTGTAGTCCTGTAGTCATTCCTGTAGTCCTGTTGTCATTCCTGTAGTCCTATAGTCATTCCTGTAGTCCTGCAGTCATTCCTGTAGTCATTCCTGTAGTCCTGCAGTCATTCGTGTAGTCCTGTAGTCATTCCTGTAGTCCTGTAGTCATTCCTGTAGTCCTGTAGTTATTCTTGTAGTCCTGTAGTCATTCCTGTAGTCCTGTAGTTATTCTGTAGTCATTCCTGTAGTCCTGTAGTTATTCCTGTAGTCATTCCTGTAGTCCTGTAGTCATTCCTGTAGTCATGTAGTCATTCCTGTAGCCCTGTAGTTATTCTTGTAGTCCTGTAGTTATTCTTGTAGTCCTGTAGTTATTCCTGTAGTCCTGTAGTTATTCCTGTAGTCCTGTAGTCATTCCTGTAGTCCTGTAGTCATTCTTGTAGTCCTGTAGTCATTCCTGTAGTCCTGTAGTCATTCCTGTAGTCCTGTAGTTATTATTCTTGTCCTGTAGTTATTCCTGTAGTCCTGTAGTCATTCCTGTAGTCCTGTAGTCATTCCTGTAGTCCTGTAGTTATTATTGTAGTTCTGTAGTCATTCTTGTAGTCCTGTAGTTATTCCTGTAGTCCTGTAGTCATTCCTGTAGTCCTGTAGTTATTCCTGTAGTCATTCCTGTAGTCCTGTAGTCATTCCTGTAGTCCTGTAGTCATTCTTGTAGTCCTGTAGTTATTCCTGTAGTCATTCCTGTAGTCCCGTAGTCATTCTTGTAGTCCTGTAGTTATTCCTGTAGACATTCCTGTAGTCCTGTAGTTATTCCTGTAGTCCTGTAGTCATTCCTGTAGTCCTGTAGTCATTCCTGTAGTCCTGTAGTTATTCCTGTAGTCATTCCTGTAGTCCTGTAGTCATTCCTGTAGTCCTGTAGTCATTCTTGTAGTCCTGTAGTTATTCCTGTAGTCATTCCTGTAGTCCCGTAGTCATTCTTGTAGTCCTGTAGTTATTCCTGTAGTCATTCCTGTAGTCCTGTAGTTATTCCTGTAGTCCTGTAGTCATTCCTGTAGTCATTCTTGTAGTCATGTTGTCATTCTTGTAGTCTGTGGCAATATGTTTCAAAATGCGCCCCTTTGTTAAAAAAGTCACCCCTGCTATAGTGATGACCACTGAAGACCTCAGCTTTGCAGGTTTGATTGCTGACCATGTTTACGATGATCCCTGTGAAGATGCTTGATCATTCTGATAGGGGCATCATATACATCTTTTAAACATTCCCATGAGAACAGAGAACACACGGATCATTAGGGACTAAAAGTTAATGTCCGTGGCCTCTAAGTGAATGACAGTATCATTATTTCTTCATTATTTGCAGCTACAGTTTATACACAGACAAAAGCCACCAGGGATTAGATGACAACTTTGATGCATTAGCTTCTACATCAGGGTCAGGCTGAGTCAAAAATAATTCAAGATTCCCTTCTAAAGTATAGCCAACAACTTTGCACACTTATTTAATACTTCGGAGTACTTAATAGGAGGTTCTGACCGCTCACCAGAGCCATTTCTAAATGTGTGAAGCTTCAGAATAGCCTTTATCCGCATGTTTGAAAAGACCTTCGAGACAGAGAAGAAAATGTTCCCAAGGTAAAAATGCTTGGATGTTATACAGGAGATCTCCAAGTGCTTTCGGAGTGTTGAAGGCCACATATTTAGGAGTAGCAATAAAGAAAGCAATCTTAAACGTTAATTGATTGCTGGATTAAAACTCATTAAGAAGAATAAAGAGACAAGACACACAATCATATGTCTCTATTTGCACAGGCGCCCTATCTGCAAATAAAGTTCTTCATGGACACAAGAAGTGATTTTGATTTGATTTGTAAAGAACAGAGATTGAAAAATGAAAAAAACAACAACACTACATAAATTCATTAATTATGAGGAACTTGAATAAATGAATTAAACTGACTACATTTCATTTAAAGGGAACATATTAGTTTTCAGGAACTTTTAATCATATGTTATGTTAATGGTATTCCCTCATCATCAGCGTGCTCAGTTTTAATTTGATTTATTCATGTCTGAGTAATATTGTGTTGTTTTGAATTTGAGGCTTGAGAGCTAATACAATGCCTGTTTTCAAATACCCCCTATCTCTGCCCACTTCTCTGTACTTGTTATTACCCGTATCTAAACAGTCAGACTTAGTAGTGTTTAGTAGCCATTTTCAACAATAAAGACAACTAAATGAAAATCTGTAGTTTTCTACTGTGAAATGTCACTATGATGAGGCCGTAATGAAGCCCTGAGAGGCAGGCGGTCAGGGACAGTGCATATTAATCAACAGTAACGTGTAATTATGAACCGTTAGCCAGAGGGACATTTTTCATCTGTAGTCCCTGGACAGATGCCGATTGTCATCCTACACATTCAAAATATAGTCTTATATTTATTCAGTTTCGGTAGCAGGCAAAAACAAAATGCAAAATAATGATCTATGTATGTAGTAGTATAGTAAAAAGTCTTCCTGCGTTTAACTGTGTTTTGGTTCATGCCAGAGGATGACTTTTGATCATTTCCCAGGAAGACTTATACAACATTTGCCTGTAGTTTACGTGATTGGTTGGATCACCTGTCTATCAGTAAAACCACTATCCAATCACAGCAACCCCGGGAAAAAGAGCTTCTCACTGAGGATCTGAAGTGCAGGTCCATGAGAATTTGTTTGCCAACCCTCCCAACAAGAATCTGAAATTAAACCACTGCTGGCTAACTTTTGCACCATTACATCTCGGCTAATTTGTCTCAATAATCTGCATATGTAAGAATAGTAAGACTTGCTAGCATGTGTCTTGTTAGTGCCCTAAAACTCAATACAAATTATACACATATAAGGAAATAAAAATGATAAATGGTCACGTTTATATAGCGCTTTTCTACCGTCAAGGCACTCAAAGTGCTTTACATGAAGGAGTGAATGTGACTCAAAACTGACTAGAGGAAAAGGTTTGTTGCAACTTGCTCACTTTCATAAATAATGTAGTTTTAATCAGTGACAAATTCATGCTTATTCTTGTCCTTTCCTATTTAGAGTTAGATAAAAAAGAAGATGACACAGGCTAATAAATGAGAAATGGAAGAATGGGTTAACAGCAGATACCTATTCAACATGGGGAATGAAAATAAGATACATTTACCATAAACTGGAGCCTGGACAACATATCTCATGGCAAACCAGCCTATGGCAGTAACTGCAAGGTAAGGGTACCCAAAACAGACATAACGCCAGTATCATTTTAAAAGGCTGGTGCCGGATTGTCTTGCTTCTCTGTTGTGTGCATTAGGCCCCCTGGTGCCATCTGCCTAGGGCCCCCTGTATCGCCATAACTGTCCGAATAAAACGAAACCAAATTACCTTAAAGGCACTGAGTTAATTTACAGAAGCAAAGTGAGGGAGTAGCCTACTTACAGCCATGCTATTATTCCCAGGTTGTCCTGTTAGGCTAAATACTCATATTATCTGATAAAGTCGTGAATTCATCTGGTTGGGTTCAATAGGATAATAAAGACTGTGTAACGGGTATTATATTACGTGTGTGAGTGACAGCGTGCTTCAGGGCTGCAGGTGTGAGTGGGAAAGACAGACTTGAAAGCCTGGGGAACATTTGTGCTGATGTTGTTACGGCTTTGTGACTCCGAAAAGGGGGAAATGAATAACATTTTTGTCTGTTGTGAACCAGTCCCAGCTGTGTCTCATTAACCGCTGTCATTTTAATCCTCTTAGTCAAAATCCCATAATTATGTCCGTCAAGAATGAGATAAGCAACACGGCGATGATTACCCACCCCCCCAGTTTTGGTGCTAAAAGTCCGTTCTGCCGCACTTTTGGACTCTAGCTACTGCTGTTAAACAATTCACTGTCCTTTGCCTTGAAATGTTATTGACTACTCCATTTGCGCAGAGCTTGTGTTAATCTGGTCAGGCCTCTGCAGAATTCTTGGAACTAGAATAGGATTTGCAGTTTATCGTTTTATTCTGTTTTCGTAGTACTCTGGGGTACGCACAGCAGTTCAACAATGTTATGTATATAAGGGAGGATTCCTGCAGTCAAATCCTAGTGTACCAGAATAATTTATTTGAAAATGTATGAGTGATTTGGTATGTGCTTCCCCGTGGCCCGGCGCTCCTCGCCCTCCAATGATGAAAGCCATTTTCTTCTCCTTCCCTGACAGCTGGTGATCCTGAACCATCCCACCTCGGCTCACACCAGCACTATGTATAGATTCATTGAAAAAGCCTATTTTGGATGAGTCTCCCTGCTATGAATATAACAGTGTGTTGTTTTTTATTTCAAAGTAATAGCCTTTTCTCTCTTTCTCCAAACCAACCCAATAATGCTGCAATGTGCCAGCTCTTCAGGAAACTTAAAATCCAACTTAATTTCATGATGAGAAACTCGACATGATTGTCCAAATGTCAAGCTGTCCCCCGGGAGGCATTGTAATGTACACAGTGCTTGTGGCAAGTCCTAATTGTGACATTTATGACAAATGCAGTTGCAACATTGCTGCTCCCTCCTTTCCTTTCTCGCCTATGCTTGAATCCTTTTTTTCTGTGAGAGCGAATATCCATTAATTGCAGGTACAACTGGTGAATCGATCTGTCAGCTAGTATTTTCCTCAGCTGCAAATTAGTTTCCCTAGAAGCAGTTAGCAGGCTAAAAGAGACTCTGCAGTCTGCTCAGTGGTAATACCACTATGTGTTGCCATAGCATTCCCATGATGCCAATAACATTCAAAATCACCACGTTGCAATTACCATGTATCCTCATTGTAGCGCTGCCCACAGTGTCTGGCTCCTGCGGGAGAGCTAGGACAAGCATCACTGCTTTATAGCGCCGTATGTCAACCCAGCCTGAAAAACAAGATTAAATTGGTTCTACTCAACTATTTGCTGTCAGCTAAAAGTAGATGGTTCAGCGTGAGAGAGAGAGAAAAAGGTATCCTGTGAATTTGTGACCAGCAAACATTCACTCAAACAGACAATAGGGGTTTGAAGATGTGGCTTAGCGCGCACGGCTTACACACTCTTAAACAAATAAAGCAAGAAAAAGGAAATAGACCTTGGGAGATGCTCACACTATGATTGTTACACACAGTCAAACACCAATGGTGTGTCAGAAGTCTGTCATTTCTTGTTTGGACGATGTGAAGGCGTGGGTTAGATTTGTGACCTTTGTCATGAGAGTGAGGCATGCGTTTCTTCCTCCTTGGAGAAGATGATTAATTTCTGTTATTTACATTACTGCCCTGAAGGCTCCTCAACAGGCCTCACACATTTGTCATTTCCAATGCAGTGTTTTTCAAATGGAAATGAAATAGAATGCAGCCTCCTGGGTCTGCTGCACCACGACTCGCTCAAGCCGTGAAGGCACTAGAACAAAGTGCTCCAATAATAGAGCCTAGTCAACATGGTGCTGAACAATCTATTGAATCAGGTAAACAACAACATCATCTTTCTAATATGCAGTAGCAGGGCTCCTCATGCTTAATTAGAGCCCTGATTGGATGGGCACAGTCCATAAAGCAGCCATAACACAGGTTTTATCCAGTTGCGACATATAACGTTGTTTTTTAACATTGGTTAATGGTCCACAGGAACCATAGCCTCCCCAGATGTCTGTCTGTGTATGCTAGCGCAGCTCATTCACATATTGTTCACCCTGTTCACACTTCTCCAACAGCTTGGGCTGATTCCCTCACCTCTAGGGACCACAGTGATGGAGAGAGGGAGAAGAGCAGAGAAAACACAGAGTTCAATGAGAAGTGAGAACGACTTGCAGGCATCCTGAGAGCGCTTTGGCTTTATGGAAGCGGCAGCAGCTAATCCTCTGAGTGCCATTGCACCCGCTGCATGCTTAATAAGAACCTTTTTGGAAGTTAAATACAGTCACTTTTTAGACGGTGCTATCTGTGGCTCTGCCTTTCCTCCATCTTTTACAAAGCAACACAAACAATCCAGCTCACAGGCTGCATGATGACAAGCATTAGCTTCCTCTAATGCAATTAGACTTTTTATGCGGTTACACAAAAACACAAAGTCCCCGTCATTACGGAGAGTTGAGTTGTGCTGAAATGGTGTGATTGGGAGACAGAAGCCTCTGATGAGCCATAAGTGACTGATAGTCAATTATGCTAATCTCACTAATAAAGGCTCCACCCTGCACATGCGTCGTTACTTGTTACATAAACACTTCATTTCCCAATGAGAAGCTGTGGTGTTTGTTCCCGAGGGTTGTTTCTCTACAGCTGGCTCAAAGCGATGATCATAACTTAACGTCGACATAATGGCCCCAGCCCTTGAAGCTCGCTGACCTGTTAGTCCTGGGACTGTTTGACTGCTGTAATTACACATGTGAGGCATTTAAATGAACGCGATTAGCCGGTAACAAGCTGAAAGAGTGAAAGGAGGTGATTAGAGAGGTGCACGCTGATTCATCTTCCAGGGGGAAAACTACAGGTGAATGTTTGTGTTGCTTCACGCTGCAGAGCTTTTCTCTAACGATGTTTAGCTCTGCGCTGTGTCTGTAATGGGAATCTGAAAATGGTAATAAAATGTTCTATTCCGTCTCTTTGGACTCTAAAGCACACTGTGGCTAACTAAACACTGTTTTCTGTGTGGCCTGTGTGCTCTGGTGAATAAAAAAGTCGAATTCGATTTAATATCGTAGTGCGGTGTTGGTCACTCACCTTGTGTTTGTTTCAGTCTCGTGTTTAATTTAACCACATGCTTATGTTGTCAGCGTAGGCCCAGAGCTATGCTGAAAGCCTCAGCTTTGGCCTCTGGCGCTCTCTCCCCTGCTCATAACCAAAAACATGGCCTTGCATACCAAAATATCCTTCTCCAACGTGGCATGTTTATATACGAGAGAAAGAGGATTTATAATTATTTCAGCAGCAGAACAAGATACTGTAGGTTTATGCGTGTGCTTCTCAACATGATAATAGCTGATGCGCAGCTTGGGGCACATAACTGTAATGTGCATCCACTGATCGGGATTTTGCAAGATGTTAATAATTTACCATAATGAAAACTTTCTATTCTATTTGTTAAAGTAATACCTTTGCTCGGCTCAGGCTGCTGGGAGTGAGAATATTTAATTAGCTTTAAAAGATACATTAAAGCCGTTATGGATTCACTTTTAACAAACCCCCACTGAACAAGACACGCCTGAAAGACAGAATGAAACAATTGTTAGCCCCACAATAGATGCTTGTTGCTACCCTATGATAAAGCCCAGAGAAGCATTATTTTACTGCCTTTGACGGCTACAAGAAATTCTACAGATACCACTGCAATGTTCCCTGCTGGTTTTCGAGTGAGAAACACATGCTCGTGTATTAGCTGTTTCATTTCTGTTCCACAATCTGTCCCAAAACGTTCACCAAACACTGCCATTTGTACACATTTCTACCTCTAAGGCATTTAAAACTATTTAACCACTCACCTAATCACACACACATTCATACAGTGTTTCCAGACACTGAGGGCGAGGCACGTCAAGTGTCTTGCTCAAGAACACAACAACAGACACTTCCACTATTCAAATGGACAACCGTTCGTACTCAATTTAATATCCGCAATAGTTCGTTTTGGCTCAACTTCAATACACAATTCACTAGCAAGGACCACGACCCCAGATACGATGCAAGGTGTTTATTGGCAGGGGAGAAACATGAACAACACGAATGTACGAAGTTGATGCCGTTTTGGGTCTTCTTGCGATGAGGGCTGAAGGCTCCCGGGCCTCGATACCCCCATCTAGGAGATGACTTAGAATAGTTTAAAGAGGGTGGGAGGGAGGGGCACAAAAATCACGAACACAGGTGGGTGTGATCTGGATGATTAAGTAGTGTAGCCGCAGGAAGGGGCGTAGGAAGGGGCGTGGTCCTGCTCCCGAACTTAAGATAACAAACTTATCTCCATTTAACTCTAATAATACATTTACTTTATTGTTATTAGCATTATTGGCTTCATCAAATGTTGCTAATTTGGTTGCGGGCATGCTTCAGCCTTCTTGAACTTTGACCTTTTTCAAAATGTGATTAATGCCTCATAAACTCTTCTCAGATCCTTATTGGTTTTATTCTAAATGTCATCCCCAGCGCAACAGTCAAAAGCTAGTCAGCTAATCTTTGTTAATCTTTGTAATTACTTTGCAATTCCTACAAGGCGTTTTATTTCAGCATCATAAAAGCGAGCATCCCATCTAAATTCTACGTGCAAATTTTATGCTGAAAGCCTGAGTTCAAAGTGATGTGTTGGTTTGAAAGTATGAAATAGTGGCTCTCGGCAAACCGGTTCACTTTCAACTTTCAGAGCTTGACCTTGAAGCAATTTGTGCAGAAATGCTTTAGGGAGTCCTGTTTAATTTTATAAAAGCCTCGTTAGATAAAGTTGCAGTGCACGGCAATGACAGGAGTCTAAGATTATACCTCGCTTGTGCCTCGGGACATGTCGTTCATATGGTGTGTTTTCGTGTAAAATATGTTATATACGTACGCCAACAGGTCTGTGCTGCTCCCCGTATACTCCGCTCTGTTGTTTGCAGGCAGTAAAAGCAATATTTAAGTTGAATTTTGCTTTTGAACAAGCTGTATTGACCTGTTGTGTGTTTAGTTGATTTGGCGTTTTGGACTACAGAGCTGAGGAATGCAATAATAAAAAGTTTTCCATTTCTACTTCATGAATATTTTATCAAGTACAGTACAGCACTATATCCCTGAACTTTTTCAAGAAATTGTACTCCTCTGCGTAACTTTTTTACACTATTCTTTTACTCCTACTTGAGTAATATTTTTATTAAAGTAACAGTACTCTTACTTGAGTAAAAGGCTTGGTTATTTTGTTTTGTATATCCATTAAAAATACCACATTTTGTGTCCTTCCAAATACATCAACCTTAAATTAGTAGACAGGTTATCTAAAAATGACTTTTACTTTACTAATAGTTTCCTGCACTGTGCACAGTGTTTGGAAGTAACTAAATACATGTACCAAAAATACGTATTCAGAACACTTATTTAGAGTAACTGCTTTCTCTTTCATTTGATGGTATTCAGAATAAAGTTTCAAAAGGAATACATCATGGTATTTGATGACCACGCAATTTAGGCTTCTAACTTCATGATATAAGTGAGAAAAATGTAAAACATTGCTCTTGTGGTGTCTGTGTGCCACACACCACAAGATGTGTGTGTTCTCTAATGAGTGAGAAATAGATAACAAACGGAGCAACAAATATAACACTTAAAAAAAAAAAAAGTAAGAATACAGTACAGTGATTGGACCATATAACAATATGTCACAAACATAGAGTTATAGTTATAATGCAGGATTTACCATCACACGGGGCCTGGAAGCTGGAGACATTGTGAAAGTATTGTCCATATTGTCTATGCTGTCGTTGTGGTGGGTTTTATTCATTAAACGTATCTATCTTATCTGGCGGATCCTCCTCCAGAAATGTTAATGTCAATAGTGTTGTCTGAGAGACCAAAAATAACTGCACATATTGCAGTAATTTATGCCTGGATTTCAACACCTCCATATTTGCTATTTAATCTTTTTGTCTTTCATCCAATATTTACAGCACGTTCTTTCCCTGTCCTTGCTTAAGCTTTTTACAATTTACAGATGGATGTTCTTTTAATTCCCAGGAACAAACAGTGTGGGTATAGTGTATATGCAGGAGCAGACACTATTTTGATGGATTTACTAATAATATTTCCTTGAAGACTGACTGTGTCAAGTGACCAAAAATGATCAAAAGCCGTATTAATCCGAACATGACATCACATTAGATCCAGTAATTACCGGCTTTAGCATTGGTCCCAAAGCAGGGCATAAACTCAAATGGGCATTGGCCACGCCGAGACATTCATTCAGTAATAAACTTTCACTCAAGTTTCCATAGCCCTCCGTTTCCATCCACCAGCACCATTAATAACATATTATCGATGTACGTCTGCGTTGAATCTCTAACATTTTTGCACGGGCTTAATTTGAAATCCATCAGTGGCGCGGGCTGAAGGAGGAGTCTCATTACAAGTGTGCAGCTGAAGCGTTGTGGTAACACGACCCTCGCTGCCTGTCTGTCACTGCACTACACTGTCAGATGTGCTGTGGCTAGCGGCGCTGTTAAAGGGAGCATAGGGACTTATCTGCTCAGCTGTAAAATTATTTTCTGTCTCCTCACAAAGAATGCATGAGTGTGTGCGTGTGCGTGCGGGTATCAGTGATCTGAGAGTAATTAAGATATGGGTTCACATCACACGAGGGGCTTCTCGTGGCATGTGGGAGACGAGCAGATAAAAAAATGAATGTGCAATAGTTAGACTTAAAGGAGGGGGCTTTGATTAATTACAAAACTCCCCCCGGATGGTCCGCCCCTCTCAGATTGAACTGCCATCCAATAGCGATTGCTCAGGAGTGGATGACCTCGACACCGCCCCTTTATCTTTAATAGGCAGGTTATCGCGTTACTCATTGATGCTCTCCCCTCTTCATTTGCCGTTTCGCTCGTTCTCCTACACTCAAATACATCATTATCTTTGTATCAAGCTGTTCAGTGTAAAGATTTTCTTTAAAGTCCTCAGCAATCTTCTGTTGGCAGGAATTTCAATCGAGTTTATGACACATAGCCTCACACACCGGTCTGAGCGCGCTCACAGTTAATAGTGAGTACAATTACAAAAATAGCTGCACATGTCTTTAAATAATTTCCTTCACAGCTGGGTGAGTCTTGGATATTTTTATAATCTCAGTTGGTAAATAAGAAATAATGAAACATGCAAAAGGAAGGCTCCGTTTCTCATTGAGCTTGTATTGATCCTTGAGATAGAGAAGAACCTTTTTTTCCAAAAGCAGCTCAAAGGAGATTTATATGAAAGTGTGGATTCTTATCTGACTCATGATGTAT
Source organism: Eucyclogobius newberryi (assembly GCF_026437365.1). Taxonomy (NCBI): domain Eukaryota; kingdom Metazoa; phylum Chordata; class Actinopteri; order Gobiiformes; family Gobiidae; genus Eucyclogobius; species Eucyclogobius newberryi. The sequence goes on from NW_027316389.1 coordinate 26,155,153, forward strand.
TTAGAAAAAGCTGTTTTTCACTTCATCTCCCTCCGAGCTGTGATGTGTATGATTGATAAAAGTTTCAAAAGGACTAAATTGATTTGTGGCCGCCTGGCAGGGTTAATAGGCCACAGTGATAAACCTCTTCAAAGGGTTCAATACACTTGTTTTTGCCTGCTAGACATCATCTCAAAATGTCTCCTCCAGTGACAATCAAAATACTACTTTCTCAAAACTTGAACAGCTGGCCTGAAGCAACGCAGTTTCACTTTTCTTTACACGAATACAGAAGTGTCATTTCAGAGAAAAAGAAAAGTGGAATTTTCTATTATTTTTTCAGAAAATGTACAAATTCTGTTAAATAAAAAGTTTTCACTCTTTTGTACTTTAACATTTGATCATCATTTTCTCATTGACCAATATTGTCCAGGTTAGCCTTGTACTTTAAATTAGCTGTTTAACTTAAATTATAGTCTCATTATTATTTAGTTTGTTGTATAGTCTTAGTCTTATTTTAAGATTGTCAATACTGTGACTAATATATGGACAAAAGAAATAAGAGTGGGTGGAAAAGTAATAAATACAGGTGTAGAGGTAAAGGAGAGCTGTAAGAACAGTTTGCCGTGTGTCGCAATGATATTTCACCCTGAACAAACAAGTTGAAACACACAGAGAGAGCAACGCATCGACCCCCAGAACTCACAATACATCCACTTTTCCCCAAGTTTACTTTCTGGCATTCTGTCAGGACTTTATAAATTATTTTGGTTGACAAATCGATCTGCTGCCGACTGGGCCCTTGTGTGGTGAGAAAGTGGTGTGTGTACTGCTTATGTAAATGCTTTTGCTGGTTTTCTGTCTGCAATGTTTGTGTCCGATGTGTGATCGAATGTATGTGTGTGTCGTCTGCTTTAGAGGCATCATCTGCCATCTGGCCTCAAAGTACAAGGGCCACATGGTGAGAAAGCAAATGTCAGCGGTCATGCCAGCCAATGCCAAGTCCCGAGCGCTGACGTCAGGAGAGGCCCACACTCTCACTGCCTAAACAAACAGGCAGCCTCCGTCCAATCGCCTCGTGACCTTTCCTTCACCGACAGACAGTTGTAATGACCCTGATGCCGGTCGAGGAATTAAGGCTTATCCAGGCGACACACTCTCTCACACCACTAGATGAGAGCTGAGTGCTTGGGAGCTAACTTTGAAGCTAACTCGCTCATGGCTTTAGCACTTTTTTAAAATAAGATCTAAAGTGTGATTTGACCTGAAACAGCACTAGAATCACTTAGTTCTCCGTGCACAATAGATCAGCTAAGTCATATGCTAATTTGCAACATTAGGGGAGATTAATAGATAGGATGGTAAGTCACCAGATCCTAGTTCATCTTTTTTAGGCAGAATTAGTTGAAACGTTTACACTTCATTTGAGAGGTTTAAAAACATGTGTAAGTTCTTATTGCAGTATACAAAAAGTAAATAAAGTTCATGCACTATTATACAATTATGACCACAAACATATGTACTAAGCACTATTTCAATGTATCCAGAGCGCTGAAATGTCAGAAAGTTGTTGTTAACCAATAGGGCTATACATATAGTGAATATTGAGTGTCTATTATGAAGTGTGTCTTTGCTAGAGTCATTTGAAATCAATGCAGAATGCTGTAGCTTCCCCTGTACACCATCCACATTGCTTGGATTTAACTTGTTTGTTTATGTGGTGGTTAACCACTCAAAACCACCAAATGTGCTTACTGTCATTGTTGTAATACATCACAATTAACTAGTATGTAAAGTCCCTCGACCATCTCCCAGTTTACTAGTAGGATTTACCAGGTGGAGCAGCCTAACACTATCCAAACCCAATGCTTTTCAGAAAAATATGTGAAAATGTGTCCTAAAGGTATAAAGAAGTGAACTGCAGAAAAACTGACAGTAAATCAAAAGGTGTCGCAGCACCACAAGTATAGAATTACTTTACTTTTTGGGTGCATTTCTGAGATTGGCCTTATGACTATAACATGTAATTCAGGTACAATTTAGATTGTATTTATGAAGAAAACATGAATAATGTTTGGGTGAAGCAGACCCCTGCGAGCCATGGCCTCTGCATGAAAACACAGAGCACCACGAACAGAAGCGTCCCAGACGCTCCAAAGTGAACAGGTCTGAGCGAAACGTGGCTGATACAGCCATGCAGCAGATGCATGGCTTTTTCCACTTTTTTGTTATATTACAGCCATATTCCAAACTTGATTCAATTCATTATTTGCCTCAAAATTCAACTTTCACATTGTCATAATTATGGTGTATTGTTTGCCAGATTGTGAGGCAAATTATATATTTAATCAATTTTGGGCTATAACATAACAAAACGTGGATAAAGTGTAACAGGCAAAAAAAAAAGAAGAGAAAATCACTTGCTTATGACCTTCTGTGGCTATTACCCCGAGTCTGTTTAGTTAGTGTATAAATATTTGATACTGTTTTAGTGCAAAAGCAGTGTCAAATTCACAATGACCACGCTAACGGTCTTTGGGTGATGATGTATGACTTAAGCCTTATGCAGGCGTCACAATCTCTCACTCTCTGTCTCTTTTTCTCTGGAGAAGAGCTGAGTGCTTTGAAACGGCCTTAGTACATCTTCAGGGACCGACAGAAGTTTAGGAGTGTGGAGAAAACACTGATGGTTTAAAATGGCGGCACTTATGAATTGTCACTTGTGAAGGCAGAAGAATGCAAGAAGCAGAAATAGATTGAAGGTCTGAGTCTCTCACCCTCAAGCACATTACAGTTAGTGACATTTATTGAAATTAAATTCTGTTCAAGGTCCAGAGAAAGAAAGGCCCACATCTGCCAGGAAATGTGATTTCAATGATGAAGCAGATTATATCTTTTTTTTTCTATCTTAGAAGTAATTCTTGGTCTGCCAGAATAACCATTGAATAATTTTTTTCTGTGCCAAAAACCCAGAGTCTGGTGGTTAGTGTCGGAAGTAATCTTGAGATGAACACTCTCCAAAGCAGGTGTTTCCTGCTTCTAAGGTGTATTCCTCTGGCCTCTGTCCAGGGTGGACCCCATGATGTCCAGAATTGGAGACATATTATATCCAGACCTCAATCCTAAATTAAAGTAAATGAAGATGATTACTAATTCTATTATGGGCAAACACCACAGTCTCTTCTGTTAACTATTTATATGCTCAATAATAACTGCCATTGCCAAAACACAATACGCTTTGTGTTAGTCTCAAGTCTGGGAGCCCACCTTGAGAAAAATGTCAATCAAATCATCACATGGATATAAATGATTCACTGTGACGAGCATCAAGGATTATAAAGTGTGTTGAACCTTCCAAAAAGCGAAGAGATCAAAATAACCATCTTTCCAGAGTATTGTTACTCAGTGTCAGTTGTAACCTTGATCTGAACTGCTTCTAATTTGTGCCTGACTTCAGCTCGCACGTCTCTGGCAGGTGGGACATAAAGGTTTCATCACTTACCCACAGCTGAAGAAGAGGAGACATTTCAGTGTGAGAGCTGTGGCTGCACAGATACAAGTGAGAACCGGTTAACGCCTGGATTTGAAATGTTCAGGCAGCATCTGCTCTGCACCTCTGCAGTGGGGATTGGGCGCAACAGATGATCCGAGTAAACAATGCAGCGTCCTTGGAAAAATAATTACTATTTCAATGAAGGCTCTGTACTCTGGCACCTTGCTGACTTTGGTTTTAATTACACTCTCGAGATAGTTGCACATCTGTATTTCTCTGCAGTGCTAAAAGCCTGAAGCAAAATACTGCAAGGTTAAACTGACAAGGCTAGAATGTACACTTTGGTTTACATCTTACGGCTAATTTGAACTCGTCAGGCAGTATTTGCACTGTTTGTATTATCATGAGAATGTGTTGAATTAATCCTTTTTTCAACCTTTTTTTTTTTCAATTTAGTTTATTTTTCAGTAAGACAACGTACTATACTATCAGGGGATGAGGGATAAATCTGTGCTAGGGGGTGTTTTCATTTATCTTATCTGTAAGATTTCTTGGAATCATATTTCTTTTCTACAAATGTTTATTTCTCTAATGGAAATAGAAGAAGAATGAAGCTAAACAGACGGCTGTATATTTACTCAGTTGTCATAAAATGAATGACAAATTATATTATGTCAGAGAAAATGTCATTATTACAACAGGGAAACTTAACTACAACTTTACTTCAGTGTATGTGGGCTTTGCCATGGATTTTTTAAATATTGACATACGAAGATATTGGTTATTGCCCTCTACAAGCAAATTGGATATCATTATTGGCTTCAGAATCAATATCCCTAATAATACCATTTAAAAAAAAATGTAAGTAAAAGTAAATTCATAATGGCACATCTATGTATTATTTTGGATCAACTCCCAATGCGCATGGTTGTGGTCTTCTCTTATCCAACACACTGATGAATAATATACATTTTATGAGATATAGAAATACTAACAATGCAACACAATTATTCAAAAATAATGTTCGTGTCCCTTTGTTTCCAAATGCTTTCCAGAGAATGACCAGGGACATCATGTTATTCATATTGTGAGATATAATCCTGTCCAGAAATTATAGCTTGAAGCCAAATGTTTTATTACAAATGATTGTATTATTATGCACCAAAACCTTAAAAATGTATTTGTGGGTATAAAACCCTAACTGACTTGTAACGGAAAAAGCAAAAAAGTTTAACTATGAACTGTATTTAGTATTGTATTTAGTTTTGTTGTTTGGGACTTTTTGCTGCTTGTTTTGTGCAGTGCTGATGTGGAGGAGTGTGAAAGGCCCCGACACACAGCAGTATTCATGGTACAGCTATAGGGACAGCAGTGACAGGCCCCCCACTCTCTCCACTAATCCCCGTTACACCGCTTTACCAGCTGACAAGACACACTTTGCATGCAGACTTGAGGAGTAGGAGCCACGACAAAAACACTTAAATGCACGTTAGTGGGAGGAACACTTGCTCAGTGAGATGGTGTTGGTGGCTAAAACATATTGAATGTATAGGATTTAGTTAGAGATTTACATGTGTATGGGGTGTGCACATATGTAGCCTCAGGTTTTAAAACTGCGCCTCATTCTAGTCTAGTTAGGTCACAATGAACTAACTGCAAGCAGAAAATTCTGCCTCAATTTACAGAAGAAATGGGGTACAGTTGCAATAAGAGCAGAAGGTTTTTAGTTGCTTAATCGATTAATTGGTCGATGGTGTTTTAGTAAACCACAGCACTTTCCTGTACAAGTAGTTATTTCTGCATCATTTTGCGAAGGCAGTTTTAGTCAGATATTTAGTCAGAGCATAGATATAATTCCTAGTTTTGAGAGCTTTGGAGAGCATCATACCTTGGCCCCTTTTAGGCGACTAATCCATAAAATGGGCAGGTCTTTTTTATTATTTGACCAAAATATCTTTAGTGGACTACAGCCCTGGTTGCAATATTAATTTAGGTTAAAAGTGCAGTATGTAACTTCTGTCCATCTACTTGTCACCATAGCGATCCTATTGCTTTGCCTGGAATGTTCCAGAGAACTTATTTCTCTCCGTTGAGACATGCAGATGATGCCACCAGAACAAGTTACAGGTCAGATCTGGAGAGAGGTGACCCCTTTTTTTTTGCGGGATAACATTGAATAAATGTAAGGTAGATACGTTTAATGCCACTGTAGAACATTCCGGGCAAATAACCCACTCCACAGGTGTGGGACCCTGCACCAAAAGAGGAACCGTCCATTGTGCATCTTTAAAATATGTCATATGTTATTGTTCAACCTAAAATGTGCACTGATTAGTCAAATTATAGCTAACCAACATGTACGATGAATGAAAGCAATTAAGCATTTTACCCCTTGGATTGTACAGACACTTCAGATAATAGTTCTTTAAGATAAGTAGGTCTCCAATAAAGGCTGCTATTCCCTAGCTTTATTAACACAATAATGACAATCACTGAATTTCAATACAACGCCACAAACAGAACATGTATCATATCATGCTTCAGCAGCTAAACAACATTCATTCCTCACATTTAAAGGACTTGCGGTGCCTATTCTTTAATTATCTTTGGTAAGAAGAGAGAAAAAAGGAGTTAAGCGCAGCCCTCTCGGTTACAAGTGCTGCGAACTCCTTGTATACACATATGGCCTATTTGGAGCTCTTGCACGAGCAGCAGTTGTTAAATTACAGATTATCTCAGCAATCCTGACAGGGATAAAACTAGTCACACAGTCCTCAAAGAAAAACACCCTCTGCACTCAACATGGCTGCTTCTCGTCTGAGCACTCTTTGAGCTCCATATAGGGCTACATTGTGGAAAAATATGTAATTTGAGATAAGTATTTTGAGTAGGGCCATACGTAGATAAGGCATTTAACCACACACTCGACTTGCGAACAGTCAAACCAATTCAAATTAATTACAATTATTGTAATTAATTAAATGAATAAATTGTGCTAAATCTGAATGTGTATAATGACTAAAACATGGTGCAATTTGTTAAACAGAAGCATTAATTTGCAAAAATAGATAGTTCTGTTTTTCTTTTCTACTTTTTATACAATCTACACATCTTATGAATAACAGAATCCTTGAGGGGATTTCTTCAAGAAATATACTTTTATAGATAGATCTGATTTTTGAAAACACCACTAGACAAAGACTTTGACACATTTTTTGGCCCTTACTTGTTTTTGCAAATGTTGTTTTCTGCACTTTTAAAATCCTTAGTCAAGTTGCAGGTCCAATTCTAGGGTCACTTCTCTTATAAACTATGTGGTTGACTGAAATGTGGTGCATAATATCCTCCGTGTTACTGTGATTCATACAAAAGGCGATGAAGGTGATAACGACAATGCTTCTCTTATATATTCATCATGTAAGCTATTGCTACGGCGGCGCTGCTTGTAGTTTCCTGATTGTGCACGCAGAGACACAGACCCGCCAAATACAATAAAGCACTCTGAAGGCCTTCTCTATTTTGCACCTCAGCGGGGGGTCAATAACTTGTCAGGGCTGAGGGAAGAGCGGCCGCAGCAGGGGGAGGTGACCGGGCGCCGTTCACCTGAGGATATCAGCATGTCATTGCACACAGAGGTCAGGACAGGGATTCACGACTTCATTAACACAGTGTCATAAAACATCCCCAGTGTTTCAAGGCCTCAAATACGTTTGAATGTGGAATTTGCCTGTTTTTATTCGCCCCAAGCTATTCTAATTCGAACATTTTTACTGCTCAGCTTATTGCATCTGTATTTATCACCTTTTTTATAATTTGTTGTGAACTTTGCCTCTCATTTAAACGCTCTATAAAATAGAGTTTAACGATTGGTTGAACCAGTCTGCCATAACTGTGCATAATGCTTCATGCCATTTTCCTGGATGGCTTACATTTGGCTGTTTCGAGACCACAGTAAGGCTGCAATAAGTGAATCGGTTAATTGCAACTAAGCGATTACTGAAATAATTGTCAACTAATTTAGTAAATAAATGATCGTTAACTGGTCTATACATAGGTTCCAAAACATATGAGCTGTGAAAAGAAGTTTAATGACTCAAATTGAGCAGAAAATTGCATAAAAATGACACAGAAAATGGAAACACCCGTTTGTCCGTAAAAAGTAATCTGCCAGGGGTTAAATTTAGTACAAATCTTTTAATCATATGACAATTAAACTTGCTTTAATTGAAATGTAAAGACCGGAAGAATCAAGAATCAAAAGGATCGTTAGTTGCAGCCCAAGACCACAGTTTACTCTGAAATTCACTCAATTTTGATTTTGTCGTTGTCAAATACTTCAATTTGGTTATGTTTAGGCATTGTGTTTTATGTATCAAATCAAATGGTGACAAAAGTCTGCGTTCATTTTCGAGTCACCCCAATAAATGAAAGGTTGTAAATAGGTTTACTGTGAAACATGATTGGAATCCTGCACAATATTCCCCTATAAAAGCTGTCTGTAATGGCTCATTTGCCTATAAATTACCCTGACACTACAGACTTATGGCGTCAAGGTGATTGGTTCTTCCTTGCGAGGATGTTCCTGCAACATAAGAAATACACAGAGTGCCCACACATAACACTAGTCCCTGTGAGTCTGTAAAAAGCGCTGGTAAAACTCTGAAGCCCACATTTGTACTGGAGATGATTCATTCTTGTTATTTCTGGCTTGAACTTCCCAAAGCACTTTAATAGTTTCACATATTTTTAACATTGTTCATTGATGACCCGTAACGAATAGCGGAGCCCCCCTTTCACGTCTTCTTTAACAAGGCCTGGCGTGTCTCCAGTGAAGGGGACTCATCTGTTTAATCATCTCAATCACTCAGCGAGGCTTGCCTAAAAATAGCTCCATACAGGCCTCATGTGGGCAGCGTTATTGTACTACACAGACCGGACAGACTGTTGCTGTCAGAGGATCATAAAAGATGCTTAAGCCTACGTGATGTCTAAATATTATCAAGCTCTCTGTGTGTTTGTTTTGGTGGACTGTGTTTGCGTTTAACACTGAGCACACTTAAATTCTTGTTTACAAAATTTATCCCATTACACAACCCTAATCCGAAAGGGCTTCACCACTCCACTTCATTGTGCAAGTTCAACACGACAGGAGGCATTGTCAGGCAATGCAACAGGAGATTTGTGCCATGATTATCAAACAACGCCACGAATTATGGATTCAAATCCAGTTCATTTTTGGCAAAGGTCAGAGGAGAAAATCTTCACCTTGTTGAGGACACTCGCTAATTTCAGCAAACCAAATCCATAAACACTTAAAGGATGCCATGAAATTGTCCAGAGCTCTGTGACATCAAGACTCGACCTTGGAGGCTCAAAGAACGGGACACTTTCAGTGTGTAAGTATGTCAGCACCTCAGATGATTTCATCCCTCTTGTCCATGCCAATGTCATGCTATTACCTTGCCCCATTTATGATTCCTTTGGACCACTATTTCAAAATAAATGCATCTTTTTTCTTTCATAAAACAGCTACAAAATATATGAATAAGTGCTCTGCAATACAAATGAAGATAGAATAATGTTTAAACTTTGAAAGAGACAGATGGTCTTAATTCAGCCTAAAAATGGTTTGTGCATTTAGACTTTGCTATAAACAGATAAGTCCAGATGTTTCTTTCTGAAATTAATTCAAAATGACAAAAATGGCATTGAACATTCACATGATTGGGTAAGTTTAAAAGTCATTTTAAGACTTCCCTCATGTTTTTAGTTTGAAAATGTACTGAGTACAAAACAATGTCGTTTAAATTAAAATACTCAGGCCAGCGTGCTCTAACAGCCTTCTGCAAGTCTGGCATCCCTCTCTTATGGGATGCCTGTGTTTGGTGCCATTTGGCAACCGCTGGAATATTTAAATGCCCTGATGAATACATAGCCCCTGGGCCTGACTGCTCAAAGCGAACACTGAGTGTGCTCTGACATGCGCTGCATACACTAATGGGACTTCTGACAGTCCCGTGCATTCATCCTGCTAAAGTCTGGTCTTGTGCCAGCAGAAGTGCCACGGCTGTGGAACTCCAGCTCTGGCTGAAGACAAAGAAAGCATGAGGCCACAGGTCTGACTGGTGCAACATCTGAGTGTCCATCAGGCGCCACTTATCCTGTCACACTGCCCTTGAACAAGACACCAGGTCAGTCCTCCTCACTTGTTGCAAATTACCGTACTTTGGATGAGTGCAACAGCTGCAGTAAATTTTCTAAAAGAATAGAATCTCCACCTCATTTCTGCAGGGCAGGGTTAATGGTCAGAGACACCATCCATTTTGTGGAAGCTCGGCAGCTGTGTGTACTTAGCCAAACCTGTGAGTGTCTGTGCAGCCTGGGAAGAAATAGTGAGTGGTGTGAGGCAGCTGTAACCTGTGCACATGCGGAAGGGACGCTATAAAAAGAGCAGAGCTGTCCCTGGTGCTGAAATCCTTAAAACGATTCAAATGGAACTGAAGTGCTTGCTTTTATCTGCCTGTCCTTATGGCTAAGATTCAAAGCCAATAATGGTCAGTGCTGTTCACACATGACTAAAAGTGGACGCAGCTGTCTCCAGTGTTGTTATAAGAAACACCTGAGACATGTCATTGATTATGGTTATTTTGGAAAATGTCAGTAGCTCGGAGTGGTCCAATGATGTTGACCTTTCAAGCGGTGTAACTCTGTCGAACAGCAGCACAGAATGATGGAATCCAAGGAACATATTGATTGTGATTTGCTGCGTATGAAAAATCTGTACGGGCAATTCTCCTGTGAATTATATGAGCATGTGTGAATGAAAAATTACCTTTAATAGCTACTTTTCCCCTTCTCCCAAGGTTTTGGAAGTAAAGCGAAACTTTGATGGACTTTCTTAAAAACAGAAATAATGCATCTAAACAATGCTTTCGATTGTAAGAAACAGGACTAACTTTACTTTAATCTGAACGTTGGGCGCGCACTCGAAATCTGGAGACGCTGCCCTCTTTGACCACTCTCACACATTGATTAGTTCCTCTCTTTGCTTCACGCAGCAGAGGAATTTGCGGGTGCAGAGAGGACAGGACCACTCCTCTATCTCCCTGCCTCTCGCGCTCTCTCTCTCTCCCCCGCTCTCCGCATGCGATTCTCTCTCTTTCCCCAGTCGGTGCTGAGGAGGGGGAGGGTGGTCTTGCTGTCGACGAGCGGAATATAGGAGTTTACTGAGGAGACGCTGCAACGGGAGGGAAAACGTTTGCGCGCTGGTGCCTTGCGGTCTCTGAGCTGACGGAGGGGGCGAGACGCGCGTGAGCAGAGGACCGCGCTTGGACAGATGACCGCTCCAGTCCGGGGAACTGCCGCCACCTGAATTGTTTAACTTGTTGATGCGTCGTTATTGCACTGGTTTCTCATTAGTTCGGCTGCAGTGGCACATACATGGGTGTCGGGATTGCAACAGCTCTCCGTGGATACTCTGTTCTTGTGGGCGCACTTTAAAGAGCGGCGGGCTGTATTTGAGGTAGGTCATTTTCTTTCATGTTTGGGCTACGTTGTAATTGAATGTGTCTGTTCTCTGTGCGTGTGTGTGTGTGTGTGTGTGTGTGTGTGTGTGTGCGGGGCTGACGAAATCCAATTGATATTCTGCCGCAAAGTGAGCTTCCACAGTTCTACAGTGAATGAGGCTGAGTGATGCTCAACAATGCAATGCGCACGGGTAGAAGTGAAAGCGTGTGTTTTCTTATCAGTGTCTCTGCTGTTCTCCTGCAGATGCGATTCATCTGTGAGCCGTAGCACTGTGGAAATTGGAGGGGTCGTCTTAAACACTACAGGTCAGCATGGCAGCAGGTGTAGCGGCGTGGCTCCCATTCGCCCGCGCGGCAGCCATAGGATGGATGCCTGTGGCGAGCACCCCGATGCCAATACCCCCCCAGGAGCGGAAGAAGACCCAGGAGGGACTGGTGGTGCTCAACGTGAGTGGGACTAAGTTTCAGACCTGGCGGACCACTTTGGAGAGGTACCCGGACACTTTGCTGGGAAGCACGGAGAGAGACTTCTTCTTCCACGAGGAGACAAACGAGTACTTTTTTGACCGTGACCCTGATATTTTTAGACACGTTCTGAATTTCTATCGCACGGGGAAGCTCCACTACCCACGCCAGGAGTGCATCTCTGCCTATGACGAGGAGCTCTCCTTCTTCGGCATCATCCCTGAAATTATTGGAGATTGCTGCTATGAGGAGTACAAAGACCGGAGGCGCGAGAACGCGGAGCGGCTGCTGGATGACGAGGAGATGGACGCGAGCAACGAGGCCACGCCGGTCAACCTGACGTACCGGGAGTATCTGTGGCGGGCGTTTGAAAACCCGCACACCAGCACCTTAGCCCTGGTCTTCTACTATGTCACCGGCTTCTTCATTGCGATCTCTGTGATGGCCAACGTGGTGGAGACGGTACCGTGCGGGACGCTGCCCAACAGGTCCAAAGAGCTCTCGTGTGGAGATCGTTACGCGCTGGCCTTCTTTTGTTTGGACACGGCGTGCGTCATGATATTCACGGTCGAGTATCTGCTGCGACTAGTTGCTGCCCCTAGTCGCTTCAAGTTTGTTAAAAGTGTGATGAGCGTCATCGATGTGGTGGCCATCATGCCTTACTACATCGGACTGGTTATGACCGACAATGACCAGGTGAGCGGGGCTTTTGTCACGCTCAGAGTCTTCAGAGTCTTTCGGATTTTCAAGTTCTCCCGGCATTCAGCGGGGCTCCGGATCCTGGGCTACACTTTAAAGAGCTGCGCCTCCGAGCTGGGCTTCCTCCTATTCTCCCTCACCATGGCCATCATTATCTTTGCCACTGTCATGTTTTATGCAGAGAAAGGCTCCACAGCCACCAAGTTCACCAGTATCCCCGCTGCGTTTTGGTACACCATCGTCACCATGACAACACTGGGGTAGGTGTCAGCCCTTTCTCTCACGCGCCACACTCACACCGTCCTCTCTGGGTCTATGGGGGTGCCACACACTATTATAATAAGGCTATTTTCTCAGCTTTGAATTTGTATATAAGCAAATGCTAAATCTTACATTAATTATTGGACTGTGGGCTTCCCCTTCTAGTTGACATCTATTGATCTGAAGTTAGCTCATATGCCATTATATTACACTGCTCAGGCTATAGGTGCACTTCAACGGTCTGTGACAAGTCACCGGCCAATTATAGAGCTTGAAGCGTGGGTATCTGGGGCTTAAGGGCTGTTTATCAATGACTTTTTATCCTGAACTCAAGAGTGAGCATGCCCATCTCCAAAGCCCTTTAATGTAATCATTTAGAGACCCTCTTAGCTCTTGTTCCTACTCTGCTCTACAGCAAATATTGAACTTTCATGCTCAAGAACAATCCCCACTGTATGTACTGATGTAGCATAAAATAATTAAACTCGGTAAAGACAATTATATCAAATTAATTGATGAGCGCACTCAAGCACTCAGCTGTTCAATGTGCTCTATTGTAATTATTTGTGACATTATTGTTATTTACTCACTTTGCTCAGCTTTTTGGGAATACATGCTTCCAAAGTTACCTCGGTGAGCCAAGTGGCTGCAATTTGGTTTGGAAGTGCTGTAAATATCGTTATAATAAAGCAAATGCAGCACAGAGGTGCCTGAGGCAGTCAGTCTCACTCTCAGAGAGAGAGAAATAATAATCAAGTCGTAGCTAATTTGTGTGTAAAAATATCCCGGCTGCCGTGTAAACACAAGCACTCAGGTGAAGCCTACAGTCCTCATCACCTCCCATTCATCCATGACACACAAATGAAGTCCCGTTGAAACCATGTTGGCTTTTCTTTGCAAAGTCAAAGCATCAGAGATTAAACACGCTAAATAAAAAGCCAGAGGCGCATGTGAGCATACATTCACAGCACTTGAGCACGTCCTATTCAAAACTGCTTTGATGATGTATTCTTTTGTATTTTACTGCTTTGATGCTGCAGTGGTTACATTTTAAGTGTTATTTGTTTATATTTTAAGACTTGGATATACTATGCATTGTGGTTTCTCACACTGCTGTTATCAGGCTGCTGCAGTGATAGAGAAGCAGCCTGAAGCTTCCCCTGCATTCATTCAATATCAGTGGAAGTACCTCTCTGCCTCAGATGACCAATGAGAGCATAATTAGTGATATGCAGCAGCCAGTGATTGAGTCTGCCATCTCCAATGCAGCATCGCTCCAGCTCCAGTCAGATTGAGCGCAGATGAAACACAAATTGTGCATGCATAGTTTATGGATGTTTTTGTATTTAGACTGCAACAAACATATATGCTGCATTTACATCCTGAAAACCTTTTGTGTTGCTTAAGATGGGTTCTAAAGATGTGGTGCCGAGGGAACAAAACTATATGCCCTTGACAATGGGAACAGTTCTATTCCTCATTTGTGAAATGACAGCAGTCTGACAGATGTGCACCTGTACAGAGGCTTGCAGTGGTGCAGAATGCAGCAGAAGACCACCGTGGAGAGGCTCAGAGACAAAGTCGCCTGCTCCCCAGGATCCATCAGTCTGAAGAGAGGATTCTCAAAAATCTTCTCTTATATAATAGCCTGGTAAAGCTAAAGTATGGTTGTCATTGTGTGCTGATAACACTAAGGAAATAGCCTATTACATTCTCCCACAGAAACCTGCAGATTCTTTTCTGCTCTTCTGAAATGAGCTCTTCTGATGGTTTGTTTCCAAGCACAGCGTGAGGAAACATTTAAAACCATCCAACAAATAGTTATTGGAGTCAGAAATGAATGGGCTTTTGTGCCTCCATTTGGAGCATCTGAAAGCATTTGATTTCATTCGGATAGACATTGATGGTTTATGTCGGCGCGGCGTCACGATGTCTTTCCACTACATATATTTTCAATTTCCCTGACTCACGAGCTGTGGAAGTAAAGACGGTGGCGAGCGCGCGCTCCCCTGCTGATGGCCCATTGATTGTGCTTAAGCAGACGTGCAGACATTGGGAGAGCAGGGCTCCTGTTCAGAGGCACTTGGCAGTCAGCCTGAATGAGAGCGGAGGAGCCTCGAGACCAGCGGAGAATCAATAGCCGTGTGCAGCTGCATGTCACGCCTCTGTGTCTCCTGCCGCTGCCACCTCACCAGGACAAGACTCGCTTATGCTCCATATTCATGCAGCTTAATCTCTGTGAGGGAGCATCCTCTGTCAAACTCACATCTTCAGATATGTTGTAAAATGTGAGATCTCTATCTGCTGCACTTTAATCTTCCTCTGAAAACAGTGCAAAGCTTCCAGAGCATATTCTGAGACTTTATTTGATGCAATTCATTTAAAGTAGCAAGTTCTAATATAAAGATAACAACCTGCTGCAATCCTGCTACATTTGCCTCTCCTCTCCTCCTCTCTCAGAAGATCCACAGAGTCAGGGAGAATTAGCTGCACAGGGACTTTTTGGTGCTTGAGATCTTTTAAGTGATTTAAGGTGTAATGGAGTGCACCACTGAGAGCAGCTGTGAAAACGCTGGAAGTCAAGCGCAACCCACAAGGGAAGTGTGAGAGGACAGGCTTTAACCCAGCCACATTTGTCTGGACACTGGCCTTACCTTTTAGAGGTGGGCATAATGTCCTGTGGACCCAACACTTCACGCTGTTCTTGCATTTACAGTGATGATGTTTTACATTCATGTTTAGTAAGTTTGCTGCACTCAAAAACATGTACCATAATTCATAGAAATTTAAATACATTGTAGGTCTAAAAGCCTTTTGGTAAACAGCTATACACTAAACCCACTAAACATTTAAATATCAAATGGCATTACAAGAGCTAAACAAACTAACTTGACCCTAACCCTATCATGGGTTGTGTTCACTTAGTGTTGTAAATAGTCTTTAAAGCCATTTTTGTTTATCCATAATTAGGCTATAGCAGTGCTTCTCAATTATGTTCTGATAAGCCCCCCCTAGGAAGAAGAAAACACTTCATGCCCCCCTACTCTCCGCCGCGACTAGAAATACGGTGAGCGCACCCCAGATATGTTAGAGAAGCAAAGTGTGTGTGTTTTATTGATGTGTAATGTATTTGGCTATATTTGTATTTTTTTGGGATAACAATTAACTTCCCTACTCTTTAATACAGCATATTCATTTGAAAATAAAATGGCCACAAATGGATTAAATAATATAAATGTATGCTTACTGGCCCCTCATTGTAGCTCGTTTAAGCATTATATCATTTATTAGTGAGATGATCTCCATGGTAATGCTTGGGGGAGGGGCTTGAAACTTTGAGAAAGTCACTTTCCTTTGGCTCAGGCCAACAACAAACAGATTTGTGAAGAAGAAAAAAGCATTTACAGGTAAGATTACGCTCTGGAACTACCTGTCTCCTCCTCTCTCTTCCTCTCCTCCTTTGAGCTTGTGCGTTCCGTGGCTCCACTTCGCGAGCCATACTGCGCGACTGCTTTGCGCTCCAGCGCCGTCAGCGGTGGGGCCCCCTTGCTTTGCCGGATCTTTCCAGCGCTTTTCGCTTTTGCGCTGCGCTTCGGCACTTTTCGGCACTTTTCGGCGCGATCGACCCCACTGCCTCTGCGATCGCGAACGACGTATTGGGCACCCCTGTTCTAGACAAAGAACATTCAGAAAAAAAGTATATTTATGATGCAATTCTAAATCATTTTTTACATTTGAATTTAATTTGAATTTTTAATTTAAGTTTTGGACTAAAGCAAACCTAAATAGAGAATTTAGAACTACCAAGCCCAGCAGTTGTACACACTTCAATCAAAAAGTATCCCTAAACCAAACTAAAAAACTGATCACTCCAAACACACAACAGTCTGAATACGACACAATACAACATAATAATCTTCAGTGGTTGAATGAGTTACCAATCCCCTGGTCGTCGCCACAGAGAAATCTCACTCCTTTTTTCACAACAGTCAGTGCGAACATTTGGCCTGTTTGATTATGTACCGCAATGGCAGTCATTTCTGCTGTAATATATTACACCGGTTGGCATTGTGTATGTAACGCACATTATGCAAAACCAAGCCTCCCATTAGTGCTCACCATGATACATCAGCATGTAAAACAACAAGCAGAGGTGGCTGATGGGACATGTGCGTAGGTCGCCAAAAGCCTGGAGGGAGGCTATAGGCGCGCCCCCTTCCAGCTGCTTTGTTTGGGACAAGTGCTGATTCTAATATGAGCTGCTATAATGGGACTGAAGTGTCAGGTGACTTAATGAGCAGGACCTGGCAATAGAATGTGCTTCGTGCACGCGGTCTCGTCCATGCAAATGAGTCTGGAAATGGTGGAAGAGAGGTTTGGGGACAGAACAGGCTGTAGTTTGGACGGATTAAGTCCATTATTGGAGAGATGTGTTTTTCAGGAATGGAAAGTAACTGATTTACAAACATCACGTTATTGTATATCTTTAAACATGCTCTTGTACTTGTAATTGAGTATAATTCTAGCCATGTAAATGTAATCAGCGACATTTAAAATCATAGGAGTTACCAAGCACAGCACAAGTTTCAAACGTCCATGTTTATATCATTTCCATCCATGTCATATCGTTTATGATATATCGTCATTTACTTTCAAGGTGGAATGAAATTTGCAATATAATGATATACTTCCGTGAACTGCAACAAATTTCCCTTGCAAAGTGAGGCAGACAGAGATAATTGCTACTGCTACCTCTACTTCTATAGACACAGAAACACAGGGGAAAAAACGCTTGCAATGACGCTGCGGCGATAAAGCAGAACTTATAATCATCACTTAAATATCCTTCATTTGCAAAGACCACGCAGCCACAAATATATGCAAATAACAATTATTTATTGATGTGAGATGGACGCTGGTGATCCTTGGCAGCTTGAACTACAGGCCGATGGCGGGGATGAGAGACTCAAGGTGGGGGCTCCATCTCCATCCATCGGCAATCTGCCCAGCCGGTTCAGGACCCCCCCTTAGGAGAAAGAAAGCATATTACAAGGGGAGAGAGGGCGGGTCGAGAGAACAGATTCAAGCGGCGCCTGAGTAATAGAGGTGTGGTCAACTGTTTTAAACAAGTTAGTACAAATACTAGAGATGCCATCGTTAAATATTTTGTCTTGTAGCAATGGGACAAGAAACAATTTCCACAAGACAAGGCTTGAGTCCACAAGAACGAGGTCATTTTAATAAAAAATGGTGCAGATCAGTTCACACGTTTTGTTATATGTATTTGCTGATATTGTAACATTGCTCTTTCAAAAGTCATTTTCTCAAGAGGTTTAACTCAGCGAGAAACCAAAGAAAAATGGCTAAAAGATTAAAAGAACAAAAAACAAATCTTCTGAGATAATTTTACATCTTCATCAAATCTTCTGGCATGAGATCTTGTCAGCTAAATTGCCGATTTTCCAAAAATGTTCTTTTTTTAATATAATTTTACAAATGTCAGGTATGTTTTTCGTGCACACCTTATACTTTTACTTATCATTTGGTCGTACTTGTAAATCGTAGCCGCGTAACTGTTCAGAGAAGATATGCATGTACTCATATAATTGGATATCCTTTTTTTCGCCACTCTTCACAGTGATGGGAATTTAAGAGGGGCGATGTAGGCTGTGTGATTGATTAAGATTTTATAGCTGTTCATATATTATGGATTTATTACTGCTGCTGTATAGGTAGTGGAGCAAAAGTGCGCTCCAGAAAATCTGCAATGTTTAATTACAGCACCAACAAAATTGGCTCATTGATTAATCTTCAAACTAATGACGGATTTTGTCCTGGTACTTTTCCTTAGACCATGTGATGGAAAACAGTGTTGACAATGTAAATAATGCTTTACAAATTCCGACAGCAAGCACTTTCATTTTGTTGCATATGTGCGGAAAAAGGCAAAAGGCAAAAACAGCACTCAGTGTTCTGATTAATAATTGAATTGTTTTACGCGAGTTGAAGTGTACTTAGACGGACGTGCTTGATAAAAGGTGAGGTTTTTAAAAAGTCATGAATATAAGTCATTGTAAATAAATAATAATAATGTTTTTCTCCATGATGTATAAATTATGACAATAAAACTGATTATTTAGCACATTTGGGAATGGGTACTATAGCTATGTAAAATCAAGCTGTGATCGGACCCTGTGGTCAGAGCTATTTTGTTGTTCAGCGCTTTTCTGTTAAATACAGCTTAATGTCCAAACACAGACACCTAACTCTACTTGCTGTTGGTCCGCCTTCCCCATCCTGTGAGTGAGTGACAGCTTGATTAACCAATCACAGTGACATATGAAATCGACAATCGGTTTACTTTAGGCCAGACACCACATGCAAAATATATTCATTTATTTTCTCGTGCTTGTTCCCTTCAGGGGAAGTGGGTGACTGGAGCCTATGTGACTTTGGGCCCTAAGTACGCCCTGGACAGGGGCCAGCTAGTCGTAGCCACAGGCAAAACTCCTTTTCTGCTCATCTTACGCTCTCAATATATATGCTTTCACCTGGAAACAACAACATTGCACCTGAAGATATTTTATTATTTAATTTAGTAAACTTGCACTCATAGATTTATATGAGACATTGTAACTTTAAAGCTCGTTTTACTAAAAATAAAATGTCCTCGCTCAGGGGCAGAAATGTCACCTTTTAAAGTAGCACTTACAGATACAAAAGATCTATCAATCTATCGACACAATCAACCGAGAAATTTAAACCTTTATCTGTACATTCTTCAGATTTATATTTTACACATACATTTCTGGCTATTTTTATAACACCTTATTTCTACACATGAAAACCTTACAATGTGAAACTTGAAACACATTTATGCACGTAAACTACTGGAAAATGTCCTATTTAACTGAAGTTAAACTTTAAGCGGCGAGATAATTATGATAAATAGATATTGGAATTGATACCTTGGCTCTAAGAAAATGTCCTCTAGCAAACCTTTTGTCAATGACCAGATCTAAAGAAAACCAATGCACATTAACTCCAGCCACACATCCTTCTGCGATCTAAACAGGCTTTGTGGTAAATATACAACACTCGATTACAGCCTCTCCCTACTTTTTGATTTATTTTAGATTGTGTCTAATGCAATGATCCAAATGAAGATGCATTTGTGGTCAGTTGGCCTGAGCTGAGAAGATTATGGGCAGCTGGTTGTAGTTAATGTGAGTGTGCTGTGTGTGTGAACGGACTCTGAAAGCAGCATGCGTCACTGCGGCCCCTCAGATTGATAAATAATCCATATGGCAAGGACAAAATGGCTGTCCTTCTTTTTGATTCGATTTCTTTGACAACTCATCTTTAAGGCAGCACCGCTAATACACATTCCATGCACCGGGTTTCACTGAGTCCTTTTGAATATGCCGCATTAAACAATGAAATAGACTCCAACATGTTCCGCACAAGGGGCTGCTGGGTAACGTAGTGTGAGGAGGACATAAAATACAGTGCTGGTGTTTTTTCTCAGCGCTCAGCATTTTCATCTTCTTTGTATTGCGGAGGAGCGCCAAAGATTAATGGAATTTTCCAGAACAAGATTAAACTTACCTCCAACAAATGCGCCATCACTGCATGAGGAAATAAGGAGAAATGTGAGCAAACAGATCACTGATATTTCACTGTTAGAAAGCATTTTGCTCCACTTCCCTCCAATGTAGCAGAGCCACGCCTCTCCCTGTGTGAGCCCATGAATCAAACCAGAGAGCGTCTCCAAATGGCCACACTTAGTTTAGTGAGGTGTAAAATATGTTGTTTTATGTCTTTTTGCAAAGCCTTTTCTGGATGGTCAGCAATGGGTCATGCACTAAATGTCACACGTAAAAACCTGAACACCCACAGGAAACTTGTCTATGAAGAAAGAACGCGCAGACCCCAGATGATGTGATTCATGCGCTGTAGGGATCAAAACTGGGATCTTCTTATACAACCGTTTTTTATGAACAGACCTTGACAGTGCTGCCGACTCACATGATGTCGCAGTGACGTGTCTGATCAACTGATTTCAACAGATTTTGGCACCGTCTCCCCACTTGGAGCAGTAGGACGACAGCGCCATCTGCAGTCCGACCTCTTCAGACCTGTATCCAGGTGTGGGGAAGTGGGCACGCCCCCTTGTCCCGCTTTACAGACAGGTGGACGTGTTGAAGTTATGAAGAAGTCAGACTGCAGATAGCGCTGTCGTCGAACTGCTCCAAGTGGGAAGATAGCCCCACAATCTGTCGAAATCAGTTAGCAATTTCTGATAAATGTTAAAGAGAGAACCACATTATGGACTGGGATTGAGCCAACATCATTGGGACAGAGGACAACAAACATCGCTGCTAGATTAAGGAGGCAATTGAAATGGGAAAAAGAACACAGGGGACTATAAACCGGGATGAAACAAACTTAATAAAGAACCTTTTAAATATTGTATAATTTTATCAGAAGACCCAATGAACCAAATTATATAACTAGGCTCTTCCTGTTATGAGATGAGAAGGCCTTTTACTTTTAAATAGGCATAAAGTGCTTCTAACTTTGCTACTCTGGTTCGTTTGTTTATAGCTTTCTACCGTTGACTTTTGCATATGGCTCTGTACTAAATTTTGAAACTATATGTTGTTTAAGCCATTGATCACACAGTTGACAAATGAAACTAAAGCAGCAGCAGCAGCAGTAGCAACAGTGATCCTCCATAGGCCTCATTTGCATACTCAGTAGAATTAACATACAGATGAAAATGGTTTGTCTGGTCATGGAAATCGCTGGGCAGACATGCATAATGCCTCCTCATCACTTTGCTGAAATGTTCGGCTGTGCTCTAAGTAGTTCCTCTCCTCTGGTTTACATTGTGCTTACCACTGCATCCATGCAATTACTATGTCACTGTCTCCCTGATCTCCATGATCCCTGGAGTTTGAATCTACAATATGAGAAGTCATTCTGTCTAACTGGGAACGCTGTGAATGAAAAGTGATACAAATGTGAGGTTAGCGTATCACATCGTTGGGAAGCCTGGTGAAATGGAAAACGCAGATTTTTCCTTCATCGTGACACCTGTTAGATGGTGCGTGAGCTTTGTCATGCAGCAAAGAGAAAATGTGTTATAATATAAGACTTTGAGT
This sequence comes from Eucyclogobius newberryi, assembly GCF_026437365.1. NCBI lineage: Eukaryota > Metazoa > Chordata > Actinopteri > Gobiiformes > Gobiidae > Eucyclogobius > Eucyclogobius newberryi. The sequence goes on from NW_027316389.1 coordinate 26,176,743, forward strand.
GAGTTTGACAAGGGCAAAATTGTGATGGCTCTAGATAGAGAGCGAGGGCTGAAACAAGTTCAACAATTATTCACAGCTGATTGGGAACTAGTTAGAATAAGTGTCAAATAATTAAGTAATCAAATAAGGTTTTCTGGAGTTAAGGGTGAGTGATATTGACAAAAATTTAAATATCTTGACGATATTGTCAATCCAACAGAAAATGTCTTCAAACATGTGTCTTGAGGTTTATTAACGACAAATGTGAATTGGCTGTAAAATATCTCACTAAAGTGCAGAAAGATCACCATTCATCCTTATTTGAGAGTTTACAACCTAACACTTTTCATTTTTATTTTGAATCAGCAATTTTTTTTGCATTTTTTACTATATATTTTATACTCAGTGCTGTATGGTGGTCAAGTGGTTAAGGTGGCGGCACATATGCCAGTCCTCCACGTGCAGCCAGCAGTTCTAATGAAGCCTACGGGCCAAAATATCACCTCACCCTCTGCGGGTGGTCTCTATTCCTCCTTTAAGCTCGGGTCCTCTACCAGAGGCCCCTGGGAGCTTGAGGGTTCAACGCAGTTTCTTTGCTGTTCCTAGCACTGCACTTTTCTGGACCAAGATTTCCGATGTTTTTCGACTCCTTTTACTGATTATTATGTAAAAATAAGTAATTTCCCGACTCTATCTGGACTAGACTCCAAAACATGGCATACGCTGAGAACAGATGGAGGATTTACACAGAACAAGAATATCTTTTTTCTTTTCTTTTTTTTAAATGACACAAGAAATGTGTACATTTGTGACTGACCGTGGCCAATCCAGTTACATGTCTACCCGGAGACATTTTGAGTTATTCACAGATTCTGAAAGTGTGAATTCAAAGCTTTCCAATGATGTCTCACTCATGTAGATCTGATAATATTTAAGTAAGTTGTGGTCATTTGAATGTATACAACTCTCAAACCCATTCACTGAGAAAACGGCTTCCAAAGTTTCTCACCGGAGTGAGCCCAGAGTCACAGGGGGGCTCATTTGCATCTCATTGAGATAAGCCCTCCCCCCTATCACACTGACACCACCTCCCCCTACAGCTGTCACTGAAGACTCAAGAGGAGTGTTGTTATTGATGGTAACTGGACTTGAATCAGAATTAGAAGTTACTATATTAAAATGGAAATACTTGGATTACAAAAGGCCCTGAATAGAATCAAAGAATCAGAATGAGAATAGGGTTCATTGCATTTGTCGGTAAACATAATTCACAGGTGATTCAGTGCACCAACAACGGTGCACTGAATGATTCAACACAAACAACAAAAGATAAGATAAGATAGCCTTTAATGTTACAACGCAGTAGATACAGGGGGAAAGGACAGATAATTTATAGGAAGTTTAAAAAACACCCTCAATAGAAGAACTCTTATAAACAGATGCCAGGGCCAGGTATACGAACTGCAACATATGAGATAATAGACATCATAGGTACACCATCAGAGTCCAATTACGTCCGCAGCCTCTTTTGCACATTCGTCTTCTGTGCTGTGACTCTCGGCGCTGGGCATGTGATGTCTTTTGCCTCGTCAGCACAGAAAGGCCTGATTTTTTCATGCAGGTAGGTCTGCCTGTCAATGTTCAATCCAGGTGGGACCAGGACATGGAGATTGTCAACCGGAGGCAGAACAGCTGTAGTGCGTAGTAGCTGAAATTCCACTGGTTCTGCTCCACAGTGACTTTTCGCAAGCACCACACCTGGTCTCTTGGCATCAAAGCTGTAAGCAAATAACAGGACATTTAAGAAATGGCTAACTATTTCACATGAAACACTCATTAACTATTTTTTTTTGTTTGAATATAAATACCTGAAGTGCTGATAGCTCTTGATCTTTGGAAGCCGTCTGAAGAAGGGACTCAGATGCTTCTGCCAGTCCAAGTTCTTGACGAACACTCTGCCATCCGCCGTTCCAACAAGCTGTGGGATATTGAGGTGACTCTCAGGAGAGCTGTTTTCCACTACCTGATGACAAGGGCGACAATGTAAAAAAAAATTAGAACAGAAGAAAAATATCTGCACTGAAGTTTTGCCAGGCTAATGTTTACACATTACAGTAGTCAAATAACATAAACTAACCTCAGCGATGTCTTCCAAAGTGTCAACCCTGGTCTTCATGTATGCTTGCTTGATAAGTCCATATCATTGCTTGAGAAACTTTTTTTCTGTAAGTGTCAAGATGTCCTCAAGCGGCTTCTCTTCAGGTTTGTATCGGCACTTCCTGGAAGAGCTTCGAGTATCCAAAAAGGTCCAAGTAGAGAACAGTTGCTATATTATTAGTACTATATTATTAGTACTATATTATTAGTACTGATGGAAATGCAATAGAATAAACACTGCATCAGTTTCTATAATGTTATGCCAGACAGGTCGCAATTTCCCTTTATTAATTTCAACTGCATCCTGTTGTACTTCAGTGTAAAACTTAAATAACTATATTATAATATAATATAGTTATTTAAGTTTTACACTGAAGTACAACAGATTACAAAGTTTCTTTTTTTTACGTGAACATATACTGGTCATACATTGTAGAAAAGAAAAACATCTGCAGGGGAAAAGCCCGGCACGTTTCATTTTGCTTGTGTTTAGTGAGACACACGTGAATGTACACATGCACTCACACTCACACATGCACTCACTCTCACACATGCACTCACACTCACACATGCACTCACTCTCACACATGCACTCACACTCACACATGCACTCACACTCACACATGCACTCACACTCACACATGCACTCACTCTCACACATGCACTCACTCTCACACATGCACTCACACTCACACATGCACTCACACTCACACATGCACTCACTCTCACACATGCACTCACTCTCACACATGCACTCACACTCACACATGCACTCACTCTCACACATGCACTCACTCTCACACATGCACTCACACTCACACATGCACTCACTCTCACACATGCACTCACTCTCACACATGCACTCACACTCACACATGCACTCACACTCACACATGCACTCACACTCACACATGCACTCACTCTCACACATGCACTCACTCTCACACATGCACTCAATCTCACACATGCACTCACTCTCACACATGCACTCACTCTCACACTCACACTCACACTCACTCTCACACTCACACATGCACTCACTCTCACACTCACAATCACACTCACTCTCACACTCACACATGCACTCACACTCACACTCACACATGCACTCACTCTCACACTCACACATGAACCCAGACTCACACTCACACATGCACTCACACTCACACTCACGCTCACACTCACACATGCACTCACTCTCACACTCACACATGAACTCAGACTCACTCTCACACTCACACTCACACATGCACTCACTCTCACACTCACACTCACTCTCACACTCACACTCACACATGCACTCACTCTCACACTCACACATGCACTTACGCTCACACTAACACATGCACTCACTCTCACACTCACTCTCACACTCACACATGCACTCACACTCACGCATGCACTCACACTCACACATGCACTCACACTCACGCTCACACTCACACATGCGCTCACACATGCACTCACTCTCACACTCACTCTCACACTCACACTCACTCTCACTCTCACACTCACACTAACTCTCACACTCACTCTCACACTCACTCTCACACTCACAATCACTCTCACACTCACACATGCACTCACTCTCACACTCACACATGCACTCACACTCGCGCTCACACTCACACTCACACTCACACATGCACTCACACTCACACTCACACTCACTCTCACACATGCACTCTCTCACACTCAACACACACTCACTCTCACACTCACACTCACTCTCACAGTCACTCTCACACTCACAATCACTCTCACACTCACTCTCACTCATTCTCACACTCACACTCACACTCACACTCACTCTCACACTCACACTCACTCTCACACTCACAATCACTCTCACACTCACACATGCACTCACACTCACACTCACACATGCACTCACTCTCACACTCACTCTCACACATGCACTCACTCTCACAGTCACTCTCACTCTCACACTCACTCTCACACTCACTCTCACACTCACTCTCACAATCACTCTCACACTCACACATGCGCTCACACTCACACATGCACTCACTCTCACACTCACACATGCACTCACACATGCGCTCACACTCACACTCACACATGCACTCACTCTCACACTCACGCTCACACTCACACATGCGCTCACACTCACACTCACACATGCACTCACTCTCACAATCACACTCACACTCACACATGCACTCACTCTCACACTCACGCTCACACTCACACATGCGCTCACACATGCACTCACACTCACACTCACACATGCACTCACTCTCACACTCACACTCACTCTCACACTCAGTCACTCTCACTCTCACACTCACTCTCACTCTCACACTCACTCTCACAATCACTCTCACACTCACACATGCACTCACACTCACACTCATGCTCACACTCACACATGCACTCACTCTCACACTCACACATGCACTCACACTCACGCTCACACTCACACATGCACTCACACATGCACTCACACTCACACTCACACATGCACTCACACATGCACTCACACTCACACATGCACTCACAGTCACACTCACACATGCACTCACACTCACTCTCACTCATTCACTCTCACACATGCACTCACACTCACACATGCACTCACACTCACACATGCACTAACACTCACACTCACACATGCACTCACACATGCACTCACACTCACATATGCACTCACACATGCACTCACACATGCACTCACACTCACGCTCACGCTCACACTCACACTCACACATGCACTCACGCTCACACTCACACATGCACTCACGCCCACGCTCACACATGCGCTCACACATGCACTCACACTCACACATGCACTCACTCTCACACTCACACTCACTCACTCTCACACTCACTCTCACTCTCACACTCACACTCACTCTCACACTCACTCTCACAATCACTCTCACACTCACAATCACTCTCACACTCACACATGCACTTACTCTCACACTCACACATGCACTCACACTCACGCTCACACTCACACTCACACATGCACTCACACTCACACTCACTCTCACACATGCACTCTCTCACACTCAACTCACTCTCACACTCACACTCACTCTCACAGTCACACTCACTCTCACACTCACAATCACTCTCACACTCACTCTCACACTCATTCTCACACTCACTCTGACTCTCACACTCACAATCACTCTCACACTCACACATGCACTCACACTCACACTCACACATGCACTCACTCTCACACTCACACTCACTCTCACACATGCACTCACTCTCACACTCACAGTCACTCTCACACTCACAATCACTCTCACACTCACACATGCACTCACACTCACACATGCACTCACTCTCACACTCACACATGCACTCACACTCACACATGCACTCACACTCACACATGCACTCACACATGCACTCACACATGCACTCACTCTCACGCTCACACTCACACTCACACATGCACTCACGCTCACACTCACACATGCACTCACACTCACACAATCTCTCACTCTCACACTCACTCTCAGACATGCACTCATACATGCACTCACACATGCACTAACACTCACTCTCACACTCACTCTCACACTCACACTCACTCTCACACTCACTCTCACACTCACTCTCATCACTCACTTTCACACTCACTCTCGCTCTCATCACTCACTCTCACACTCACTCTCACTCTCGTCACTCTCTCTCACTCTCACACTCACTCTCACACTCACTCTCATCACTCACACTCACTCTCACACTCACTCTCACACTCACACTCACACTCACTCTCACACTCACTCTCACACTCACTCTCACACTCACTCTCACCCTCACACTCACTCCCACACTCACACTTACTCTCACACTCATTCTCACACTCATTCTCACACTCACACTCACTCTCACTCTCACACATGCACTCACACTCACACATGCCCTCCCTCTCACACTCACACATGCACTCACACTCACACATGCCCTCCCTCTCACACTCACACATGCACTCACACTCACACATGCCCTCCCTCTCACACTCACACATGCACTCACTCTCACACTCACTTTACCTTTCACACTCACACTCACACTCACTCTCACACTCACATTCACTTGTGGGCTTCTTTCAGACGTTTTGCCAATGTGCCTCGAGACAGAAGTGCACATCCAGAGCCCGTCGTGACTGTGTTTTAGTGCCGCGTGTCGTAATTAGCCACAATTTCTCTGGTTTGCAATCTGTGCAGGAAAAGCCCCACCTGAAGTCACTGATCACTGAATCAAACACTACTGAATGTAGTTTCATGACACCTTTCACTTTTACACTGGCATTTTGGAAAGCTCAAAAAAGACCACAAATAAAGAGTTCATTGTACTTAACCAAAGATGCACACATGTATTCATCAATTGTATGGTGTATTAGAGGGACATTGTATTGAAAATGGAAACCTAAACCGTTTGAATTTCAATCAAACAAACATATTATGAATTCTATTTTTAAACAATATCTTCGTACTTCACAATGATACAATGTTGTTTGTTGACTTTAGAATAACTAAATAGCACAGAACACACAGAGGAATTGTTAATACCTGTGTGCATCTAACGCTCGTAATGAGGGCTACAGCTAAGCCTGTCACGATATCTATATCGACTTAATGTTCAATCAATTATAGATCTTCTTTTGCATTAGTGGGGAATCTTTTGGTAGGTGTTTATGTAGTATGATGATATTTGAGTTGTAGGGGGGGTCAAATAAGTAAATTCTATCACAAATTGTAAATAATAACTAACTATTAGTGTGTTAAAAGGTGAAGGACCTGATTTTACTTAAAAACATGAAAAAAAAGAACTCAGGCTGAGCAAAATAATATGTCTGTTTGCCATAACCCGGCCGACGTGGTATGAAACTAGCCGACTGAAGAAAAAAATATCAGCATTTTGTTGAACGTCAAACTCTTTAATTAAATTTGTATCACGCTGTTAAACCTTTTTTACATCCCAAAGGACTGATAACTCTTAATATTCGACACTCCACATGCTTCTGTCATAAAACAAAACGCGCAAGACTTAAGTTTTATTTTTTTGGCAAAGTGGTTTGCATCTGTCAGCACCACTGAAGTGTCTAGACTAAACATGGACCATGTCACGCTCTATCACGGTGTGACTTGATTTAAATTTAACTTACGCAATGCATTCTGGGATTAAAAGACGTCCAGCAGCGTCATCACAATAAACATGGCGGCGCCCGTGTCCCCGCATGTTCCCCCCCGCTCGCTTTCGCTACCAAATAAAGGATAGCGGCGTACAAAAGGTCGATTGAAATATCTTAAAATCGTGAGATTTAGTCTCCCGATCGGGTTGATAGAGATGTTTTCCGTCATTGACTGTTGAAGCCTGACCCCTGGCGGTCACTCCTGAGTCAAAAAATGGCACAATTTTGATCTTTTTTTTGCCTTCAAAGTAAAAAAAATAAGAATTTGCCTACCGAGTTTTGCTGTCGTGGTAAAGCTAACAACAGATAGCATTCAAGCGCACTTCATGCTTTGCAAAGGAGAAACCTTTCTATGCACAGCACACTATCAAACTGCACACTGCTCTCTCTTTTTCACCATAATAAGAGCGTACTGGGGCTAAACAGATTTTACTTTATTGCATACATTTTTTTTTTTTAAATCTGCCATTTGATATTTTGATTATATTTTACATATAGAGAAGGGTTTAATATCCAGCTTTTGGTTTATTCTGTCAGTGGCAAGTACCGGTAGTTTAAATGCATATTGTAGCTCACTCAAATTGTAATTGCCTTTTATTTTTAAGTCATCCGTCTCTAACTTTTGGAAAAACAACCAAACAGCAATCATTCTAAATCTGTTGCCATTGCCCCCGCCTAACCCCGGAAAGCACCCAGGTTGGCAGCACCGATGTAGGATTAGACAATTATTCAGGAAGGTGCTGAAAGTCCCACTCATCACTGCTTGGAAGGGGGCGTAACAATGCTCCCTCCACCAATTCCTCTTTGCCGGTGTGGGACAGCATACTAACACTATATGCAGCTAAAGCCGAGCCCGTTCTCCTAATGCCCGCGTGAGAGAGTGGATCCCTCCCCTTTTGACATTTGTCTCTTTATCAAAAACGCCCCTCAGCCAACAAGCAGCATCTGTGATCAGCCGCCATCCACAGATTAGAGCTAACAGCAGTCATCACTCTGCGCAAGAAGAAGACTGTGAGTGATGCAACGCGTCTGGCACCTCATTTGAGACACTGCGGAAATAGTTTGAACATGAAGCTGAAAGTATTATTCTTATTGAGAGACAATGATACACATGAACGTGAATGGAATAGCTCTAAATATTGAAATGAAGCACACTACAGTATATTATGTGTAGCTTCAAGTAAATGTGGTTATATAAATGGCCATAAAATAAATAACTATAATTGTGACTTGTTGACGCACAGAATGCTTTGAGCCTGCTCAAATTGATTAAATTAAAATTGATTCAAAGGTGCACTATGTAACCTTTCCCGTGGTGGGCCTGAGTTGGAACACGTCCCATTCGGCACATTCTTAATCAAACTTTTCTTAAAACGTGTGTGTATTGTGTTCTGTCCGCTGTGGTCTCAAGTAGTGCTCAGTATAAATTAAGTTGTATCAAAATGTACTTCACCGAATTTAAGCTTAGAAAGCGAAACACTAATTATTTTACATTTTACATCTTAAGTCAGGCTTTACTCAGTTCAGTTCCGTTTTCTGACATTTATCTAACAGTTTTTGATCAAGTCAAGTATTTATCATGAAAGCAGCTTGTATTCCAAGAGTAAATTAAATGGAATTTATGCCGTATGGTAAATATGGTTACTATGGCAATTTCAGCGCAGTTTGAAATAACTTGCCAAATTGGGCAGGGTTCTGGAATGTTCCACTGTGTGGCATTATCAACTTATTTATCTTGCATTAATTAAATTTAAGGTGACATTAAAATACATTGAAATCATTCATTTTTACTGCAAGTGGGGTCACCTCTCCACTGGCTCCTGTGGCTCAGAGAATAGACTTTAAAGGGGCTCAGCTTGTGTACAAGTCTCTCCATGGTCATGCCATATGAACCATCTCGAACTCTGAGGACCTCATGGACCGGCCTCCTGCTGGTGCCAGAGTCAGGACTAAACATGGACCGGCCTCCTGCAGGTGCCAGAGTCAGGACTAAACATGGACCGGCCTCCTGCTGGTGCCAGAGTCAGGACTAAACATGGACCGGCCTCCTGCAGGTGCCAGAGTCAGGACTAAACATGGACCGGCCTCCTGCTGGTGCCAGAGTCAGGACTAAACATGGACCGGCCTCCTGCAGGTGCCAGAGTCAGGACTAAACATGGACCGGCCTCTTGCTGGTGCCCAGAGTCAGGACTAAACATGGACCGGCCTCCTGCTGGTGCCCAGAGTCAGGACTAAACATGGACCGGCCTCCTGCTGGTGCCAGAGTCAGGACTAAACATGGAGCGGCCTCCTGCTGGTGCCCAGAGTCAAGACTAAACATGGACCGGCCTCTTGCTGGTGCCAGAGTCAGGACTAAACATGGACCGGCCTCCTGCTGGTGCCAGAGTCAGGACTAAACAGGGACCGGCCTCCTGCTGGTGCCAGAGTCATTACTAAACATGGACCGGCCTCCTGCTGGTGCCAGAGTCAGGACTAAACATGGACCGGCCTCCTGCTGGTGCCAGAGTCAGGACTAAACAGGGACCGGCCTCCTGCTGGTGCCAGAGTCATTACTAAACATGGACCGGCCTCCTGCTGGTGCCAGAGTCAGGACTAAACATGGGAATCTGCGTTTCAGTTTTATTTATAACAGTCTTCCTGAAGATGTGAGACAGGCTTCAACTCTCAACTCTGACAATGTTCAAATCCAAACTAAAAACAGTTTTGTTTGGCTGTGCATACGACTGAAAGGATTTTCTTTGTACTTTTCTCTTTTATGTCTTAAACTGTTTTGTAATTTCTGTCATGTCCTTGTGATGTTAATGCATTTTATTTTCCTGTCGTGTGAAGCACTTTGAATTGCCTTGTGTAGGAATTTTGCTCTACAAATAAACTTGCCTTGCCTTACTGTGGCGCATTCCAGGCTGTTTTGACATCTCCATAGAGACAAGCCGGTGGCAAACCCTCAACATTAGTTTCGTAGTGCTTTTTTTTAAACAAAAGTCAGTTTTCAGTTTGAATGACATTTTGCACAGACACAATAGTCTAGTCGTGACTTGTGCTCATCTCTTGTAAAAGGCTGTGGAGCAGCATTGTCCTGAGCTCTGCCTGTTGCTTCCAGTTGGGAGCAGATGTGATGTGTTTGTTTTACTGGCACACTTTGATTGTATAATACTGAGTGCTGTTACACTGTTGTAAGAGGTTTGCTAACATCAATAGAGTCTTTCATGTCCCTGAGATCAACATAATCAATTTAAGACAAGCACGGAAACGTTGATGGGGACGCATTAATTGAAACTAAGGCCCATTGGTAACACTTAAACGGACTCGCAGATACTGTAAGATTTAGTCAGTGCTTTTTATGAAGCGCAGCCATTGTTCAACTCAGAACAATGTCAACCTGTCTCAACTATAGGATGATCAATAAATACTGTTATTTAATTTTGAGTAGGCCCCGTCCATCTGCTCATCTGAGGGGAAGGATAGAGACTGTTCTCTAGCTAAAGGAATCAATACAAAAAACACTTTGGGCACATATATGATGTACCAATGGCACTGTGGGAAGATTAAAAGCTCTAAAAAGTTGATTTTGCGTGATATGGGCCATTTAAGCTTTAAATGTTTCTTTAAATTATCTATTGACACATTTAATTAATTAATTGGCCATTTAATTAATTAATTGTGTATTAAATACATAAATAGTATATTGAATTAATTAAATGTGCGATTTTAATTAATTAATTACTTAATACAACAATGTATTAATTAATTGTGCATTTGAGCATTTAATTTTGGCACATCCTCCATACAGGGCAGTCCCAGAACACAGCCTCCTGGCAACCACAATTTCTCCAACATTTAGCATTTCCCTGTGAATAGTGAGCACTTTGGCATGGCGTTTTATGAAAACAATTTGTCACGTTCTTCCAACAGAAGAGACATGTGACTTTGTGGTCCTCCATTGTGAGGTATATATATTTTTCCATTCTTTGTCCGTCAAAATGAAATGACCCTCTCGTTCCTATTTCATTTTAATACATTTAGTATATTGCTTCTTGAGTATTTTTTTTTAAATAAAACTGTACTCTTCAAACACAATACTTGAACTACTCATTGAGTAATATGACAGTGTAACAGTACTTTTACTTCAGTAAAGGTTTTGATAACTCTTCCCACAGTGAAATGTTTTGTCCTTCTAATTACATGAACATTCAAATAGACATCAGCTATTGAATCTCTTTCTCTTACTCTCTTACTACTTCAGTGATATTTTCTTCAAATACTTCTTTACTCACATGAATGATGATGATGATATAATTATTAAATTATTTTGAAGCAACTGTACTTTTCCTTGAGCACAATTTTTGGTTACTCGCACCTTTGAATGTAAGTTATATCTTATACAGCAAGTTATAAAGAAACTGAACCAAAGTCAGGTTCAAAGTCTGATTCCTGCTGTTGTATCTTTGGTCAAGACGCTTAATCCATTGTCTTTTTTATGACACTCTGTTGCTTCCTCTCCAGAGTTGTTGTTGTTGTTGTTTTATGGCGGTTGGCATCCAATTGTTGCATTACCGCCAGACTTTATTCCTCAGACTTTTCGTAGTCCTCAGACTCTGTCGTAGTGCGTAATAGTTGTTGTTGTATTTGTTGTTGTTTTATGGCGGTTGGCATCCGAGTGTTGCATTACCGCCAGACTTTATTCCTCAGACGTTTCGTAGTCCTCAGACTCTGTCGTAGTGCGTAATAGTTGTTGTTGTATTTGTTGTTGTTTTATGGCGGTTGGCATCCGAGTGTTGCATTACCGCCAGACTTTATTCCTCAGACGTTTCGTAGTCCTCAGACTCTGTCGTAGTCCGTAAAAGTACTCCTCCCATTGCTTTGGTGTTACAAAGCCCATGAGGTCATGATATGTCTTTGTGACTAGAATAGTTGTTGTGTCAGAGACCAACCGGCTTTATTCCAGGGAGACTCTTCTTCATCTTCCTCTCCCTCTTTGACGTTCGGTGCTTTGGAAGTACAAAGCCCATGAGGTCATGGGACGTCTTTGTTGTTTTACAAAGCCCATGAGGTCATGGGACGTCTTTGTCGTTTTATCCTTTAGAAGTCCTTCTTCCATCACTTTGGTGTTTTTAGGCCCATGAAGTCAAAGCGCGTTAGAACATCCTCTTGCTCCTCATCCTCGGCTCAGTCTCCAACACCCCCCACCTCTATAAACGTTTACCCAGCCCTGTGCTACACAAGTAAGCAACCACAGCCTGACACAAACCCTGTGACTGAATCGCCAGAACGTTCCGCAGATTGAACTCCCGCCCATTATTCCGAAACCGCGTAATAGTTGTTGTTGTTGTTGTTGTTGTTGTTGTTTTATGGCGGTTGGCATCCAATTGTTGCATTACCGCCAGACTTTATTCCTCAGACTTTTCGAAGTCCTCAGACTCTGTCGCAGTCCGCAAAAGTACTCCCTCCATTGCTCCGGTGCCACAAAGCCCATGAGGCCATGACATGACCCCGTGACCAGAATAGTTGTTGCCGTTTCAGAGACCAACCGGCTCCACTCCAGGGAGACTCCTCTTCATCCTCCCCTCCCTCCCCGACGCCCGGCGCCCCCACCGCACAGCTCCACCCTTCAGGCCTCACTCCATAGGCTTCAACATGTCCACTGATGTCGCCGCCCGGCAGCCGCGCGTCCACGAGACCGGGCGAGGACAGGAGACCACCCCCACCCCCATCTCGTCACTCCGACCACTCCGACTCCCCACAAGCAGACCCCCACCACTCCGACCCCCACCCAGCGCCCCCAGCCCGCCCTCCACATCCGCCCAAACAAGCTCCCCCGCCCCAAGGAATCTCCCTGCAGCCCCAGCAATGATCCCGATCCTTCCAGTTCCGCCCCGAGCCTGAGCAGCACAGTCCACAACATCCACCACAAAGAGCACAAAATCCTCTCCATCCACAACCAGGCCACCCCCACCAATTCCGGAACCTGCACACCTGGGACCCCCACTCCCGAAACCCCCACACCCCCCGGGAGCCACGCTGCCCCCCCCCACCCCGCCCCGGCCGGGAGCAGCGCCGGCTCCCCTCCCTGCACCCCCTCCAAACCCGCCACCCGAAACCCTCCCGACTGCATTCGCACAGGCCACACCCCGAGAGACCCCCATTCCCCGCACCTCAGCAGCTCCCCCGCCAAACCCGCATCCCCCGCAGGCAGAGCCATGCTCCTCCCCACAGCCACAGCACCCCAGCTCCGCACCCACGCCACACCTCCCACACTCACGATCTCCCGCACATCCACCACACCTCTGCCCCCCTCCACAGACCGCTGCAACATGCCCAAAGCGCCGGCACCCAAAGCAACGCAGGGGCGGCGGAACATATGGCCTGACGCTATAGCACATGTACCCAATGAACATCTTACTAGGCAGGCACCTCCCTTCAAGTGTTACCATTACCGACAAGCTGTCACATCTTACCCCAAACCGGGTCACCTTCAAACGCCTAGCGTCCACCACCGTAACTCCCGTCAAATTCTCCTTAACTTCATCCACAGACGTCGCCGTAGGGACGCCTACGATAACTCCTCTGACCGTGTTTCTTTCAGCATTAGACACAAGAATGTCCTTTCCACCCAGACGTTTAGTTCCAATCGCCTTCCGTTGCTGAGCCGCGTCCTTGCACACGACCAGCAGCGAGCCATCTCTAAGGACACTCGCACTCTTGATCACTCCCACAGCTACAGTTAGGCTCTTTGACAATGCCACTGAATTCCACTCCTTAAAGGATGCACTATCCTGTGCAAGCTTCATGATCACCTTACAGTCTCTGCTCTCACCCCGGACATCAATAGCTTCAGCCTCATCCTGCTGCTCATTCCCAGAACCCTCGGACGAGCTAAGGGACTTTTTACGTTTCCGGGCACGTGCAGGCAGAAAAGGCTGCTCCTCCACGCCGTCCAGAACGTCTTCCATCCCCGATCCACTCTCCTCCGCCATCTCCCGTCTCTCCAGACCGGGTGTTGAGCAAGGTCTCCTCACAGTTTTGTACAATAATGGCGGTTGGCATCCAAGTGTTGCATCTGTTGTCGTTGTTGTTGTTGCTTTTGATGGCAGCTTGTCGTAGTTAGACTTTATTCTTCTTTTAGGTTTTATAGCGGTTGGTATCCAAGTAGTCCTCAGACTCAAGACGTTTTGACTCCCATCCTAGAATCATTCTCAATCTGCGATTCGAGTCTGGGAACTTGGATATTTATGCTATTCTGAGTAAGCCCTTCCCTCCGGGCGAACCCTCCCAATAAAGGGAGTATTCTGCTTCTTCTATGTTTTTTTTATGGCTGTTGTTGTTGTTGTTGTTTTATGGCGGTTGGCATCCAATTGTTGCATTACCGCCAGACTTTATTTCTCAGACTTTTCGTAGTCCTCAGACTCTGTCGTAGTCCGTAAAAGAACTCCTTCCATTGCTTTGGTGTTACAAAGCCCATGAGGTCATGATATGTCTTTGTGACTAGAATAGTTGTTGTTGTTGTTGTTGTTGTTGTTGTTGTTGTTGTTTTATGGCGGTTGGCATCCGAGTGTTGCATTACCGCCAGACTTTATTCCTCAGACGTTTCGCAGTCCTCAGACTCTGTCGCAGTCCGTAAAAAAAGCACTCCTCCCATTGCTTTGGCGTTACAAAGCCCATGAGGTCATGATGTGTTTTTGTGACTAGAATAGTTGTTGTGTCAGAGACCAACCGGCTTTATTCCAGGGAGACTCTTCTTCACCTTCCTCGCCCTCTTTGACGTTCGGTGCTTTGGAAGTACAAAGCCCATGAGATCATGGGACGTCTTTGTTGTTTTACAAAGCCCATGAGGTCATGGGACGCCTTTGTCGTTTTATCCTTTAGAAGTCCTTCTTCCATCACTTTGGCGTTTCTAGGCCCATGAAGTCCAAGCGCGTTAGAACATCCTCTTGCTCCTCATCCTCAGCTCAGTCTCCAACACCCCCCACCTCTATAAACGTTTACCCAGCCCTGTGCTACATAAGTAAGCAACCACAGCCTGACACAAACCCTGTGACTGGATCGCCAGAACGTTCCACAGATTGAACTCCCGCCCATTATTCCGAAACCACAAGGCCAACCCGGCCCTTTCCCTATCATAAGCCTCACAGCAAATCAGCACATGCTCGACAGTCTCTGGCACCCGACAGTGACCACACAGACCGGTCGGATGTTTGCCTATCCTACTCAGTGACCAATTGAGTCCAGTATGGCCAATCCTCATGCGGGCGAAGGCCCTTTCCTCCCACGCGTATGTGATAGAGATGCCGTCCAGTAACACAGTGGCTCCAAAATTCCTGCCAAAGGCCGACCACATGACTCTTGATAACGGGCTTGATTTCAGACTTGCCCAACTCAACCGCCACATCAATTGATGGCCGCCGAAGGGAACGTTTAGCCAGTGCATCAGCCATTTCGTTACCATCCACCCCCACATGCGCAGGGACCCAAATGAAGGAAACCCTCACATCCTTCCTGGACAGGGAGAGCATCAGACAGAAGATGCCATTCAACACATCCTGTCTGCAATCCAATTTCCCAGATTTAATGCTTTGCAATGCAGAAAGGCTGTCAGAGGCCACCACAATGCCGCAACACTGAAAAGCCGGTTGGTCTCTGACACAACAACAAACAAAAAGTACACACAACAACGAACAATACCTCGTGCACTTGGATGCCAACTGCCATAAAAAACTACAACGACAACAGTTTGGATATTACGGCAACATAGAGGAACGCCTCGGTCCGTATGACGGGGAAGAAGAAGAGGAAGCGTGACCTGGTCGGTGACGATATGAACAGCGGGGAGGACTCCCCTGGAGCCACTGATCCTGTGCAGCGTAGGGCGTCTTCTTGCTCGTCTATGGAGGGCTCTCTCAGTGAGGAGCAGGGCGGGGGGGTTGCAGATGTCGGGGATGTGAGTTCAGAGTGTAAGGTGTTCATAAAGCTCGCGCAGGATAATGCGTCCTTTAAGGGGTGGGATCCGATGGCGTTGACAAGGAGCCTGACTGTAGCTGTGGGAGTGGTCAAGCATGCGAGTGTCCTTAGGGATGGCTCGCTGCTGGTTGTGTGCAAGGACGTGGCTCAGCAAAGGAAGGCGATTGAAGCTAAGTGTCTGGGTGGGAAGGACATTCTTGTGTCTGATGCTGTAAGAGGCACGGTCAGGGGAGTTATAGTAGGCGTCCCTACGACGACATCTGTGGATGACATAAAGGAGAATTTGACTGGAGCTAAGGTGGTGGATGCTAGGCGGTTGAAGATGACCCGGGATGGGGTAAGGTGTGACAGCCTGTCGATAATGATTAGATTTGAAGGTGGGATCCTGCCTCGTGTGGTGTGCGTTGGGTACATGCGCTATGGCGTACGCCCATATGTTCTGCCGCCCCTGCGTTGCTTCAAGTGCCAGCGCTTTGGGCATATTGCAGCGGTCTGTAGAGGGAAGCAGAAGTGTGGTAAATGTGCAGGAGACCACGAGTATGGGAAGTGTGACGACGGAGCAAAACTCAAGTGCTGTAACTGTGGGGGAGAGCATAGCTCTGCCTACGGGGGATGCGTGTTCAGCAAGAGGGCTGCGGAGGTGCAAAAAGTTAGAGCCTCTCAAGGCATATCCTACGCGGATGCGGTCAAGAAGGTGTCTGGTAGTCAGGTGACGGTGGATGCAGTGGGGGCTGCCAGTGCTGCTGGTGTCCTAGGCGACAGGGGAGGGGGCAGCGTTGCCCGCAGCCAGGGGGAGGTCCCCACTGGGATGCCCGTGAGTGTGGCTTCCACGGGCAGAGGCCCTGTGGGTGCGGAGGATGTACTGGTTGTGAAGAGGAAAGATTTCTTCCTCTTTATAGTGGAAGTGATTAACTGTACTGGGCAAACCAAGAAGAGATCCGAAAAGACTAAGATCATCGCTAAGGCTGCAGGGAAGTACTTTGGAGCTGGGGGCCCCGAGTGGACGGAGATAGAGGATGCGCTGCGGGAGGGCGCCCTGCCCCATTCTGGCAGTGGGAGTGGGGGGGCTCCCGATGCGCCGTCAGGTTCCGGGGGCTCATAATGGCGGTGGTTGTCTTGCAATGGAATGCGCGTAGTCTTCGTGCTAATGGCCAGGAATTTAAGCATTTTGTCTCTACCTTGTTGAACAAGCCTCACGTTATGTGCGTGCAGGAGACTTGGTTACGACCTAGGTGGGGTTTTGGGATACAAGGGTATGTGTGTGTTAGGAATGATAGGGAGCAGGGTAGAGGCGGAGGTGTGGCTGTGTTTGTCCGAGATGACCTAAATTACGTTGTTGTCAGTGTGAGTAAAGCGCCGGAGGCCCTGGCGGTGAGGGTCTGGCTGGGTGGTGAAGCTGTTACTGTGGTTAACCTTTATAATCCGTGTGGTGAGTTAACGTTAGAGTCCTTACATAGTATCGGTAAGGATGTTCGGGGAAAGGCCGTGTGGTGTGGGGATTTTAATGCGCATAGCGCTTTGTGGGGCGGTAGTGGTACCGATAGGTATGGGCAGGTGGTAGAGGGTTTTATCAATCAAAGGGAGTTGGTTTGTCTGAATGATGGGGGTGGGACCCGCTATGATATGGGGACCGGTGCGGAAAGTGCAATAGATCTTACACTTGTGTCCAAGGAGTTAGCTGGTGTTTGTAGTTGGGAGGTTCTTGGTAATCTTTCTTTTGGTAGCGATCACTATCTAGTCCGCACCGTGATTGGCTTTGGGAGCTGTGTGGTCAGGGGGACGAGGATCCAGAGGTGGCAGTTGGCAAGGGCGAACTGGGGGGCTTTCCTGAGGAAAGCTGATGATGGTTCTAGGGTTCTGCAGGAAGGAGGATTGACTCAGGTGGATGATCTCAATAGTGCAATTGTCTCGCTCATCACGCAGTCAGCGGTAGGCACGATTCCTAAGAGTGGTGGTAGTGGACATAGGAAGCGGGTGCCGTGGTGGACTGAAGCATGTGGTCATGCTGTTAGGGCGAGAAATGCGGCGTTTCGCCGGCTAAGGGTTGCCCACACTGAGGGTGCCCTCATTGACTACAAGAGGGCCCGCGCTGTTGTGCGGAAAACTGTGAGAACGGCCAAGAGTGCCTATTGGAGGCGGTATTGTTCCAAAATTGGGAGAGAAACGCGTCTCGGGGATGTTTGGGGGATGATTAAGCGGATGCATGGGGTTGAGCGCCGTCGTGGGACCCCGGTCCTAATACTGAATGGTGTTGAAGCAGTCAGCGACGTTGACAAAGCTGAACTGTTGGCCAGCACCTTTGTGTCGGTGCACAGCTCTGACAATCTCTCACCTGCGGAAAGGCACTACAGGGAGAGTACTTTGGCCCAGAATTCTGAGCTGATTGGGCACCAGCCTTCGACTCAAGATGACCTTGACCTTCCGTTTAGTTTGTTTGAGCTAAGGAGAGCACTTTCTAAGGCGAAACAGACAGCCCCGGGTAAAGATGAGGTGTGCTATGACATGCTCTCTCATTTGACTGATGACACGCTTGGGCTAGTCCTGGGTCTTTTCAACCGTGTTTGGGATTCAGGTTGTGTTCCATCTGCGTGGAAACAGTCTACGGTGGTGCCGGTTCTGAAGCCGGGTAGGCCAGCGTCTGACCCTTCAAGTTATAGGCCGATTGCCTTGACGTCGCAGCTCGGGAAAACGATGGAGCGCATGGTTACCGAGCGGTTGGATTACTTCTTGGAGAGTCAGGGTTTGCTTCCCGCGCACCAGAGTGGTTTCCGTAGGGGCAGGAACACCATGGATTCCGTGTTGTGTTTGGAATCTGATATCCAGCTGGCCAGGGCTCAGAAAGAAAAGGTTATTGCGGTGCTCTTTGATGTGGAGAAGGCGTACGATATGGTTTGGAAGGATGGGCTCCTCATTAAGCTGCGGAAGTGTGGTGTGAAGGGTAAACTGTTTAACTGGGTCCGGAGCTTTCTGTCTGGCCGGCGTATCCAAACCAGAGTGGGCGCTGCTTACTCTGGGGTCTATGGGGTGGAGAATGGGATCCCGCAGGGGAGTGTGTGTAGCCCTATCTTGTTCAATGTTATGATTAAGGACATCTTTGACGACGTGGATGGGTCTGTTGGGAGGAGCCTTTATGCTGACGATGGCGCTCTATGGGTGAGAGGGAGGAATCTCCGGTTTTACGAGGCGAAACTGCAAAGGGCAATACAGCAGGTGGAGCAGTGGACCCTGAAGTGGGGGTTTAAACTGTCCGTACGGAAGTCTCAAGTGATCTGTTTCTTCAATGGGCATAGGGACGTCTCCCTTCGACTGCATGGGCAGGTGCTCGAACAGGTCAGGGAGGTGAGGTTCTTGGGGGTCACCTTTGACGAGAGGCTTAGTTGGCGTCGGCACATTGATGAGGTCAGTGGTAAATGCAAAAGGGTGAATAACTTGCTTCGTTGTCTATCCGGCCAGGACTGGGGGGCCAGCAGAAGGTCGCTCCTGGGTATTTATCGGGCCGTCATGAGGGCGGCTATTGATTATGGCTGTATAGCCTACATGTCTGCGGCTGAGACTAACTTAAAGAAGCTTGATGTGGAGCAAGCCCAGGCCTTGCGCATCTGCTGTAGGGCTTTTAGGACCTCCCCTGTCTCGGCGCTGCAGGTTGAGTTGGGGGAATTGCCGTTACGGCTCCGGAGGCTAGAACTTCTGTTGGCTTACTGGGTGAATGTGCAAGGTCATACGAGCTCTCACCCGGTGAGGGACTTTCTCAGGGTTGATGGGGGGCAGAGTGAGGCTGGCGGTATGATTTTCAGCCAGGTAGGAAATGCGAAGGCGCGGCTTGCGGGGGTTGGTGATCTGCGTGTGAGCCCGTCGGTGGCTTTGTCTGCTATAGCTCCGTGGAAGTTTGTCCCGGCTCCTGTTGATTTTAGCTTGCATGGCAAGCTTAGAGGAGTCGCTGGGAGGGCACCGCAGTTTGCCGTTCAAGCGCTCATCGATAAGCACTCAGGTGATGTGTTTATTTATACCGACGGGTCTAGGGATCCTGAGAGTGGGCGTACTGGCGCCGCTTATTTTGTGCCTGACCTGGGGCTAGCGGTCAAGAAGAGGTTGACAGATCGCCTTTCTGTTTTCACGTCGGAACTTATAGCGATACGGTTGGCGTTGGAATGGGCGGAATCTGCTTTGCAGTGTTGCGGCATTGTGGTGGCCTCTGACAGCCTTTCTGCATTGCAAAGCATTAAATCTGGGAAATCGGATTGCAGACAGGATGTGTTGAATGGCATCTTCTGTCTGATGCTCTCCCTGTCCAGGAAGGATGTGAGGGTTTCCTTCATTTGGGTCCCTGCGCATGTGGGGGTGGATGGTAACGAAATGGCTGATGCACTGGCTAAACGTTCCCTTAGGCGGCCATCAATCGATGTGGCGGTTGAGTTGGGCAAGTCTGAAATCAAGCCCGTTATCAAGAGTCATGTGGTCGGCCTTTGGCAGGAATTTTGGAGCCACTGTGTTACTGGACGGCATCTCTATCACATACAGGGTAGTGTGGGTCCTTGCGGGTCTATGGGCAGGAACGCGTGGGAGGAAAGGGCCTTCGCCCGCATGAGGATTGGCCATACTGGACTCAATTGGTCACTGAGTAGGATAGGCAAACATCCGACCGGTCTGTGTGGTCACTGTCGGGTGCCAGAGACTGTCGAGCATGTGCTGATTTGCTGTGAGGCTTATGATAGGGAAAGGGCCGGGTTGGCCTTGTGGTTTCGGAATAATGGGCGGGAGTTCAATCTGCGGAACGTTCTGGCGATCCAGTCACAGGGTTTGTGTCAGGCTGTGGTTGCTTACTTATGTAGCACAGGGCTGGGTAAACGTTTATAGAGGTGGGGGGTGTTGGAGACTGAGCCGAGGATGAGGAGCAAGAGGATGTTCTAACGCGCTTGGGCTTCATGGGCTTAGAAACGCCAAAGTGATGGAAGAAGGACTTCTAAAGGATAAAACGACAAAGACGTCCCATGACCTCATGGGCTTTGTACTTCCAAAGCACCGAACGTCAAAGAGGGCGAGGAAGGTGAAGAAGAGTCTCCCTGGAATAAGGCCGGTTGGTCTCTGACACAACAACTATTCTAGTCACAAAAACACATCATGACCTCATGGGCTTTGTAACGCCAAAGCAATGGGAGGAGTACTTTTACGGACTACGACAGAGTCTGAGGACTACGAAACGTCTGAGGAATAAAGTCTGGCGGTAATGCAACACTCGGATGCCAACCGCCATAAAACAACAACAACAACAACAACACTGCAAAGCAGATTCCGCCCATTCCAACGCCAACCGTATCGCTATAAGTTCCGACGTGAAAACAGAAAGGCGATCTGTCAACCTCTTCTTGACCGCTAGCCCCAGGTCAGGCACAAAATAAGCGGCGCCAGTACGCCCACTCTCAGGATCCCTAGACCCGTCGGTATAAATAAACACATCACCTGAGTGCTTATCGATGAGCGCTTGAACGGCAAACTGCGGTGCCCTCCCAGCGACTCCTCTAAGCTTGCCATGCAAGCTAACATCAACAGGAGCCGGGACAAACTTCCACGGAGCTATAGCAGACAAAGCCACCGACGGGCTCACACGCAGATCACCAACCCCCGCAAGCCGCGCCTTCGCATTTCCTACCTGGCTGAAAACCATACCGCCAGCCTCACTCTGCCCCCCATCAACCCTGAGAAAGTCCCTCACCAGGTGAGAGCTCGTATGACCTTGCACATTCACCCAGTAAGCCAACAGAAGTTCTAGCCTCCGGAGCCGTAATGGCAATTCCCCCAACTCAACCTGCCGAGACAGGGGAGGTCCTAAAAGCCCTACAGCAGATGCGCAAGGCCTGGGCTTGCTCCACATCAAGCTTCTTTAAGTTAGTCTCAGCCGCAGACATGTAGGCTATACAGCCATAATCAATAGCCGCCCTCATGACGGCCCGATAAATACCCAGGAGCGACCTTCTGCTGGCCCCCCAGTCCTGGCCGGATAGACAACGAAGCAAGTTATTCACCCTTTTGCATTTACCACTGACCTCATCAATGTGCCGACGCCAACTAAGCCTCTCGTCAAAGGTGACCCCCAAGAACCTCACCTCCCTGACCTGTTCGAGTACCTGCCCATGCAGTCGAAGGGAGACGTCCTTATGCCCATTGAAGAAACAGATCACTTGAGACTTCCGTACGGACAGTTTAAACCCCCACTTCAGGGTCCACTGCTCCACCTGCTGTATTGCCCTTTGCAGTTTCGCCTCGTAAAACCGGAGATTCCTCCCTCTCACCCATAGAGCGCCATCGTCAGCATAAAGGCTCCTCCCAACAGACCCATCCACGTCGTCAAAGATGTCCTTAATCATAACATTGAACAAGATAGGGCTACACACACTCCCCCGCGGGATCCCATTCTCCACCCCATAGACCCCAGAGTAAGCAGCGCCCACTCTGGTTTGGATACGCCGGCCAGACAGAAAGCTCCGGACCCAGTTAAACAGTTTACCCTTCACACCACACTTCCGCAGCTTAATGAGGAGCCCATCCTTCCAAACCATATCGTACGCCTTCTCCACATCAAAGAGCACCGCAATAACCTTTTCTTTCTGAGCCCTGGCCAGCTGGATATCAGATTCCAAACACAACACGGAATCCATGGTGTTCCTGCCCCTACGGAAACCACTCTGGTGCGCGGGAAGCAAACCCTGACTCTCCAAGAAGTAATCCAACCGCTCGGTAACCATGCGCTCCATCGTTTTCCCGAGCTGCGACGTCAAGGCAATCGGCCTATAACTTGAAGGGTCAGACGCTGGCCTACCCGGCTTCAGAACCGGCACCACCGTAGACTGTTTCCACGCAGATGGAACAAACCTGAATCCCAAACACGGTTGAAAAGACCCAGGACTAGCCCAAGCGTGTCATCAGTCAAATGAGAGAGCATGTCATAGCACACCTCATCTTTACCCGGGGCTGTCTGTTTCGCCTTAGAAAGTGCTCTCCTTAGCTCAAACAAACTAAACGGAAGGTCAAGGTCATCTTGAGTCGAAGGCTGGTGCCCAATCAGCTCAGAATTCTGGGCCAAAGTACTCTCCCTGTAGTGCCTTTCCGCAGGTGAGAGATTGTCAGAGCTGTGCACCGACACAAAGGTGCTGTCCAACAGTTCAGCTTTGTCAATGTCGCTGACTGCTTCAACACCATTCAGTATTAGGACCGGGGTCCCATGACGGCGCTCAACCCCATGCATCCGCTTAATCATCCCCCAAACATCCCCGAGACGCGTTTCTCTCCCAATTTTGGAACAATACCGCCTCCAATAGGCACTCTTGGCCGTTCTCACAGTTTTCTGCACAACAGCGCGGGCCCTCTTGTAGTCAATGAGGGCACCCTCAGTGTGGGCAACCCTTAGCCGGCGAAACGCCGCATTTCTCGCCCTAACAGCATGACCACATGCTTCAGTCCACCACGGCACCCGCTTCCTATGTCCACTACCACCACTCTTAGGAATCGTGCCTACCGCTGACTGCGTGATGAGCGAGACAATTGCACTATTGAGATCATCCACCTGAGTCAATCCTCCTTCCTGCAGAACCCTAGAACCATCATCAGCTTTCCTCAGGAAAGCCCCCCAGTTCGCCCTTGCCAACTGCCACCTCTGGATCCTCGTCCCCCTGACCACACAGCTCCCAAAGCCAATCACGGTGCGGACTAGATAGTGATCGCTACCAAAAGAAAGATTACCAAGAACCTCCCAACTACAAACACCAGCTAACTCCTTGGACACAAGTGTAAGATCTATTGCACTTTCCGCACCGGTCCCCATATCATAACGGGTCCCACCCCCATCATTCAGACAAACCAACTCCCTTTGATTGATAAAACCCTCTACCACCTGCCCATACCTATCGGTACCACTACCGCCCCACAAAGCGCTATGCGCATTAAAATCCCCACACCACACGGCCTTTCCCCGAACATCCTTACCGATACTATGTAAGGACTCTAACGTTAACTCACCACACGGATTATAAAGGTTAACCACAGTAACAGCTTCACCACCCAGCCAGACCCTCACCGCCAGGGCCTCCGGCGCTTTACTCACACTGACAACAACGTAATTTAGGTCATCTCGGACAAACACAGCCACACCTCCGCCTCTACCCTGCTCCCTATCATTCCTAACACACACATACCCTTGTATCCCAAAACCCCACCTAGGTCGTAACCAAGTCTCCTGCACGCACATAACGTGAGGCTTGTTCAACAAGGTAGAGACAAAATGCTTAAATTCCTGGCCATTAGCACGAAGACTACGCGCATTCCATTGCAAGACAACCACCGCCATTATGAGCCCCCGGAACCTGACGGCGCATCGGGAGCCCCCCCACCCCCACTGCCAGAATGGGGCAGGGCGCCCTCCCGCAGCGCATCCTCTATCTCCGTCCACTCGGGGCCCCCAGCTCCAAAGTACTTCCCTGCAGCCTTAGCGATGATCTTAGTCTTTTCGGATCTCTTCTTGGTTTGACCAGTACAGTTAATCACTTCCACTATAAAGAGGAAGAAATCTTTCCTCTTCACAACCAGTACATCCTCCGCACCCACAGGGCCTCTGCCCGTGGAAGCCACACTCACAGGCATCCCAGTGGGGACCTCCCCCTGGCCGCGGGCAACGCTGCCCCCTCCCCTGTCGCCTAGGACACCAGCAGCACTGGCAGCCCCCACTGCATCCACCGTCACCTGACTACCAGACACCTTCTTGACCGCATCCGCGTAGGATATGCCTTGAGAGGCTCTAACTTTTTGCACCTCAGCAGCCCTCTTGCTGAACACGCATCCCCCGTAGGCAGAGCTATGCTCTCCCCCACAGTTACAGCACTTGAGTTTTGCTCCGTCGTCACACTTCCCATACTCGTGGTCTCCTGCACATTTACCACACTTCTGCTTCCCTCTACAGACCGCTGCAATATGCCCAAAGCGCTGGCACTTGAAGCAACGCAGGGGCGGCAGAACATATGGGCGTACGCCATAGCGCATGTACCCAACGCACACCACACGAGGCAGGATCCCACCTTCAAATCTAATCATTATCGACAGGCTGTCACACCTTACCCCATCCCGGGTCATCTTCAACCGCCTAGCATCCACCACCTTAGCTCCAGTCAAATTCTCCTTTATGTCATCCACAGATGTCGTCGTAGGGACGCCTACTATAACTCCCCTGACCGTGCCTCTTACAGCATCAGACACAAGAATGTCCTTCCCCCCCAGACACTTAGCTTCAATCGCCTTCCTTTGCTGAGTCACGTCCTTGCACACGACCAGCAGCGAGCCATCCCTAAGGACACTCGCATGCTTGACCACTCCCACAGCTACAGTCAGGCTCCTTGTCAACGCCATCGGATCCCACCCCTTAAAGGACGCATTATTCTGCGCGAGCTTTATGAACACCTTACACTCTGAACTCACATCCCCGACATCTGCAACCCCCCCGCCCTGCTCCTCACTGAGAGAGCCCTCCATAGACGAGCAAGAAGACGCCCTACGCTGCACAGGATCAGTGGCTCCAGGGGAGTCCTCCCCGCTGTTCATATCGTCACCGACCAGGTCACGCTTCCTCTTCTTCTTCCCCGTCATACGGACCGAGGCGTTCCTCTATGTTGCCGTAATATCCAAACTGTTGTCGTTGTTGTTTTTTATGGCAGTTGGCATCCAAGTGCACGAGGTATTGTTTGTGTCAGAGACCAACCGGCTTTATTCAGTTGTTGTTTCAGTTGTTTCAGAGACCAACCGGCTTTATTCCAGGGAGACTCTTCTTCATCTTCCTCTCATTCTTTGACGTTCGGTGCTTCCATCGTACAGCTTTATTCTTTAGGCTTCATTTTATAGGCTTTAATATTTCTCTCCCTGTCCAGGAAGGATGTGAGGGTTTCCTTCATTTGGGTCCCTGCGCATGTGGGGGTGGATGGTAACGAAATGGCTGATACACTGGCTAAGCGTTCCCTTAGGCGGCCATCAATTGATGTGGCGGTTGAGTTAAGCAAATCTGAAATCAAGCCCGTTATCAAGAGTCATGTGGTCGGCCTTTGGCAGGAATTTTGGAGCCACTGTGTTACTGGACGGCATCTCTATCACATACAGGGTAGTGTGGGTCCTTGCGGGTCTATGGGCAGGAAGGCGTGGGAGGAAAGGGCCTTCGCCCGCATGAGGATTGGCCATACTGGACTCAATTGGTCACTGAGTAGGATAGACAAACATCCGACCGGTCTGTGTGGTCACTGTCGGGTGCCAGAGACTGTCGAGCATGTGCTGATTTGCTGTGAGGCTTATGATAGAGAAAGGGCCGGGTTGGCCTTGTGGTTTCGGAATAATGGGCGGGAGTTCAATCTGCGGAACGTTCTGGCGATCCAGTCACAGGGTTTGTGTCAGGCTGTGGTTGCTTACTTATGTAGCACAGGGCTGGGTAAACGTTTATAGAGGCAGGGGGTGTTGGAGACTGAGCCGAGGATGAGGAGCAAGAGGATGTTCTAACGCGCTTTGACTTCATGGGCCTAGAAACGACAGAGTGATGGAAGAAGGACTTCTAAAGGATAAAACGACAAAGACGGCCCATGACCTCATGGGCTTTGTAAAACAACAAAGACGTCCCATGACCTCATGGGCTTTGTACTTCCAAAGCACCGAACGTCAAAGAGGGAGAGGAAGATGAAGAAGAGTCTCCCTGGAATAAAGCCGGTTGGTCTCTGACACAACAACTATTCTAGTCACAAAGTCATATCATGACCTCATGGGCTTTGCAATGGAAGGTGTACTTTTACGGACTACGACAGAGTCTGAGGACTACGAAACGTCTGAGGAATGCCAACCGCCATAAAACGGATGCCAACCGCCATAAAACAACAACAACAACAACAAGGACTACGACAAAGTCTGAGGGGAGGAAGAACTTCTATGGAGGACTACGAAAAGTCTGAGGAATAAAGTCTGGCGGTAATGCAATCGCGGTTGGTATCTAAGTGTTACATTACCGCCGTCTGA
The DNA here is from genome assembly GCF_026437365.1 of Eucyclogobius newberryi. Taxonomy (NCBI): domain Eukaryota; kingdom Metazoa; phylum Chordata; class Actinopteri; order Gobiiformes; family Gobiidae; genus Eucyclogobius; species Eucyclogobius newberryi. The sequence goes on from NW_027316389.1 coordinate 26,204,044, forward strand.
GGTGACCCGGTCTGGGAGAGGAGGGAGATGGCGGAGGAGAGTGGATCGGTGGTCGAAGACGTTCTGGACGGCGTGGAGGAGCAGCCTTTTCTGGCTGCACGTGCCCGGAAACGTAAAAAGTCCCTTAGCTCGTCCGAGGGTTCTGGGAATGAGCAGCAGGATGAGGCTGAAGCTATTGATATCCGGGGTGAGAGCAGAGACTGTAAGGTGATCATAAAGCTTGTACAGGATAGTGCATCCTTTAAGGAGTGGAATTCAGTGGCATTGTCAAAGAGCCTAACTGTAGCTGTGGGAGTGATCAAGAGTGCGAGTGTCCTTAGAGATGGCTCGCTGCTGGTCGTGTGCAAGGACGCGGCTCAGCAACGGAAGGCGATTGGAACTAAACGTCTGGGTGGAAAGGACATTCTTGTGTCTGATGCTGAAAGAAACACGGTCAGAGGAGTTATCGTAGGTGTCCCCACGGCGACGTCTGTGGATGAAGTTAAGGAGAATTTGACTGGAGCTACGGTGGTGGACGTTAGGCGGTTGAAGGTGACCCGGTCTGGGGTAAGATGTGACAGCTTGTCGTAATGGTAACACTTGAAGGGAGGTGCCTGCCTAGTAAGGTGTTCATTGGGTTCATGTGCCATGACGTTAGGCCATATGTTCCACCGCCCCTGCGTTGCTTTAAGTGCCAGCGCTTTGGGCATATTGCAGTGGTCTGTAGAGGGAGGCAAAGATGTGGTAAATGTGCAGGAGATCACGAGTATGGGAAGTGTGACGTGGGAGCAAAAGAGCTGCTGAGGTGCAGAAAATAAAGGTCTCTCAAGGTATATCCTATGCAGATGCAGTCAAGAAAGTTTCAAGTAATGAGTTTAGAGTAAATACAGAGAGAGGAGCCAGCGCTGCTCCCAGCCAGGGCGAAATGAGAAAGGCCAGCGTGGCTCCCAAGAAGTGTGAAGGTTTCAAGAGTGGAGGTCCCAAATGTTCAGGTTCCAGAATTAATGAGAATACCCTGGTTGTGGATAGAGAGGATTTTGTACTCTTTATGGTGGATGTTGTAAACTGTGCTGCTCAGACTCAAAGCAGAACTGAAAGGATCAGGATCATTGCTAAAGCTGCAGGGAGATTGTAATGGCAGAAAATGGGTCATGTCATGTCATTCTAATGTTGTTTTAGGCCATGACATGTCACGGAATTAATATCTTTGTTGTTCTCCTGTGTGCAGATGGGATAAGAATATGAGGTCCTGATTATACTGAATATCTACTGTCCGGCGCCTCTTAATCATCAATTAATGCGTCAGGACCGGATTCAGTGTGGAAATGGTCTTTGATTAAACCTCTGAAGAGAGAGCTGGAACCGTCACGGACGTGATAGTCTGGTCTATCTCTTTTGAGCTGATTTGGGTTGTGATTATGTTATGTTTGTTACCACCTATAAAAGGTGTACTTTGTAACTTGTAAAGTTAGGTAGGGACAGAACGAACTTGTCTTAGGGAAAGTGAGGGTGTTTATCCACTGTGCACGTGAATAAACTTCCACCTTTTGAGAGAGACCGAGAGACTCTGTTTCTGCTTCAAGTTATTGCCTGGTTACTCTTTACTTGATCATTGTTTACAGGAAACTGCCGTAACAAGATTCCTTGGAACAAAGGAGCTTGATTGGGCAGATATAGAAAACAGGCTAAAGGCGCTAAATGGGAGTCGGAGTGATGGGGGTCTGCTTTTGGGGAGTCAGAGTAATCAGAGTGACGAGATGGGGGTGGGGGTGGTCTCCTGTCCTCGCCCAGTCTCGTAGGCGCACGGCTACCAAGCAGCGACACCCTGCAAATATTAAAGCCTATAGAATGAAGCCTAAAGAATAAAGCTGTACGGTGGAAGCACCGAACGTCAAAGAAGGAGAGGAAGATGAAGAAGGGTCTCCCTGGAATAAAGCCGGTTGGTCTCTGAAACAACAACAACTATTCTAGTCACAAAGACATATCATGACCTCATTGGCTTTGTAACACCAAAGCAATGGAAGGAGTACTTTTACGGACTACGACAGAGTCTGAGGACAAAGCACTGGAAGTCAAGGCACTGGAAGAAGAACTTTTAGGACTACGACAAAGTCTAAGGAATAAAGTCTGGCGGTAATGCAACACTCGGATGCCAACCGCCATAAAACAACAACAACAACAACAACAACAACAACAGACCCCCATCACTCCGACTCCCATTTAGCGCCTTTAGCCTGTTTTCTATATCTGCCCAATCAAGCTCCTTTGTTCCAAGGAATCTCCCTGCAGCTTTAGCAATGATCCTGATCCTTTCAGTTCTGCTTTGAGTCTGAGCAGCACAGTTTACAACATCCACCATAAAGAGTACAAAATCCTCTCTATCCACAACCAGGGTATTCTCATTAATTCTGGAACCTGCACACTTGGGACCTCCACTCTTGAAACCTTCACACTTCTTGGGAGCCACGCTGGCCTTTCTCATTTCGCCCTGGCTGGGAGCAGCGCTGGCTCCTCTCTCTGTATTTACTCTAAACTCGTTACTTGAAACTTTCTTGACTGCATCTGCATAGGATATACCTTGAGAGACCTTTATTTTATGCACCTCAGCAGCTCTTTTGCAAAACCTGCATCCCCCGTAGGCAGAGCTATGTTCTTCCTCACAGTTACAGCACTTCAGTTTTGCTCCCACGTCACACTTCCCATACTCGTGATCTCCTGCACATTTACCACATCTTTGCCTCCCTCTACAGACCGCTGCAATATGCCCAAAGCTCTGGCACTTAAAGCAACGCAGGGGCGGTGGAACATATGGCCTAACGTCATGGCACATGAACCCAATGAACACCTTACTAGGCAGGCACCTCCCTTCAAGTGTTACCATTACCGACAAGCTGTCACATCTTACCCCAGACCGGGTCACCTTCAACCGCCTAACGTCCACCACCGTAGCTCCAGTCAAATTCTCCTTAACTTCATCCACAGACGTCGCCGTGGGGACACCTACGATAACTCCTCTGACCGTGTTTCTTTCAGCATCAGACACAAGAATGTCCTTTCCACCCAGACGTTTAGTTCCAATCGCCTTCCGTTGCTGAGCCGCGTCCTTGCACACGACCAGCAGCGAGCCATCTCTAAGGACACTCGCACTCTTGATCACTCCCACAGCTACAGTTAGGCTCTTTGACAATGCCACTGAATTCCACTCCTTAAAGGATGCACTATCCTGTGCAAGCTTTATGATCACCTTACAGTCTCTGCTCTCACCCCGGATATCAATAGCTTCAGCCTCATCCTGCTGCTCATTCCCAGAACCCTCGGACGAGCTAAGGGACTTTTTACGTTTCCGGGCACGTGCAGCCAGAAAAGGCTGCTCCTCCACGCCGTCCAGAACGTCTTCGACCACCGATCCACTCTCCTCCGCCATCTCCCGTCTCTCCAGACTTCTTTGGTGTTTTTTTTTCAGACTCCTTGAGATGTTGTTGTTGTTGTATTCTTTGTTGTTTTATGGCGGTTGGCATCCAAGTGAATATCGCCAGACTTTATTCCTCATACTTTGTCGTGTTCTTTAGAAGTTCTTCTTCCATTGCTTTGGTGTTTCAAGGCCCATGAGGTCATGATATGTCGTTGCTGTTGTATCCTTTAGAAGTTGTGAAGTTGTGATCACAGGGTGATGTCATAAACAATTCCAAACTGATTTAATTTTTTTGAATGGTCAAAAGTCCTCAAACGTCGCAATGGAAGGAGTACTTTTACGGACTACGACAGAGTCTGAGGACTACGAAAAGTCTGAGGAATAAAGTCTGGCGGTAATGCAACACTCGGATGCCAACCGCCATAAAACAACAACAACAACAATTTGTGAGGGCATCTGATGTAAAAAAGTATTTTGGAAGAAATAGCCTTGATTAGTTTCATATATTACTTTTATTCTTTAACCTGTTACTTTGTACAACCTTTTTGATGTGTTTTTAGAGCTGTAGCATAATGTCACATTAAACCTGATCATTATGAGTGATAGTAGACACACAGCACAATAGTGATCTCCCTAAAGCGCATCCAGCTGCCCACACGACCACTGCTGCTAACCCACTTTTCATTGTTGATGCTTTGCCACCGGCTCCATGGATTATTAGTCACTCTATGCTCCATAAATGATAAGAGTCCTCTGTCCTATTTGGGCGCAGGTACAAAGCTCCTCGCTGTCTTTGCCTGGCGGGAGGTCCCACCCAGATGAGAGATGTGTCAACCTGTCACCTTGACGCATAGGAGCTGTTTCAGGCCTTGCCCCAGCTTTCTAAAAATAGCCGAATATATCACCTAATGTAGGCCGTTTGGTCAAAACCGAATCTAAACCGGGCAGTGCGCTCTGGGGACCGTATTTGTCTCGTTCACCTTCAAACTAATTCCTCATGTACAGGTGTGTGGTGTCAGCGCGCGGTCTGTATTTCTGTTCTTCAATACCTGTCTCAACGGGGGCTCAGACAGATGGATGATATTATAAAAGCCAGTCCTGTGGTGCCATTATTCACCTGCAGACGTCCAATTGATCTCCATAGTTTAAGTCGTGGCAGTTTGATTGTTTTTCTCAAAGAACACGATGTCTGTTTTGATGCCTTCGATGCCAAGGTCTCCAAAACGTATTTAGGTAATAGATTCGATCAAAAATAGCATTGATTTATCAGCGTGTGAGGTAATTATATAAAACTGCAGTCCCTAAATGATCATAGTGGGTAAATCATTGCTTTATTGTGTGAGATTTATTGCTTAATAAAAAAGACTATTAAATCTTCGCAGACAAGTGGAGATGCTTTTATTACACCGCCTCGCTCTAAATTACATGACAGCTTGAAGGAAGCACAGATCTGTCAAGACTTTTATTTCAATATAATTTCCAGACAGTGAACAAAACTCCTTTTCAGGTCAGGAGAAGTCAACAAGAACTCGTGCAAAAAAAAAACTAGCCAAGTAGCATGTTTTTGGGCCAAAATAAAACTTGCAGCTTCTTCCCAACTCTAAACATACTGACTGAAAAAGGAGTTTCCATTGGATAGTGGAGGGGGGAAATTAGTTTGAGGCAAAATCTGATAAAAAACAATCTCCTCTCTCCTTCAAGTGAGATTAATGTCCTGACAAATAAAAAAAAATAAAAAATCTAATCTAATATTGTGATAGACAGATTGAAGATATCCTCAAAGGCATTGCATCTAACTCATATTTAGGGCTGAAACAAGTTCATCTTTCATCACAACTAAACAATTATTTAAACAGCTAATGTTGAAATGTACCGGTATTTTTTTTTTTTTTAACTAAACTGATTCCAAAACATGTCATGTTTCGAGAGGTTTTATGACTTACCCATAAGAAAAGTTTTTTTTTTGTATTGTTTTACAATTTAGTTGTAAATATAATTATTCTAAGAATTTGGCTGCAACTAACAATTATTTTTATTTTTTCATTATTATATAAATTATTGTTTTTAGATTGTGAAAAGCCAGTTGAGATTTTGGCTTATTTTGAACCAAGATAAAGCAAAAGTAGTGTGGTTAATGTGTATGATTGCAGACAAAATAGTTATTTCACAAATTCTCTTGGCTTGTTTTGGAATCTTCATAGCCCAGATAATGATTATTCAATGACTAAATTAGTTGATAATTATCTCAATAATCGATTAGTTCTGTTTAATCAATTAACTTGTTTCTGCCCAACTATGAATGTTGGAGAGATAACTCCGGACTGTGTGGTGGACTGTAAGGTGCTGGTTCAGGTGTGCAGATGTCAATGCTCATGAGTGCCGGCCACTACATAAAGCCAGGATGGATACTCGGATAGACGGAAATGATGAGGAGACATGAGGACGCGTTCAGGAGCTTTATTAATCCTCACAGGTACACACAGACTGCTATCTGATTCGTGATCATTGCTGTTGTTGTTGTTGTTGTTGTTTTATGGCGGTTGGCATCCAATTGTTGCATTACCGCCAGACTTTATTCCTCAGACTTTTCGTAGTCCTCAGACTGTCGTAGTCCGTAAAAGAACTCCTTCCATTGCTTTGGTGTTACAAAGCCCATGAGGTCATGATATGTCTTTGTGACTAGAATAGTTGTTGTTGTTTCAGAGACCGACCGGCTTTATTCCAGGGAGACTCTTCTTCATCTTCCTCTCCTTCTTTGACGTTCGGTGCTTCCACCGTACAGCTTTATTCTTTAGGCTTCATTCTATAGGCTTTAATATTTCCACTGATGTCGCTGCTTGGTAGCTGTGCGTCTACGAGACTGGACGAGGACAGGAGACCACCCCCACCCCCATCTCGTCACTCTGATCACTCTGACTCCCCAAAAGCAGACCCCCATCACTCCGACTCCCATTTAGCGCCTTTAGCCTGTTTTCTATATCTGCCCAATCAAGCTCCTTTGTTCCAAGGAATCTCCCTGCAGCTTTAGCAATGATCCTGATCCTTTCAGTTCTGCTTTGAGTCTGAGCAGCACAGTTTACAACATCCACCATAAAGAGTACAAAATCCTCTCTATCCACAACCAGGGTATTCTCATTAATTCTGGAACCTGCACACTTGGGACCTCCACTCTTGAAACCTTCACACTTCTTGGGAGCCACGCTGGCCTTTCTCATTTCGCCCTGGCTGGGAGCAGCGCTGGCTCCTCTCTCTGTATTTACTCTAAACTCGTTACTTGAAACTTTCTTGACTGCATCTGCATAGGATATACCTTGAGAGACCTTTATTTTCTGCACCTCAGCAGCTCTTTTGCTAAACCTGCATCCCCCATGGGCAGAGCTATGTTCTTCCCCACAGTTACAGCACTTCAGTTTTGCTCCCACGTCACACTTCCCATACTCGTGATCTCCTGCACATTTACCACATCTTTGCCTCCCTCTACAGACCGCTGCAATATGCCCAAAGCGCTGGCACTTAAAGCAACGCAGGGGCGGTGGAACATATGGCCTAACCTCATGGCACATGAACCCAATGAACACCTTACTAGGCAGGCACCTCCCTTCAAGTGTTACCATTACCGACAAGCTGTCACATCTTACCCCAGACCGGGTCACCTTCAACCGCCTAGCGTCCACCACCGTAGCTCCAGTCAAATTCTCCTTAACTTCATCCACAGACGTCGCCGTAGGGACACCTACGATAACTCCTCTGACCGTGTTTCTTTCAGCATCAGACACAAGAATGTCCTTTCCACCCAGACGTTTAGTTCCAATCGCCTTCCGTTGCTGAGCCGCGTCCTTGCACACGACCAGCAGCGAGCCATCTCTAAGGACACTCGCACTCTTGATCACTCCCACAGCTACAGTTAGGCTCTTTGACAATGCCACTGAATTCCACTCCTTAAAGGATGCACTATCCTGTGCAAGCTTTATGATCACCTTACAGTCTCTGCTCTCACTCCGGATATCAATTGCTTCAGCCTCATCCTGCTGCTCATTCCCAGAACCCTCGGACGAGCTAAGGGACTTTTTACGTTTCCGGGCACGTGCAGCCAGAAAAGGCTGTTCCTCCACGCCGTCCAGAACGTCTTCGACCACCGATCCACTCTCCTCCGCCATCTCCCGTCTCTCCAGACCGGAGACTAGCTCTTCTTCTTCTTCTTCTTCTTCTTCTTACTTTAACCTCGTTACTTGACACTGACTGCTATCTGATTCGTGATCATTGCGTACTCGTACCGCTGCTTTCATACCATCTACAAAGCACATGTGATGTCATAAAGCACACTATCATGCAAAGGCGGAAGCGCCCTTGATTCCAAAACATGGAATACAGGTGACATCATAAAGCACACTAACAAAAGCTGGAGCGCCCCCTACTGGACGCCCCACTAATTGCAAGCGCATGGAAACAAAGGAGCCATTGGAACTTTTGTCCGCCCCCAAATGTGAAGAGCCAGGTGTTTCTGCAAGGTGGAGGTCATGAACGCGAAGGCGGTTCGGAGTTCTCTCTCTCCACCACGAAAGTTGGTGCCTTGATCCGAATACAGCTCAGCCGGGGTTCCTCTCCTGGCGATGAACCGTCGAAGCGCCATGAGGAAGGAGTTGGTATCCAGGGAGGTTAGGATGCGCAGGTGGACTGCTCTGACCGTAAGGCACTTGAATATTATCATCCATCTTGTAGGGCAATCTTACATCCAGCTTGAAGGACCATTAATGTTTTTTGACGCACATAGGATATTCCAAAGCTCCTGTTCAAGCTTGTACCACAGATCATTTCAAATCAGCCTTACTTTTAAATTTTCATCAGCCTGGATTACAACAGGAAGATGCTTTTATCCATGCACAAAGCAGAACAAAGTCGTTCTTCATACACTCGTTGACCTGCAGCATTGGGGGAAAAAATCTCACTGCAGTTTTTTCTTTCTTTTTTTTTTATGATGAGAAAAGACCAAAGAACACTACAATGTCTTCAATATTGCGGCTCAGTCACATCCTGTGCTTTTAGCAATTAGTGAAAATTTACATTATAGGACATTAACAAATCCAAAATCTATTTTAAAGAAACATCAACAAGCACCTCACCATTTGAATGCAATTTTAAATTAAGTGCTCGAATAAAAGGGTGGGACATAACAATAACAAAACAATTTTAGTGAGGAGACAAAGTGGACATGACAGTGGGTTTATCCCGATGCAAAGAGACAGTGATTTGTGTTGCTCAACCAAAAAATAAAAACGCAACTGGCAGTATATTTCCGAGTGGTTTTAAAACGAGATCGCTCCAGCAATCAGTCGAGTCACGCCTCGAATCTTAAAATTGTACCGTATTTTGCGTACGATCAGCCATCTGTGTACCATGTGTACTGGTCCATACATAAAGCGCACCGGACGATAAAGCACATAAGATAAACAAAACAGACGGATAAGTCAGAGTCAGTTGAGCTTTATGAAACGCGTTCAACTCATTCAGATCAACATTGTTCAACTTCAAAACACACTCTGCTATCGCTAACAGACACGTTAGCATATTCACAACAACTACCAGCCTCGTTCAGTTGCAAAACGTAAAATACACAACACATTACACTCACTTTTTCAGTTCATTCCTCGTCATCAAATCCTTCAAATGCGCCGAAGTACATCCCGCATAGCTATGACCAGACGTCCAGATTTACCTGGGACAGCCCCGATTGTTTACGTCCTGTGTCCCGGTTTAATGTCTGCTGGGGCTCATAATGGTAAAAGCAGCCAAAGCGCCGATAGTGCTCTGTGCTAAAATCTCTTTGGTCATGTGATCCCGCATCTCGGACCCAAGCGGCAGTTCAGTGATGATTCCGGCCTTTTGATCCCACAGTTGACTGATAATTTAGCCCGTAAGCGCATTTCTAATAATATAAGAGTTCCAATGGTCTCTTGGCCCAAGATGGCTCCTGCCAATTTTCTTGTGGTCCTTCATTTACCGGTAGGTGTCTGCGTTGTGCCTGACTGAAAATTTTGTTTACGTTTTGACAAAGTGTCGCGTGTGCCGCGTGCAGGTAGACTACTGTTCCCAGAATGCTTTGCACACATGTTGTTGGGACTTCCGGTTCCGGAGTACTGTAAATATAGGCGCGCATCGGCGTCTCGTGTCCCAAATCTTCTTTATACACCATGTACCACACAAAATATCTTCGCGGTCAGTAAGCACAACCAGAAATAAACAATATATTAAGCGCACGGACGGCTTTTGAGGACGTTAAAGACTTTTACGTGCGCTTTATAGTGCGGAAAATACGCTACATAAATTACTAACTTTTTTCTATAGACGTGGGATTGTGTGGAGGTCTTGCTGGTGGGTTTTGTCAGAGTCCTGAGGAGGTTTTTGGCAGTTGGAGCAGTTTGTTTGGGACCGTGGCAGTGGCAGGATGGGGCTCACAGTTTCTTGAGGCGGCTGTCCCGTATGCTGCGCTCGCTTGCGGCTCTTCATTCGGAACTTCCTCAGATCCTCTTTGAAGTCCTCGTGGTGCATTGGACGGTACGACTGGGGCTCGCACTGCGCCTGAAAAACTGGGAAGAAGTCTTTGTATCCGCCCTTGAGGATGTAGAGCTCAGGGTAGTGGAGTTTGGGGTACTCGTTCATGGCCCTGTCGCGCTCGCGGACGAAGCGACACATACGGGGGCCGCGCTCTGACGAGAACTCGCAGTGAAACACGATGACTACGCGCTTGTCCTCACCGCTTGGGACAAAGGGCCTCTTCAACAGGAAGTCCTCCACCTGGTCCTCCTGGTGCAGGTTCAGAGCGCCCTTGATGTGTCCTCCCTCAAATTCGTACGGATAACGGCAGTCGATAACAATGAGTTGTTCGACTAGATGTTTGAAGTGGCCATGGAGTGCTGCCACCATCAGGTCTGGCGTAATGTACTTGAGGTCTGGATGTTTCCCGCCCACTGTAGGAAGCACAAATGGCTTGGTGAAATCTCCGATGAGGTCTACAGAGCTTTCCTCACCGTCCAACAGCCCCTCGATGTCTGGCTGACAAAATGATTTGGATTGCTGTAATTGACAGATCTGCAGCGGGGATTCGGGGTCCTGTTCCATACCGGTGACCTGTGTTCCTGCCAGACTGCGCCTTTTCTTCACCCGCAGAGGCGTGTTCTCGTCGCCAGGGCAGTCGGGGCGCTTCATTAAGGGCCGGGACACTGGGCTGGGCATGGAGGGCGAGCGGAACAACCTTCTGGGCCGACACCGGATTATAGGCTGCCGCGGGGATTCGGGGTCCTGCTCCATACTGGTGACCGGTATTCCTGCCAGACTGCGCCTCCTCTTCACCCGCAGAGGCGTGTTCTCGTCGCCGGGGCAGTAAGGGCGCTTCATTGAGGGCCGGGACACTGGGCTGGGCATGGAGGGCGAGCGGAACAATCTTCTGGGCCAACACCGGATTATAGGTGAATCTCCAATGAGCGGTGCAGTGAGAAGGCTAGCCATTCCCATCGGCATCCCGGAGTCATTCTCCATGTTCTCATCCATGATGTCCAGAAAGCCTTCATCCTCATCGTTGGAGCAAGTGAGAGAGGAGCGTCTGAGGGGATTCTTTTCAAGTGGTGGGTGCTTTTTCCTTTTGGGGGTGTCAGATTGGCTTCCGAGTCCAGCCAGCTTGTTCATGTCCAGAGCCAGTTTGGTGACAGGCGACAGGACGGTGGTGGGTCCGGGGGAGAAGAGCGTCCTGCAGTGAGTATCCTTGGCGCCGCAGCCAGGCAGCGACAGCGGGGAAAGGCCGGGGATCCCGTCGTGCCTACACCGCACAGCGTTGACAGAAACAGGGCTATCGTACAGGTTAAACGACTGCATTTTGTGAGCCGGACTGTCCGCACTGGAGCTTTATTAATCCTCACACACGGACTGCTATCTGATGTTGTTGTTGTTGTTGTTGTTGTTTTATGGCGGTTGGCATCCGAGTGTTGCATTACCGCCAGACTTTGTTGTTGTTGTTGTTGTTGTTGTTTTATGGCGGTTGGCATCCAAGTGTTGCATTACCGCCAGACTTTATTCCTCAGACTTTGACTGCTATCTGATTCGCGATCGTTGAGGACTCGTACCGCTGCTTTTATATCATCTTCAAAGCACACGTGATATTATAAAGGAGTATGGAATGTCATAAAGCACTCTATCATGCAAAGGCAGAAGCACCCTTGAACAGCGGAAAGGAAAGGAATATGCAGGTGACATCATAAAGCACACTATAATGCAAAGGCTGGAGCGCCCCCTACTGGACACCTCACTAACTGCAAGCGCATGGAAACAAAGGAGCGACGGGGCCTTTTGTACAATGAAGATGAATACTTCTTTTTTTTTTGAAGGGGGAAAAAATAATGAAAATCAGCCAGGCCTGGTAATTATTCTTCTCAAATGTGAAAATGTCATTATTGTCACATTAATGTTTTATGTCAGAATATTATAGGATGCAGATTTACTTACCTTAATTTACCTAAAAAAGAATATCACACAACAGTTTTATAAACCAGCCTTTGCGAGTGACAGAGGTAGGTAAAACTTTAACCTCAGATTAAGCAAAAACACAAACATCATTATTTCAGAGAGCAAGTTAAGACAAGCCCTGTATGAAAATGTCTTGGAAAGAATGTAATGATAATTGACATCTGTAGAAGTGGGGGAGGTGCATCTACTGCGGTGGATGCACAGCAGGCCGTATGCTCTAACCAGTGTGGAGGTCATTCTATAGTACAGTGTGTCCACAGAAACTATAATGATGACAAATCCAATCCTGGCGCAGCTTATTGATGCGGCCCTGATTTGTTGGCACAGTTTAAATCTTTAGTGAGAACAGACAGGTGATCACTACTGTTTGTTCTTGGTCTCTCACATCGAGGATTTCCTGTCTACGGCTCTCCACCTGCGAGGATTGGATTAGTACGGAAAGATTTTCACACAATGAAATAAACATAACTTGTTGATGATGCCATTGATTGTTGATTGATTGTTCTCTGTTCAGTTTAATTCTCTATAATCTATGGAAGAGGAATTGCGCTGGTATATTTCACATAGCACAAATATATGCGCCAACATAGTCACAAATTATATGCGGAAGGAGAAATATCACAGTTTTTTCCATGAAACATGAGACAACTCAAACTTAGTTCATTTAAACTGAACAGTGACAGTAAAACTGAATTCAGTAAAACTATTTTTGGTTTTTTTTTTATTGTGTGCACAGCCTTATAAAAGGATTCTTGCATTGGTTGTACTGAATTTCTCATTTTGAAAAACAAGAATATTGGATTTCACTTATGAACAGAAACATTTCATCTGGAGGGCAGGTGGAAATTTACAGTCAACAATGTAAATAAAGTTATATTATATTGTTACAAAGCTAAAAGATAGACTGATGGAATATATCAAGATTTGTTTATATGAGGAAATGAGAAAAGTAGCACAGGGATGAAAATGTACAATGTAATCATGCAATGTTTGTAGTGAAAATGACTTATGCTCCACATTTCAATGGTATTCATTCAAATGTTTTAATAGAAATTGAATTATCTTAGTTATATATGGGTTGTTAATCCTGGGAGATGGGGTGTGAGGTTGCAAATACCATTGAGTGTGATATTTGGAATAAAACACAGATCACATTTTAAAATGTTTGTATTTAGGGCTTATTTTTAGTCCTTTTAATTCTGACAGGACCAAGCACCAAATGTCACCAAATGTCTCAAATCACGAGTTGTGGTTTTATCGATTGCACAAATTACACTGACATTTTAAGTAATATAATGATTAAAAACTATTGCCGCGGTCTTCCTACTTGGACCGGTATGATGACTTCTTTGGAACTGTTTCCCAGATATGAGAAAGTTGGAACGCACTCTCTTCACAATTGACAGTCTGGAAAAAATAGGGGAAACAGAAGGAACATTAAGCATTCAAAAGAAGCAAATGGAATGTGAAAAAGAGACCAACAAATCATGCTTATGAGCCATAAAGTGACAGACAAAAACAACAGCTCAAGTCCGCCATTTCAGACCACTGTAAGAGGGAGAACCAAACCATGGATTGAAATGATGCCAAGGTTCCCAGGGACTACAGATGGTAATTAGCATTTGAGCTACAACAATGCATCTCTCCTGTTAAGGTTAATTGTATAAATATATGCTGTGCACTGTCTCAATAACTAAATAAATAGTAGTAATAATAATAATAGTCGAAGAGAGTAACTAGTACCATCAGGGAGGCCATCGAGATCCGAGAACATCAGACTGTAAATCTGGACGAGGGGGCATACCAACTGTCTCACATCTGGGATACAGTTCTGAAGAAAAAGTCAGACTGCAGATGACGCTGTCCGCCAACTGTTCCAAGTAGAAAGACAGTGCCAAAATCTGGTTAAATCAGCTGAGCAGTCACAGGAACACCAGTGACACTTTTGAGGGAGGTGGGAGAGTGCAGCTGAAACATGTCAAGGATTTTTAGTTGTTTGCTCAATAGAAAATTACAAAACAGTCTTTGCGGATTGTGTTTTGCAGCCATTCAAATTGCAGTTTGGATTGTGATTAACTGTGCTGCCTTGAGCAAACCTCATTCCATTCCATACCTTGTTGAACTGAAATGTCTGCGTGTTGTTCAAAATCAGGCTTAATATATGCATGTTATACAAATGGCTCAAGACAGGGCAGCGAGAGACCAAAGCCGCCTGGACAGCAATGTTAATGACAACGGACACAGCAATCAATTCCACATTTTCACACCAGGCCGTGCCCCATACATTGAGCCTCACTCAACATTCACGGGGCGTATTTGGCCCGCACACCATTTACATCTGCAATGCATCTGCTGGGAGGACATTTGGATACTCCGGAGGTCATGTCCTGTGAGAGTTTTGCAAAGGTTGCCTCTTCAGTGTGACATTCAATTACCTCCAAAGGTGAAGTAGTCCCATTCCTATACTAAAATCAATTTCACGTGGACTTTTAACTCCCCAGGTCTTTTGTTCACAATTTTATGTACCTGCTATGTTGTGAAGGAAAACAAGCAGCGCCGCCTTCGTTGCAGTGCCCATTGTCTTTGCCTTGAAATGGCATCCATCAAAGTTAATGGGCTATAATCATCAGCACAAATACACTGTCACACGTCCCACTGCGCGCTCCTGAGTATTCAACTCCCAGTCAATGGGATGGAAAGAGTGACAAGCACCAGGAACACAATATGCCATATCATTAACAACTCAGGATGAGAACCAGAGGAGAATCTGAGAAAGTTTAGCATTTTTTAAATCTCATGGCTCAGGGCTGTCATGCTACAATCAACACTGTCAACTTATTCCCTGGCTGTAGAGATACCTGCTGTTATCTAGATTCATGTCCTGAAGAATAAACTTAGATTGATGAAATGTCCTCATTTGTTTGGATGAATAAAGATACAAATAAATATCGTTTAAGTCTCTAAATTAAATAACCAACTGAAACATTGCAACGCATCAAATTAAAAGAAAGTTTGAGTCATATTTGAAACTCTAACTTGGGTACTGTTTATTGCAGTGTTTTTAATTACTGTTGTATTGTTAATTACAAATGTTATAATCTTTTGTTTTAATTATACTGATGTCCAAAATCATCCAAAACATTCTCTAATGCTTTGGGCGTTTCACGCATGGGATGTTGGACTTTTTATTTATTTATTCCATTTGGTCCACCATCTCATAAAAGGGAACTCTCAAGCTGCTTGATATGCTGTACATAAAGATAAAGCTGTAACTCACCTGTCAATCCATTCTGGGAAGAATCAGGGTCAGTTTGTACTCCAAACCCACAGATAAAAAATTACTGTAGCCTAAAATAAAACAAAACATTAATATAACTTTTATATGGATTCCACCTGATTGCCCCTGAAACTATTCACTATTTGGTGAATTTACCTTCAGCTTTTAAAAGAGAATTTTCAAAACCCAACAGATGCTCATTTTAGTGTCAATCTGCCGATCCCTCCAGAAACCAGCTTTACTCATTCATGTATTTAACAAAGAAACTCTAGGCGGGATTTTAAAATCTGAATTCCTCTGAGCAGAGTTTGTTTCTACTTATAATTGGAGTAAAACAGACAAAACTACAGTCTCAGCTTTAAAAAGGCTCCAGCCAATTGTTTGTGCTCCAGAGGGTTCAGGGACAGCTTCAGTTTAATTGAGGGTCATTTTTTCGGGCGTTTTAGGAAAAATAGGGCCCTTAGCGGGGTTAAATATTTAAAACTTACTGCAAATAAAAAGGTTTATTCAAATACATTTCTGTGTCCCCTGCAGTTGAGAAATACTGCTGTATAGGACAAAATATTAGAGCAGGACAATAGTATAATGCATCATTTTGTGAACATAAACAATACAGACTTTTAATCATTGCTTTTTAACACAAAAAGTCCCATTTATTCCTCCAATGTATGAACTCTGCTCTAAACCACATGCATTAACTGACATAGGATTAACTGTAGACCATGACCATCACTTTGAAACGTTTGGATATAGAACTCGCTGGTCCATATCATATCACTCGTTTATGTGGATGATTAGAAATGTAGAATATCATGATATACATAATGTGCACTGCAGTTGATGTTCCTCTCAGTCGCAAGGGCAGGGTTGTGGCTAATTGCTTTTGCTAAAGGCTATAGAGTGACTTAAACACTGACTGTGGAGGCTTTGAAGACACTAAAACTCCAATGACTAATGAATAAGAATTGAGGAGTGGAAGCAGAACTTACAAGACAACAAAAACACACAAACACACACACAGTACAAATATTATAAAAGCCACTGTTATATATCATATACTGACACCGCAAATATTCTCATTTATCTTATGAAAACTGTAAGTCATATCGGCCTTGATTGTACATTGATTCAATTCAAATTTCATTCATTGCAAATCCCTATTTATTAAATACCGGTAATTGATGTTATTCCAGGTTTTGAGAGGCAGAACGAGTTCCCAGATCATTCTGAACAGAATTGTTAGTTTTTTGTAATGAAGCATTCATTGTAAACATGATTAAAATGTGTCCTTTTCAACCATCTGTGGTCCCTCGTAATGAATAGTCTAAAAATAAATATTTCAATTCAGGGAAACTCTCAGATCATACAAACCATTAAAACTACATATACCGGCAGCGTAAACAGCCGTTGGCCAAAGATTTAGTGAGAATTTGTTAATTCCTTGTATTTTTCTTTGGGGACTGAGCATTTTAGTCAATACTAGTGATTTGTGCAATCTTCAACGTTGTCATAAAGAGTCTTATTAAAGTATTCCCAGGCCCTTGTGAGATTTGCCATGTGCCGCTGAGTAGATTAATTTCCCGTGCATCCATGTTGAGGGTATATCTGCTTATCTTCAGGCTGTATTATGTGTGATTATCCAAGGCACACGTTTATAGACTTTGCTATGGCTGCTCTCCAATTTGACTGTCCCTCATGTACTACTGTGTGCGAGTTTGATAGGATGTTTTAGTCACTGCATCCCCTCAAGACACTGTGTACCCCTTAACAGATGGAGAAGTCCAATTAGAAAAGAGGCGTTTGAATGGAGTAAAATGGAGACAAATCTTCCACTGTTGGTGTGCCTCCCAGGACTAACGGTGAATGGTTATGAGGTATGAGGACAGGTGCATAAAACTACACAGGTGATGTTTAGTGCAGCTTTTATATCAAGAACAAAATGCTCAGTAATATGATTTATTGACGTAAAAAAAAGAAAAGAACTGCACTACATTAGGGAGGGACTGAACCGGGATTTACCCAGAAGGTCACAGCAAGGACTGTCACTGTTAAAACCAGATGAAATGAATTACAACACCAGGATTATATTGAACTATAAAGAATTAAGTGAGGAATAAATCTAGGCTATTGTCTGAGTTGTTTAACCTTCCAATATGCCAAATTTGAGAGTAATATTTACAAATTAGAATAGCCTATGTTCTTCTTGTTTCATTTTTAATCAATATTAGTGCTGTATTTCAATAAAACTTGATTATAAATGGCACATGCTATAGTATATTTATGCTCCAGATTACAGAAAATTATTATCAAAATGGTCAACAATTATTTTTGATTGTTTTGATTGAAAATGGATGGAAGTCGAAATAATATCTTGATTAAAACAGTGTCCGGAAGACTCCCTTTGAAACCTTTCCTACCATGGACGAATGATGGATTACATAGAATTTGATTAATTGTTGCAGCCCTAACCACAAGTTAACCAGGACTAAATCAAGTCTAACGCAGCGTTAAACCAAGTCCTTAACCAGGGCTGAACCAGTCACAAACACAGGACTCATCCCCCATCATGACCAGATATAATCCAGGTCCAAACACGTTTTTTGCTTGCTAAAAGAGTTATTTTTGTTTCGCACAGAGTATATTATAAAAGCATCATTTCTAATTTATCTCATTAAAACCTTTGTACTGGTATCGAACCTGAAAGAAAGCGCTTGATACGTCACAGCAATACTTTTTGGGACAAGAGTCGATTTGTATACGAGGGCAGTCCACCTGGCTTAAGTTCACCCTCTAACACCTGCTCCTTTCACAGTCCGAAAATCAAATACTCCAGCTTTAATAAGGACAAAACCAAGGACTCAATTGCAGGTTTGAACTAGAAATAAACATTTGACTTTGAGCCGGTAAACCGAAGCATGGCAAGAACTTGCTAAATCAGATCTTCAGCTAATGTACCAGAGGAAGCCTGTTTGAGAATCACTGTTTGAGCACAGACAGAATCATTCAGAGCTGTAATTTTATTTGTTAACAAAATCAAAGTAGAATGTGTTCAATTTGCATCAAATCCCTATACAGTCCATATAAATATCTCCTTCCGTCTGCTTTTTCAAGGGCAGACTTCCCTTGCCATCAGCCAAGACAGAGAAAAAAGGCAAAGAAATGAAAAAAGAGCTTAAATATAGCAGCAACCCCCTGGGACAGTGGGAGGGAGGGCGTGCTGTAGTGTGATTAAAATGAATAACCTTCGTTTGTTAAGTGTTAGGTTTGCCGCTCAGCTAAATCAACACAGCGCGATTTAAACATCATTATTCATTAGGCGGTGAAACCAAAAAGTTTGAAATTATGCCTTGCGTGTTATTAATTTTGCCAAAGTTGTGACTTCGGGTCAGTTTAATTCACAATTTGTTCACCTCTGCAGCAGGAGCGCGCAGCAATAACGCTATTGATGACTGATAGATGGCGTGGACGCCACACCAGTTTTCATCCACACAATGACCTTTCAGTTTTGTTGTTGTGCAGGCCGTATAGCCCCGGAGTTATTATTTTCGTGTCATTTCATGACGTGACAGCCAAGGCATCGTGGAGTGAAATGGAAAAGGTAATGATATGGCGTGATGGGGAGGGGGAGGGGTGCAGTGTGTCCACAGCAGCAGGGGCAGGTGCTGCTCCCAATACATTCCAGTTAGTTCCCAATCACTCCTAATCCCCATATACTGGGTTTGTTTGGATCTCATTTGAGTAGTGATGGCAAGGCATATACAACCATGTCTATTTGGTCATTCTGGTGTGACACAAGAACATCTTATTTATCTTTTTCACAATATAAAGCTATAAAGTCAATGCATAAACATGTGAAGACTAAAGGTTGTTGCTCAAGATTAGGATTCTCTAGTTCATGTAGTTCAAGATTTCACTATCAAATCAAAGTTTGGTGGTTAAAGCCCCTATTTCTATGTATCTGGGTATTAATCTGTTTGAATGTGTGAATGTGCTGCAAAATAAAATAAAAATCAAATTGCTTTTTTTCTCAACGATTGCAATTGGGATCAAATTTGTGATCTATGCTTTAATAATAGGATTCTGTTTTAAGTTCACTTTTAAATGTGTCTGGGAGAATTGAAAAAATGACTGAAATAGAACTGGGGTTTGCAGTGTTCATGCCGACAAGGTATTTGCTTTGTGGAGGAAATTGCAGATTTTGCGATTTGCTAATTGTTTTCCTTTCTGTCATGGAATCAGAAAATGTACTTGGGAGGAGACATACACCGATGCTATTCCGTAACACATCGAGAACACAATTCAACTTAGAATACGAAACGACACAGAAATATCAGACATTTGTATGGCAAGCTTGGGAGAAAACGCCAGGCTGTGTCAGCCAAGCCGTTGTAAGGAGCCTGGCTGACCCTCCTTCACAAACAAATGCAGTTTGTCACACACCCGTTCTTCTCTTAGACTAATGATGCAGATAAAATATCACTAATACTGTCCTAAATTTTGAGTCAGATTGGTCAATCTCTGTAATTTGACAAACAGACAATTTATCTTGTCTATAATTTTGTGCGGCGTGATGGGAAATATAGAAGTACAAGCGGAAAGCCCTTAAACCCGCTGCTCTCTGGTCAGTCAGTTTGACTCGTCAGGGACCTCTGGACACCCCAATAGAATCAAATACGTAGTATCAGGTGCTACTGGAACCAGATTGTCCACTAACCTCTCGACCTTGACCCTGCGGTATGGTTCTGGGTGATGCTGGTCTTTGTTATGACCATGGCTGGCCACAAAAGGGATACATAGGCACAACGTCCCACACCCTTTGCCTCCAAGTGCCTTCTCAGCACTGTGTCTCCACACCACCATACGTCCTCTCGCTTGGTTTCTTAAGAGACCTTCTTCCGCTGCTCGCTTCGGTCACACCTTTGACACATATGAACTGGTACATTTCCCATCTCAATTCATAATCTCATTAACATTGCATGTAGTTATGTTGTAGCAGATAAAAAAAAAACTCTCTTAGGTAGTGCAAACAACAGTGGCTGTATAATATGCCATTGCGTTTCTTCAGCTACTGTCATGTCAATTGTACATTGTACATTTCACATTATGCATTATACATTTCATAACCTTTCATGTTGATCACTTATTTTCTTCCCTTTATTTTCCATGTCTGTGTATGTTGATCGATTGTCCCGATTGTCCCGATTGTCCGGTGCATAATACAGGTGTTCAGCACCCATATTATCGTCATCGCTGTGATGATGATAACTGTTGATTATTTTTCACAGAGTATGGTACTCTGCGCACCGTAGCCACTGGCTCTCGTTCATCGTAGCAGAGTATAGTACTTTACGCACTGTAGAATCTGTCTCCCGTCCATTGTAGCAAAGTATCGTACTCTACCGTAGACTCTGGACAAAACTCATATAAACAAAGTCCTGCGTCTGCGATGTTATGGCTCTGCCGCTGTGTTGTCCAGACATTTCTCTCACTTTCCCATGAGAGCACCCATGTTCTCGTCCCTCCAATGGTCGGTGTGAGGACGACACGGTGTGGCTCCGTCCACTTGGCTCGTCCACTTGGTTCGTTTCTGTAAACACCACATCTCCAACACAATCTCTGCGGTGATAAACAAAGTCTTTTCGACAATTCAGTGTATTTCAAACAGTTTTCTTGTTTACAATTTTTTTTTAGTAATTATTGATTCGGAATATTTGTTTACACGTACATATCCCTCCTTTTTGAGATATGGCTTTGCCCATTTCTCAAACTTCTACATTGTTCTACATTTAAACAAAATCCAATAATCCAGATAGTTTACAACATTCACTAATCCAGGATGTAATCAAGGAAGAGATGGAATTGCGTCTGTCACTCCAACTCCGCAATGTCACCTCTTGACCTTTCACAGTTCAGTGGTCACATCCCTGGCTGAGCCCTTCCTTCCACGGCGTGGGCCCCCCCCTGTGTGGGTCAATCAGTCTATGTCTGTAATCTTACACTGCCCCAACCTATCTGTTTTACCACCATTTGTTTCAAACTCTAAATGTTTCAAACTCTAAATGTTTCAAACTCTAAAAGTCTCAAACTCTAAAAGTCTGGTGTCCACGTGTGCGCACGTATGTATGTGTGTGTGTGTGTATGTGTGTGTGTGTGTGTGTGTGTGTGTGCAATACAAATACATCAAACAATAATAATTATCTCAATATTTCCCCGTTGAGCTGGCCTTAAGGGTCAGTTCACAACTTTGAATGTTAACATCAAATTTCACATCTCCTCTGTTGGTGTGGCCTGAATAAAATCACCCATCTAATGTAATATGTTCTAATATTTTACACACCTGTTCATGTGGTGCTTTACAAACATTGTGTATTAGTTTGTTCTAGCAAGTCTATATGTGTATTAAAAATCAAAATGATTCTAAACCTTCCCCTTGTCCATAAGGCACGTCTCTTTTTATCAACCCTTTTCCCCATTGTAATTGCCTACTTTCTTTGTCTTTTCTTTTTCTCTCCTTCCTCTCTGTCTTCCCCTCTGTCTCCCCCTGTCTTGCTCTTTGTCTTCCTCTCTGTCTTCCTCTCGTCTTCCCCTCTCTGTAATGGAGGAAACACCATTTCCAAATTTCTAAACCTGCTTTTTCTTTCTCTCTTTTCACTTACTCTTTACCTTCACTTGTAACCTGCTTCTACTTTCTCTCTTTCTTGTAGTCTAACCATCTCTTGCCTCCGTCCTGAGTCCTATAATGTTTAGTCTTGTTATCACTGGTTTCATAACTTCTATAACGTCTAAATTTAGATGATATTGTCTAATTTAAACCTATTCTTGATTGAATCTCAACAATCCTTCAGGCATTTACTTTAGAATGTCAAATTCTTTCCCTGTTAATGTTAACTTTTCCTATTATTCATCAGTCAACCCTCCCTGAGGTGTAACCTCTTGGTGTCCCTGTGATCCGTAAAGATAACAACATCTGCTCCATCCTGAGTCCTCCAGATTCTTTGCCAGTCAATAGCCCCTTATCTCTGACTATTTTTTATGACTTGGTGTCCTGTTGTCTTTAGTTAATAAACACATGTATGTCCCATGTCCCCCCACTTCTGCGTCAATTGCCCTAGTTAATGACCCATTCATGTCTTTCCTGGGAGGGCATTGGACGTCACTATTTAACTTATTCCCTCACTTACGTCTACATGCAATACCAGGTTTCCTCATGATAATACAAATAAGTAAGTTACTGATATAACTTTTACTATCACTTTACTTACTGCCCGTTCTACTCCTATGTCCAAAAACTTCAGTAGTCACTTATTTACCCATATTATCACTTCCAGGCCTGTGCCTGTATTTGATCCTGAATTTAAAAACACTTCTGTCTTTTCGTCCTGTACTTTCATCTAGTCATGCATTAAGTCTAAAAAGATAATTTTCGTCAAGTCCAAAAATAAAATAAAACAAAACAAAACAAAACAAAACGTAGGTTTGTTCTGTGCACTCAAAAAAAAAAAACACGATACCGTAAAAACACAACTTTTGTCTTCTATGTCGGGGACAGGAAGTGTCCTGTCTTGTGATCACATTCCCCAAAATATTGGCCATCTATAAAAATCTGAATTCATCTTCATCTCAAGTTTAAAACAATCTTTATAATTGATTGTTGTCAATCAAACAAAACCCTTAAAATTTGTTGAAATACTAAAATTTAAAACCAGCTGGGTTTAGTTTTGCTTAATTCATTCACGTTCAGAGCGTCCTCTGAGCTGCTTTCTTCCCTTCTCCTGCCTTGTTGACCCCCCTTATCTCCCCCTCTCTGCAACGTCATCTGAGCACGCTGGAAGTCTCCCTCCAAAATCCTCTTATGACTTTTCCTTTGTCTTTTTACAGTTTGGGGTGATAATTTTGGCATTATGTGGTCTCGGTCGTCTGAGAGAAATGCTACTTGCTTTACAGACACGTCATATCTCAAGCTTCTAGAGAAAATTCCATATTAGATTCCTCCGGACATAAACGTGGTGTTTAAAGATTCACCCGTGACTGCAAATTTTAGATCTCTCAGAATAACGCCTTGTGACCCTTGTATGATTAATTGTGATTCACACTTGTTAGTTAATCACTTATTAATCCTCATTCACACATTCACACTTTCTTACTTACTACTTGTGCACAGCACTTACATTCACTCATCTTTATGTCAGTAACAACTCGGCATAAGGCTTCATTACTTGCTTTCGGTGAGAAACTTAACTCGTGGTGAGCAATTTAACTCCTTCATGTGAGAAACTTATCTCCACAAAGCTAACCAATATTTTTCATAAATATTAAACTAATTGCTCGAAAGCTAACCAATATTTTTCAGAAATATTAAACTAATGGATAAAACGTTTTATGGCTAACTCTTTTTCACACACAAAGTTTTGTCTGACCTTCTTTGTCGCCTGTGTTCTCCTGCTGCTTCGAAACGACACGCTCTCCTCGCGGAGAATGAGGTGCGATGGGCGGCCACGGGAAAAGTGGACTTCTTTTAGCTGTGCACAGACTTCACCAATTCACCCGTCAATCTCCGCGAAGGGCAGCTGGTCGTCCGGCTCGATAGGACCAGAAAATGTCATGGAATCAGAAAATGTCCTTGGGAGGAGACATACACCGATGCTATTCCTTAACACATAGAGAACACAATTCAACTTAGAATATGAAACGACACAGAAACATCAGACATTTGTATGGCAAGCTTGGGAGAAAACGCCGGGCTGTGTCAGCCAAGCTGTGGTAAGCAGCCTGCGCGATCCTCCTGCGTCTCACCTTGTTTTTTCCCATGCTGGTTGGTTTTATTAGATATTCTGGAATAGGCGGGTCACATTTCTCATTGGTCAGCCTCACATCAAGGCACTTGGTATTTTTCCGTAGAGATAAAGCCTGCAAGGGGGGGTGCAACTCCCCCCCGGGCAACATTCTTTGGCCCATCTTTACGACCCCTTCACAAATGCAGTTTGTCACACACCCGTTCTTCTCTTAGACTAATGATGCAGATAAAATATCACTATTATGCAGATAAAATACATCACAGAAATATAATCATATATTCACATTTTATCACACTTTCACATTTTGGTTGCAATGAATCTTGCAGCAGTGACCATTTACTAAAACGTTTCAGCAGACAAAAGTATTAATGGGTTTCAGTTTTCCATTATATGCAACATTTGGAGGACTCCCATTCAAAATGTATAGTATTTGGTTTTAAAAGGTTAATCGTCATAGCAATGGCTGTAATTTCTCATCATAAAGAAACCTATGGATTTCTGCTTTTCTTCTGCTTATTTCCATTAGGGATCTTTCGCTATGGGTTTATTCACTGTCAGCTCTCCTAACACATTGTGAAATCCTCTTTGACAAACAAAACGTTCTTAAAAACATTAATATTTAGTAAAGTTACATTAAGTAGAAATGTATAAACTGTAATATGTTCTACACAATATTTCTCATTACTTGCCACGTTTCCTCTGCCTGGCTGTGCACCACTTTTTACTCACTACATTTTTCCACTTCAGTGCTCTGTAGGTCTTATCACAGCCTCAGTTTCACACGCACGACATTTTGAAGGCTTTTCTTTTTTAAACGGCCAGATTTTGTGTCCTGATGTGTGTTTCAAAGATGGCCTCCTAACAGATCTTTGCCTGTGTAGCAGAAAACTCCAAAGGCATTTGTCTGGTGGATTACGTGTCAGTGTACGATGTAACCTGTGCTTTGCATTATCTCTATAGCACGGAAAAGTACATCGCTTTGCTTGTACAAGGAAACCGCAGCTGTTCACAAAAGCTGATATAGACACTTTAGGTTGGAGCTGCATGAGTTTATGTTTGTTATATTTAGCAAAATCGATTATTCGCCCCTCAACACCCCAACTTTATTTCCCTTATGTGTTCTTCTTTCCTTCTTTCCTTTTTTTTCCCATCTGGAATAACCTGCTTGTGTCGAATATTTTTTTGCAATCTATAGCACTTCTTCCTCACAAAACTTCTTCAAAGTAGCTGGATTATTTCTTCTTTTGTTTTAATTTCCATGGATTTTTGCATGCGTGACAAACCACTTATATCTTTTAAATTTAGACGTGTCTGAATCCTGCTCACAACAAATCCTTCCTCCGTGATGTCACAGCCTCCAGAACTACTGGTAGAAAGGACAGAAAAGCAGGGTCTTGACCGGTCATGCTAGAGTAACTCCTTTACTTACTCTACGTGTATATGCTCTGGTTCAGGTTTATACTTCTCTCTAAATCAATAGTGCTTCAGCTCGCTATAACCTACAGTGATGTGTAAAGTTCAAACCATCTGTCTGTGCCACAGCGGACAAAAGCAGTGTGTTTTTAAAAGAGATGAGACTGAGCATCATGACATAAAATCATTAGTACACCACGCTCTATTCAAGGCTGAGAGCTGCAGCACAATGGGCCAGCTACACCCACGGACATCTGAATTGGCTGTTTTGTCTATGATCGTATTATCACCTAGGCTTATTATTGCGAGCAGAACTAGAAGGTTGTGCAATTATTCATATTCCAATCCAATCGTTTCGAATTGCCAATGATAGGCTCAGGTCTTTTTAATCAAGAGGTCGGCGTCCAATTTCTGTCAATAAAGCTTGTGGTTTGGAGGAAGAAACCTGACTATTTTAGTGTTAATGGCGCTGTTGTGTTGATGTCCATGATACTAATATTCGTTTGTTTAAAAAATTAAATAACTTTACTCCTAGCCTTCCCCACCCGTTTTACCCCTTTTTAATTTTGTATTATTATATATTTTTCAAATTAGTTAAATAGATGATGATGATGATGATGATAAGGATTTTTTTTCTTTTTTTGTCCTTTCTGTATATTTTTTGTATGTTGCTATTGTCATTGTTTGTTTGTCTCAGTAAAAAGCAAAAATATAAATAGATAAAAAAAAAAATGAATAAAATTCAAATCAATCAAGAAGAAAAGACAATTTGGTCAATGTTGTTGTCATGTAAAACCTACTGTATGTAGAATCTTCATACGTAATTTGACAGTTCTAAAGCGCAATATCGATATGTTTGACATACATGAGACGAATGTGGTCAAAATAACCCAATAGTGAGGATCAGAAAATCATTTGTTTTGAGATCAACTTTACAAGGAATTTAGAAGGAGTTGGAGTGACGTCTACGGAATAAAAAAACAATCAGCATAGAGGTCAGATTTGTTTTTTATTCACATTGTGTCACCAGTCGGTCAATCGATACTTGTGATTATTCAGGTCACAATATAATCTTAAAAACTAAGAAATATTAATTGTGAGAATCGTAGGCAGCAACAATGAGTCATTTCAGTTCAATAAACTCCAAAAAAGTCAAACTACACACACTGTACTTTATGTGGCAATATAATTCCTTTTTCATTCATAAAGTTTGATTTCATAAAGCAGTAGTTGTGAAAGAAATAAAATAAAGGATTGCACTGATAATATAATGCCAAATATCATGAATAATTGTAAAATGTTTTTTCCACACACTATACTCAACATTAGAGATTGTGACATCATCAGTCGGGCAGGGCCTTTGAGGTAATAACCGATAGCAAATTCATATGAATGTTCCTGCACATTAGGATGTAGATAATTTGCTGTGGAAAGCGAGAAAATAAAAGAATGAGGAGGTTCTTTAAACTGCATTAAGCTAATGTTTATTTTTGTTGGAAATTATTCTATTCTATTTTTGTTAATAGCGACTTCCACCATCCTTAGTAATAGTTATCATCTTTTACAATTTTCCAAAATAGTGCATATCGCTGCTAGATTATCTAAATGCAGCAAAACTGAGGAAACTGCTTTCATTTGTATGCTTAAGTTGATCAAGCCCATTCAAAACATTAGACGCATCATTTTCCTCTTTTTACTACCATATTACCAGGCCACATTCAGCCCAGACGAGATGTTGCCATAGTTTTGTGCTGTCGAGAGGCAGATTTGTTTTCAATAGAGCAGCTTGCAAATGCACACATTGCAGACTCCCAGTTAAGGGGCTATTTGGTGGAAGGGAGCAGCTATCCAGCGGCTGCTCGTTGTGGAATCGCACATCAAAGTTAATCTTGCACCGTCTGCCGTGGCGCCGCTGAGCACTAATCTGCTGTCAGGGTGATGAGGCTCCTGGACCGGTTCCCCATTTTTTTCCTTATTACAACACACGCAGAGAAGCTCAGACCTTCCTCCTCTTTCACTCCTCTCCATCATCTCCGAACACTGCGGAGTTCACCAGGTCGCGCTTAAATCTGCCCCGGTCAATAGTCTTTAAGCGTTAGTGGAGACCGTTTTATGCGCTGCAGGGGAAGATGCTCTGTTTGGTTTGGTGGAGCGTGACTTGTGTACACAGCTACTCTTATATGTACGGAAATAGTAATCCTCAGCTGTTTAAGTCATTAATGGTTTGTTTCTGTGCAAACAACAAACAACAAAGCACTTACTCTGCTTTCGTTTGTTGTTTGGGTTTTATTTTGGATTTATTTTTTGCTTTGATTTCCACTGTTTGTTTTTTTGTTTCATTTTCCAATTTTATATGAAGCCAAAACAAAATGAAGAATAAGACACAGAGATATGATATTCCATGTATAATGTAGTCCAGCGTATTTGTTCCAAATAATCCAAAGTCTTTCAGATATGTCCAGTTCCAAATTGGTTGCAAAAGTCATTTTCATTTTCAGTACTGGCATTTGAGCCTCAAAACTCCTGCCATGGACACAATAATTGATTTCTTTTGGAGCACACTTTTGGCACCAGGGAAGAAGCACATTCTGACTTATTTCAAAATTTGACACATTTTATTTTATGGAATAATTTTACACCGGACAACAGGTTTTGGACTATGTAAAATGCTGTTCTCTCTCTGTGTCTCGTTTCTGTTCTGTTTTTTTCTAAATACAGATTAAAACAAAATAAAAAAACATGTGCGCATTATGTCAGTCCAGCTTCTTCAGTTTTCGTCGTACAGACAGTATTTGACAGCATATTATTACTTATAACTTAGGTCTTTCACCTTTGACCTTACCGTTGGCCTCTGTAGCTCGGAGGAGGAGGTGACTGCTTGCTCAACCAAAACCTTCTGTGTTCAGGCAAATGCCATGGCTCAAGTGCGCAACGATTAACCTATGATGAATATGAAATGTGGTGATTAGCATAAGCCTCTGAGCGCCTGATGATTTCATTTTATTATCACACTCGTCTCCTATAATCCATAGCGCAGCGCCTCGCCGTGCTCCCAACCCCTCTTTCATGTTCCTCTGCCCTGCCAATTGAGCCACCAGGCAGTGTAATTGCATTATCGAAGTATTATACCGACAGTGGGAATATATTTTTAGCCCCCAGCTTTCCGAGGTAATGTAAGGAGGATGGGCCAGAATGTAAACACAGAAAGACAAATTAGCAACGCTCAATTCCCTTTAGCAATAGCATGGCACCTCCATCATGGACTAACACTTCTCATTTCTCATTTCACGGACAAGGCTAAAAGTGGGGTCATGTTAGATGTTAGCGTTCTAAGCCATGAGCATCTATACTTGTAATATTCATGTCACAAATACTTGCAAAATGTGTATAATTATGCATGCACAATTATTTCTATATACTATCTATTTCTATATACTACCTGAACTTCACATTTTACTTTACAACAAATGCAGAGATTTATCAATACCACTCATGCCACGTCCAAAATGTGTCAGATCACCCATGTGGGACAATAAAGGATATCTTATCTTATCTTATCTTATCAAGAGCTCAGATATTGTGGAGCCATTTTTTTTTTTTTTTTATTGATTGCAAACCTAGGTCACCCTGCATCATTCTGCCGTCACAAATGGTCACACGTAAGGACAAATAGTATACATTATTTGTGTTATTATTAGCCTTGAAACTGGCTCTTGAATGCCCTCAGTTTGGCATCTTGTGTTTTACAAATATGACTTCATTTCCCATGCCAGGAATTCACTTTTGGCTCCATCTACTGTCTGCAGAGGGAATTACATAGGTGAGAAACGCTCAGAACGAGTCCAGCGATGATGTATAGACTTAAAAACAGCTCAGAAGATATGGGAGCTTTTGGAGCGGTCAGGGGTACCATAGGGCCAGTCGGAATGTGGCGCACTACGTCTCAAAACTGGAAAATTCTGAATATGAGTGACACTTAAACAGGATTCATGAAGTGTGAATGAGGCAAAATACCAATCCTGGTGTGTTTTTGATGAGGGAACAAAGTTATAACATGGTGGAAAGCTCAAGAAAAGATAATTTTGCATAATATATTTCCTTTTAAAGCAGGAATAAATGAATGCATGTACCAAAGAGGTTGTGAGAGTTTTGAATTAGCTTTAACAAACTCCTCCTTTCATAGTTTGAGAATCAGTAATGCAGTTTGTGTTCAAGGATATATTTGGAGTTTTAAAGCATTATTCCATTTTCAACAAACACCTGTGAGTCCTCCATTTAATATTATGTTCTATCTTTAGACATGTAAGTGTTTGGTGAATTCATGTCTTTGAACTGCTGCCAGTGTAAATTGTGACCAGTGTAGAGAATATTTGTCTGTCTGTGGCTTTCATCAATATTAACAAAGTGCTGCCAGAGATTTACCCCACTTTAGGCCCATAGTATAGTTGTATATACTCCTATCATCAAAAACCTCTAATGGAGATACAAGGAATCTGAATATACATTAGAATAATAGATTAGAATAATAGATTAGATAAATGAATGAGATAAATGTTAATAAATGAAAATCACATGTAAGTATGATGTCCTGGGGTATGTCAAGTGGTACTTTGTCAAATCAGTGCGCACAGCAATTTGCAATGACAGGCCTTACGGGTAAAAGCCTAAAATTAAAAATACATATTAATAAATGATTTATTACTGCTTACTGCTTTTTTTACAGATTTGCATGTCTTCCAAGGGTATAAACTGGAATTTACCAACCCATGTACACTGAAAAACCATTCATCTGGTAATTAAAAGGCATCGCCATAAGGAGCTGGTCGTAATCACAAGAAGGATATGTTGAAGTGGAGGTGACTTGGCACATAATAACGGCAAAATGCTGTTCTTTTTTGCATAGGACAGCAGTTGTTTCTCAAGTGTCAGCAGGTGTGGGCTGAGGGAACGGGTGAGGAGCAGAAGAAAAGAAAAAATGTCACGCAGGCTGCTCGAGCGCCGCATGATAATAGAACAGGAGGGTAAAAAGAAAGGAGAATGAGGCGTTTCATCTCCAGCTCATAGTTAGACCCAGAGCAAGTCCACAGAAAAGAAGGGTGAGTCAAAGTCAGGACTGGGAGAGCAAAGCCTTTTTTATCATCCCTGACTCTTAAGAAGATCTCCCAAATGAGCGAGGGCGTGCATGCTAATGTCACAGCCCCCGCCGCGATAACTAGTCGCGCCTGCCTTCTTGGGGTGAGGGTTAAGCCTGGATTTCGGAGGCACAGGGAATACATGTTTGATATGAAGGGGAGAGAGCCGGCTGAGGTGCCTTCGCCAAGGCTATACGTGCGGATTATTCTATATGGTTTTATCAATGTCTGCTTGGTTCTAAAAGAAGGAATTTCTCCCTGGTTCTTTACTGGCTGCATGTAGCTTACGGAGACCCCTGGGTAAATGTTGTGGCAGGAGATCAAAGCTAGCACTGACAGCGTGGCATTACGAAGTCTTCATTTACAATGCATTAATAGTGACAGGCATGTAGCGATGCATGCTAGTGCTAACCTTGACTGCACCCACTCTCATTCACTGACACGATCTCGGCTGGATTTGAATGGAAGGGCACAATTTTGAATGTCTGCTTGCAATTGATACCTGAAAAGTAGGTTTTTTTACGTGCACTATATCATCCAGTAGATTAACACATAGATACAATGGGAAAGTGTCTTGCTAAAGGACTCAATGTCATGATGCACCGAAAAAGACAAAATAGCAAAATAAATAGCATTGTTCGTCTGGCATATGTCCCCTTGTATCTGCTTCATTTGTCCGGGAAATTTTACAGTTATTAAAAAATTCACAGCTGACGTTAGTCTTTTTAAATGTTGATAAATGTCTGTTGGTTCAATCCCCATCATCCATCTTCTGGTCATTGCTTTTTTTTTTACTTACGTTCCACAGGTATCCATCAATTGTTTTCATTGATGGAGTTTTACATCAGATATATATATTTTTTTAAATTAAATGGAGTGTCAGCGTTGAAGACCAAAACACATAGTTATGAGCTACTTGAGAACCACAGTTTCTCCAACAGATAATTGTGATTGTACAGGACAAAATATGTGAATCCTTGTTGTGGTGTTTCGTTTTGCTCTTACTCGCCTTGACCTTGATGTTCCAATCCCCAATGCATGAAAATAACCTTGACTTGCCTTTCACACGTTTACCACAATTTCTGCTGTGTTGTCTATAAAAACGTGATTCTTTTTCTCAACTAAAAGACTCCCTTTATTTGTGATGCGCACTTATCTTCAAAGTTGCTCCTAGCTATTGTTCACTTACTCCTTATTACCGCACACATTATCCAGCGGGCTCTGGGCTCCTCCGGCTCCCCGGCTATCTCTGCTTCCCCATCTCCCCATTACGATGTGTAGTTCTGCCAGGCGTCTCTTCTTCTCTCTTCTTATCACCTGTAGTGCAAATCCAGCAGGCTAATCCCAGGGCCTGTGGGATCTCCCCTCTATGATGATGTATATCTGAGGGATAGCATCAGAGCCTGTCCTATCAGCCCACACACCCCCATAATCCCCCCGGTCTCTGGATGTCCGAGGCTTGCCGAGGCTTTTCCATGTTGTGCCCCAGGACCATTGGAATACTGGGACCGAGACGTGGCGTTTAGGGATGTTGTTGAAGATCATGTTCATTTATTGTAAGCTGTGATTCTTGGGGCTTGTAGTTCCCACTGGAGAGGATTGCTGTAGTTTTCACACGGTAGCTCTCTGGCACCGTGCTCAAAAAAACGTTTTATAGCCCCCAGTTTCAATCAACTGCCATGGGAGATTATGAGATGCTTAAGTTGTAGAGAGTTCAAAAATAAAGTAGCTTAAGCGCTTCATACTGGTAACCATTAATCAACAGGTTTGTTTTTCAGTACAAAAATGGGGGGATGTGGAGGGGTATTAAAGGTTTTGATGTCATCTGGATAATGTTTTAAGCTCAAGACTTTTCTGAGAATTTTGATGTGAAAGATGCTAACTCAAGTTGAACAAATTATTTGCTTTTGATTTTGTATCATTGCTCGAGTTGAGGAGTATTCTGAGAACAATTATTCAGACAATACTCAAGAATTCCATCAAAAATGTGCTAAAACAGGGCAAAAATGTCGAGGTTAAGATTCAAGTAAAAATGTTTCCGTTCTTTTCCAATTTTGCAGCTTTTAAAATTATTTTCATTATAGGTTATATCCTCAATATTACAATTTTGCTTTAGTGTGATATGATACATTTTATGAGATACTGCATTTCCCACCTCACAAACCAAGACTTTGGCAGAGCTCTTCGAGTTTAGATATTCTTTTTTGTTGCCTCTTATTTTTCCACATTTCTCTCTGGAGAGCGTTGCAGTGGTTCACACTAGAGCTGTGGCACTGTGCTGAAAAATCATTGCAGCTTTTTTGATAGCCGCCAGTAAAAGCCAGGCTAAAACAAAATCTGATTAATATTTTAGCACTTGGAGGAAAAACAACACATTTAGCTTGCAGTTAACATGGCTAAGTAGAAAGCTGAATAGATTGTTTCTTTACCCAACTACCTTTACCTCTGCAGCATTTCCCCTTCACTCCATTTTTTTGTTACTCTGCATCAAACTCACAATAAAAAGACAAAATAGACAAATCTATAGCATTTATTCACTTGTTTTTACCAGCTAATTTTTTTATAAAGGCCCTTACAGCACAGTGCCCCATAAATCATACGCTCTTCACTAGGAAAAAAAAACATGAAAATAAGCACCCAAAAATGTATCTATTTCATGTCACTTATGCCTTGGCGGCACACACATGCGGTACAATCCATTTTCTTCAATTCATAGTTGCATGGGTATGATGGAGTTCAGGAGTGAAATTACATTTTTTGGTACATCTATTATTTAACTGTCAGCTGGGGTGAATATTGTGCTCTCTCTGCCTGCTGGAGAAGGTATGTAGCAGCATGTTGTGCAGGAGATATGCTCCATTTGCTTCATGTCATTGCTCCTTGTAAAAAATGGGGGCTCGCTCGCTTGGTCAGTGTGCCTTTATTACTTTGGCGTTGAAGCCGTTGGATAAGATTTTAATGTTGTGTTCGACATGAGGCCTCTGACGTATCAGGAGTGTTTGGGACTAGTGTGGTGTAAAGGGGATTTCAATGTACATCTAAATAAATGAGATGGGTTGGTGTCAGTAGGAAGGGCAGAGAGCATTTACCTTTGAACTCAAGACCGAAACCATGATTGGATAGAAAAAATTAAATAACTGTTTAGTTTCAGGGATGAAAAGATACATGTGGAACAGTGGAAGCACGCCAAAAAGCATTAAGTTGCTCAAACATCAACAAAGACTGTCTAATATCTGACTGGAACTAATATCTGAGCCAAACTGTGCTCAAAAGACTACAACTTCACTATTTATACACAAAAGTACTAGAAAACTGTATTTATATGTTTAAAGGTGGACTGAACTCATGATTTAGTACAAAATCTTCAGCTAAGTCACTTTTTGCTGTAGTTCCATAAATATACTTGGATTGAATACGTAAACAGACTTACACAACTGATACAAATGTTTGTTGGCTAAAACATGATTGACCAATTCATTGTTTCGTCCTACAGCTAACTGAATTACAAGCTCCTTTGCTAAAATATGTATTTTTGTAGCAGCAACAGGTAAATGATATACAATGATTTTAGTGCAGAAAAATGTGAAAACATATTTTGCATACATTATATCTTTGAAATATGACATGAAGGCACTGCACTATATTCAACATCACTCTCACTTACTTTTCTTAACTATGTATTTGGACCTCAAAACTCCTGCTATGGGCAATTCAAATGGAAAAATGGATGACACAAGTTGCACCCAGGACAGGACAGATAATATCCTGTTTTATTATAATGGGCATACGGACAATGTAAAGAAATGATAATAATAACATTTGGACTGAATTTTGAAATAGACGCATTTAACGGACCACTATTTAGGGTTTCACATGTCGTGATTCTGTTTATTTTGTTTTGTCTGCTGCTCTCTGGCCTTGTTCCATATTTTGTGTTTTATATGGGTTTTTCTTTGTTAAATATTGGAACAAAATAAAATGATCTCTTCACAATAATTGCAATAACACTGAACCGTGAAATAAGTAGGTATTACCTGTGCACATACCACAGTTTGTGAAACATTAATCTAGACTTATACCCAGTTTTTTTCCTGAAGGAGCAGACCATGACATCATAATTCTGATCATATAAGCTATATGTACTATATGAAAATCCACTCTTCTCGACCTTGCCGCTGTCCCAACGTCTCTCTCTGTCTCATTGTCATCGACTTATGATTGGTGCAGTCAGTGGCAGGACCTTAGTCTGAGGATCAGTGACAGATTTTGCTCCAACAGGTATTTTTGGGGGGCTCGTGTGCTGCTGCTGGTCTGTGAAAGGAGCGTGTGAATTATCAGGAGAAGCAGTGATACGGAGCGGAGCGTGTACCAGGATGTTTGCTGAAGGTCACACAGAGAAGCAGCCATTCACCCAGTTATCAAACACTAGCCCTGGCATGTCAGCAGAGAGCGCACACCAATCATATCTTCTTTTGGAGACGATAAAATAATGTTAATCACTGTTATTTGAAAGTGTCCGACCTTGACTATTTTCCTCAACAAAGTCTCCCTTTTTTCCAGCGATTTACGACATCTCAACAATATAGTAGACTCTGAAAAGGATTCTCTCACAGATACGACACACACAGGGCTAGTGATGTTGAACCAATCTCGAATGGAAAAATTGGAGGATTGGAAATTAATTTTGAGAGTTAGATGATGTGATTGCATGCACACCAGTAATTATCAGCATGAGCCGAATGGCAGAGATGGTGCAGTGATAGGACAAAGGGCTAATTAATCTATCTTCTGATCAGCTGAATCAAAATGCTTGGATTTTAATCAAATTAGTTTCTTTTGATCGCTTTCTACTGAGCATGTTGAAGTGTTTTTTGATTAAAACCGAGATTTAATAACTTAACCATGACACTGTTAATAGAATAGCCCTTAGAAGCTGTCAGCTACAATGTTCTCCGTATGATCTTCTCGAGTTGAATTGAAAGTCATCTCATGTTCGTACCTCCTGGAATGAATGTAGATATGTTGAAAGTTAGAATTAATACCTAAGTTAGCTTGTAATGTAAAATAGCCTCAGCATATAATCTCATGCCACAGCTAAAGGTACTGCAACGTTGACATGACACAGGCTTCTTCATGGCAATTTGTAGTTCACAATTCGTACACGAGGCAATTCAAAGTGCTTTACACAACAGGAAAAACATGCATTAAAATCACAAAACAGTCAGACATGAAAAAGACGAGCAAAATCCTTTCAGTCATATGAAAAGTGCACCATATCACTTTTCCTTGCCTCCTTGATTTTGTCTTGAATGCTTTACAGTGTGGCAATAAACGTATGTTTTTTTTTTATAGCTCACACTGTGATACATGCATCCTAATCACAATCTGACCTACAATAGTAATACCTTCTTATGGAACGTTCCAGACACAGTAATAACATTGTGTTTTGTAATTGTAATTAGCTCATTGTAGTCTTTAATTGATACTATTATTAAGCTGCGTTCCATTTATACGCTTATCCGAGTCAGAAAAACAATGAGCATTATATTATGGTTTAGGTTCAGTAAAAACCAAATCTACTAATACAATTAGTGGGAAAGTTCTCAAATCAACCAAAATGTGGATCCAATAAAGTGAATGTATTTATCCGGACGGTTTCATTACATTTGTAAGATATAAATCAACGTTGTGCTTTGATTGTAATTAGCTCATTGTAGACGTTAGCTACAGACATTAGCATAACTGTGCATCTGTGCAGGTTCACAGACAGCGGGTGGACAGTAGAACATCTAAAGTGAAAATGACAACGTACTATGATTATTTTAACTTTATCCAAACGCTGGACACAGTCAGCCATGTTGGATTGTCTAACTCTGAAACCTGAGTTTCCAAAAAGGTATTCAGAGATATAAGGCTGTTACGGTGTTAATTTAATTGTTGGAACTTGTACCTTGTACATTACACCTAAGCTTTTTATCATTACTTCAATTTTCAATGTATTTTTGTAACGCCCAAAATCTGAAAAAACAGATTAAACAATGTCCATAGGGACTTGGCAATGTCCCAGCATCTCGTGTCCTTAAACAAATGTCCCAAGCGCCCCTGTCCTTAGACCCTCTTCCTCGGCCAGGAAAGACTCCCAAACCTCTTTGGGAAAGAGTAGAAACCTTGACGAGTTCCACAGTTAAGGAAAGAACCAGTTCTTCCACTACTAACTCTTTATAGATGAAAATCAGAAAACTGCATTTCGAAGATAAAATTCCTTTGACCGTTGCTGGAGGTTGAACACCATTAACGTGGCATCCTCAGATTTCCGATCCATTCCAAACCCTCTTGGACCACAGTCAGCACTGCTAAGCTGCTGGCTGTAATCACAACTGGCATGTGAGTGAGTGAGACAGCGAGCCCCGGTTTAGACCTTTGTGATTACACTTGAAACTTCAACCTGTTCCCCCTCAAGAGAGACTCATTCAACGTCTACTGCCAAATGTGTAAAGATCCCTCTCCAATTCCTAACTGCAGTTACCACAGAATGTCTACTTGTTACCATTTATATACCGGCACCACTTTAATATGTACAACAGATACAGCATAATACTAATATTCTAACAAACATTCCGACAGTAATAATCAAAGCCTTAAGTTTAAGCACAAAAGCTGAAGATAAACACACTGAGGTACGAGGTTGATATAAAATTCAGCAACTAAAAGGACTCAAAGGGCAGAGCATGTTTGTCTTTGGAAATGTCCTGGAATGTCCTGCAGTAGCCTATTGCAGGAAGGCTCCATGGACAGGAGCGCCACCTATAGACTTACATAGAAGGTAATATCTATCTCTGCTGACAGGAGTTGCATCAAATCGATTGCTTTGTTCCTTTATCGTTCCTTTACAAACACATGGTGGAAATAATCCCCATATTAAAGCTTTATCAAACTATATTTGATAGATATTCTATATATATTCTCTCTCTCTCTCTCTCTCTATATATATATATATATATATATATATATATATATATATATATATATATATATATATATATATATATATATATATATATATATGCTGGTAGTCTATATATA
The DNA here is from genome assembly GCF_026437365.1 of Eucyclogobius newberryi. Lineage (NCBI taxonomy): Eukaryota > Metazoa > Chordata > Actinopteri > Gobiiformes > Gobiidae > Eucyclogobius > Eucyclogobius newberryi. The sequence continues at coordinate 26,241,649 of NW_027316389.1, forward strand.
TATATATATATATATATATATATATTTATATATATATATATATATATATATATATATATATATATATATACATACACGTCGACCTCGGCTTGTGGAAATGTTCTCAAAGAGAACCTTGGTGAATATTTATTAGTGACTCCTGCAGTATACAGTATGCAGTCAAAATCAAATCAAATCAATTTATTTTTGTAAGGCCCAAAATCACAACAACAGTTGCCTCTGAGGGCCACAGGGAGAAATTAATCAACAATGTCTGTGGTGGCGATGGAGTCAGACAATGTCTGTGGTGGCGATGAAGTCAGACAATGTCTGTGGTGGCGAGGGACGATGTCCCAGGGTCCTCTGTCCTTAGACTCTCCTTCTCGGCCAGGAAAAACTACAAAAAAAACCTCTTTGGGAAAAAAGCGTAGAAACCTGGAGGAGTTCCAGTGAAGGAGAGATCCGACTCTCACAGACGGACAGACGGACACGAGGAGACTGGAGCTGGACCCACTCTTCAGGCAGAAGAGGGACCGTCTGAGTCGAGCTGGACCCACTCTTCAGGCAGAAGAGGGACCGTCTGAGTCGAGCTGGACCCACTCTTCAGGCAGATGAGGGACCGTCGGAGGCGAGCTGGACCCACTCTTCAGGCAGACGAGGGACCGTCTGAGTCGAGCTGGACCCACTCTTCAGGCAGAAGAGGGACCGTCTGAGTCGAGCTGGACCCACTCTTCAGGCAGAAGAGGGACCGTCGGAGGCGAGCTGGACCCACTCTTCAGGCAGATGAGGGACCGACTGAGGCAAACTGGACCCACTCTTCAGATGACGGACCGACTGAGGCGAACTGGACCCACTCTTCAGGCAGATGAGGGACCGTCTGAGTCGAGCTGGACCCACTCTTCAGGCAGAAGAGGGACCGTCGGAGGCGAGCTGGACCCACTCTTCAGGCAGAAGAGGGACCGACTGAGGCGAACTGGAGCCACTCTTCAGGCAGATGAGGGACCGTCCACACAGGGCAGGGACCACTTCACCAGGAGAGGGGCATCTGGGTCCACAGGTCCTCAGGAGTGAGAGAAAGAAAAAGAAGGCGGTGAACAATTTGCAAGTGGAATCAAAAAATAAATATTGTTTGATAGCATAAGTAGTCAGAAGAAGAAGAGGATAGTGCTCAAGCTGTCATACTTCCCCCAGCATAGTTACTCCTAGGGCAGCGTAGCTGAAGCTGTGGGTTTATCTTTCTGTTCCTAACTACTCTGACCATAAGCGATTTCGAAGAGGAACGTTTTAAGCCTGGACTTAAATGAAGAGACTGTGTCAGCATATTTAACATGGGTCGGGAGCTGATTCCATAACACAGGAGCTTGGTAGCTAAACGCTCTACCTCCTACAGTACTTTTAGAGACTCTTGGCACCACCAGAAGGCCAGCATTCTGAGAGCGAAGAGCTCTGTTTGGATGATATGGTTCTATAGCATCTTTGAGGTAGGATGGGGCCATGTCATTTATGGCTTTGTAGGTCAAGAGTAGAATTTTGAATTTGATTCTAGACTCGACGGGGAGCCAGTGAAGAGACTTCAGCACTGGCGTAATGTGCTCTCTTCTTTTTGTTCCTGTTAGTAATCTTGTTGCTGCATTTTGAACCAGTTGAAAGCTTTTTATGGAGCTTTTAGGACACGCTGCAAGCAGGGAGTTACAGTAGTCTAATCTAGTCGTTACAAATGCATGGATAAGTTTTTCGGCATCACTTTTAGGCAGGATTCTTCTGATTTTGGCGATGTGTACAGTATACAGTGCAGTATACAGTATACAGTAATACAGTATACAGTAATACAGTATACAGTAATACAGTATACAGTATGCAGTATACAGTATGCAGTATACAAAATGCAGTATACAGTGTACAGTATACAGTATACAGTATACAGTATACAGTATACAGTATACAGTATACAGTAATACAGTATACAGTGTACAGTATACAGTTAATGTGGGTAATGATTTTAGAAAATGGTGATTAAATTGTGCTTCTTGTACCCACACACCGCCCTGCCCTCCGACCGGGAACAGAAAAACAAATGACGTATGTGTGAAGTCATCCAGATATCTGCCGTGTTTGTTCCTCTCTCTCTTCACACTTACCAGATGGCAGTCAGATTTCACACACTGCGTTCTGGAAGACAATCAAGGAACAAGATTGCTTTTTCAGGAAGGAGGATTGCTTTAACTAGATGTCAAATTACAGGCTTTTTTCCCTTTACACACCGGCGTTGCTCTGTGACTGTGTGTTGTAGATCTGTATCATTTTGTAATATGGGCCAAAAATACTTCAATAATTGAAAGAAGAACAACACAGTCGTTGAAATATATTAGGCCTTTATGGCTCACTAGAAAGGATTTTACCCTCAACTAAATGAGCAGCTGAGATTTTATATACTTTTGTTGTAACTTTTTTTTTTTTTAATGTTCAGTATTTGCTTGTGTTTTTTTCCAGACTGATTTGAGTTTCTTTGTATATGGCATCAATCGCATCCGTTCATTATTTAGGCAGAGAACAGTCTTTTCTCTTGACTTTTCTCATTTTCTACCAAAATGACAACTAACAAAAAGTATTGTTTCTCATGGCACCACAACAGAGCAGCTCTCTGTTGATCTTTTCAGCTCTCGCTTTAACAGTCACAAAGCCTTTTCATGTATTACAAACATTTTCATTTTGTCTGTTTTAAAGGTTATTTGTTAAGACCAATATTGGTTTCAAATGAAAAAGGGCATAATATAACAAGATAAATAAATAGATAAATTAGGTCATAATTTTGTATTTTAATCATGGCGAGAGCTGCTATTTAGTATGCACTGCCATGTCTGAGCAATATAACAATCAAAATTAAATAGTTATATGAGCCCTGTGACGATATGCTATTTTAGTGAAATGGCTGTATCATGAATTACTGCATGGCGGTGCCGATGGCCGTACTTTTAGGAGAAATACAGTCCATTTTGCTTTTCAAAAACGTGCACACTATTGCACTTCATGCATTTATAGATGAGAAAGAGGACTGTGCTTTTCTGAACTCTGGATTTAACACAATTTAGATTATTTTACTTCTTCCGCTGTTGTGACACTTCAACCAATCAGCGTGAAGTATTTTTTTTAGCGTCCCGGGGGTTTTCAGCGAGAGCCTTCCCAGATCGATTCATGTGAAGAATTATTAATTGACTTCCTGTTCAGAACTGATACATCGTTGCCTTTCACCGTAACAAGCAGCAGATATCTTTTTGTATTTTTCTAATAACCACAACAAAGTACTAGGATTTTGGCGGGGATAAGTCTCAAATGCAGAACAATACAAAATCAAACATGTAGGAATCAATCAAAAGACAACTCTGAGTAATGATTGTGTTTGTCGGTGGTGCAGTGATTTAAGGCTTTGCACGTTTGGATGCTACCACCGTGATTTTGTGGGTTCAGTAACAAATAATACAATAGAAATAAAGCCTTTTTAACAAAATAAGTTAATGATGAGGGGAACATGACATGGTTGAAAGCTCATGCAAGTTCATTTATACATAATATGTCTCCTTTAATGTAGTTCTATGCTCAAACACAGACACTTATTGTTCAGCCCGTGACATACATCTTTAAAACATTTTAAAGACACTATTGTACATGGATTGTTACATCTGAAATTGTGATCTCTAAAAAAATCTCAATACACATTTCCGCATATATTGTCCATCTACTTCCAGGTTATAGTAGCAAAGACTTGAGGTCATGAGCGAGTGCAGTGTCTCTTAAGGTCAACCTCCCGTCGCTGTCCGCACGTTGGCACAGACACTCATGAATGTTTGATTGCTCTATTATCCCGGACGGGCGGGAAACATTCAAGTCCTCGCTTCAAGAATTCAAATATTCCCTTTACGGTGACATTTCCCCTCTATTGTCTGCTGCGGCGGGCCTGTTTGACTCCTCTCTGGTGGGCCCTGCTGCAGTGGCGTCATCTGACTTCAGCACCATTTAACACGCGCTGCTGTTTGAAGTGAAGCCACTGGATTGGGGAGAATTGATACTCAGTCATCCCGGCATGTCTTTTCCTCCTCTGTGGGGTGGATAAAAATCTAGCCATCCATCTTTGTGTCTCCCCCATGTCAGGTGCACGCACTGCAAACCTGGATACCTGCTACAGCAGACAACAAGAACAAAGAAAGGAACATTACTTTAATCTCTGCGGCTGCTGTTAATTCCTAGCTCTGCCTTCATTCGGGGGCCCTGTGTATCTCAGCCTCTCCCTTATGAACAATCCATCACTGTTAGTGCATTTCTCCAAAGCACGCTTTGCGCCACTCTTTTTTTCACTTGTGCTTTGAAAAGATGCTGCAGCCTGGGAGGACTGAAAAACATTGTTGCTGCAACACATTGCGGACTTCCCATCACTATTCCCTTCCTTCTATTCCTTCCTTTGCAATAAGAGCATATTTTGAAGCCCCAAGATATATTAAGTAATAATACAATAATTAGTATTTGTTGAAGTCTTACTGATGGAAGTTATGGAATTTTGATTCAGTTATGAGGCACAAAAGATCGCAAAAAATGTTTCAGGTTAGTTATTTAAAAATTTAAAATTTTTAAAAGCAATTCTAATGCTGCAGGTTTTGTGTTTCAGACCCTTTAGGTGAAAGCTGCACATTATGATCAAATTGATTATTATTGCAAAATCAGCTGTATTGCCTGTGTCTTTTATGTTTCTTTTATTGTATGTGACACACAATCACTCATAAAGGGGACAGTTGTGGGGTAATTATATAAAAATGTGTCTCTTAAGGAGGCATAATCCCAAAGCAGGCGGTCTCTCAGATCATATTCCCAACAGATTTCCTTTGATAGTAATTGCATCATGTTTTTGTAAATATTCGTCTTGTTCATGGAGCTATGAACGTATCTGGAATATCTGATCAAAGGCATTTTTTTCCCCTGATTCAAATGTTTACCTTAGAATATCGTGATCATGTAAATAACATACAAACAGTAGACAGCTTGAGACAGCTTGTGAAATGCAAATTTGAGGCAAATGTAACACTTCTTGCTGGATGTCATACCATGGCCAACAGAAAATAAACTGTTCAGACAAAATTTTGTACATAGAGAAAGTAAAATATGCAAAGTTTTTCACAAGGCATTAATATTGCACATTTCCACGAACCTAAGGTAGATTCATATTTGATATGGGATATTGGCTCCAAGATGACACATGGTCAAATCATTTCCCACACTTTTCCTTATGCATTTCTTAATAGGCTTTCAACATTACATCCTGGATCTATAATTGACACCTGCTGTCAGGCTTTGCTGGTAATTACATATTAAAACTACCTGACCTGTAATGAACTGTGAAAGTAATGACATCACTCAAGTTGAAAGCAAACTGTTGTACACGTTGGCTCATCAGGCGTGATATTAAAATGTCCACTTTTACATCTCTGTGCCCAGACCAGTGTAAGACCCAATGTGACTGAAACCTGTGGCTAATGACTCAAGCAGACGGCCTTGGGCATTAGACAACTTCATTTATGAAATAGTCACCCTCCCGTGTAGCCATACATCCACATTACGCTGCCTGAGTTGAGAGACGCGTCGCTGTCACAGCCACTGAGCAGTGTTGATGTCCCTTTCTACCTGCATTCATCTTCCTCTCCAGTGCTAATGGTCTTCTCAGGTCATTTACGCATTAAGGTCCTGATCATCCATCTCCCACCTGCAGCCTGCGGTTTGCTGTTATATGTGCTGCTCTACAGTATGTGCTGTAGACATCACTCATGTTATTTCTGTTTCACAAGCCAACAAAGAAAACACACAAACATACTGCAGTGCACCCTGATGCCGGAGCTCCTAATTGCCTTAGAGGAGCGCTAATGCTAATTATATCTTAATGTAAAATGATAATTGCCACTTGTTGTGGCAGTAAAATGTCAGTGCTCTGCTGTGGCGTGCTTCCTTTGTTACTGCGGGCGTATAGAGAGTGGAGCAGCTTGACTGGTGTGTGCTCAGAGACAGACACATCCATCTCTTTAATGGACATGATTCAGCGCCACCTGACACTGATATGTACCTCTATTTATCAGTCTCTGCTGCTTTACATAGTGGACCATTTACATTGTGTTTAACTTCACTCTCATGGTGCATTGCAGTGCAGAAGAAGTACGTTCTTGTTCTCATGTAGTTGTCAATATCCAGTGTCCGTTTGGAGCAGTGAAAGAACAAAACACTGAAGTGGTGGAGTAGCACAATCTTAAACTTCTCTCTGGAGTGAGGATGGTGCCGCTCCCCTTTGCTTTAACGGGTCGCTCCTCCTGGATCTCTCACAAGCTGTTTGCCTAACGGAGGTCACTGGGGAAATAGTGCGCTCTGTCACAACATGGACACATTAACTCAAGCCAGCAGGTGTGTAATTATATATGGAACCATTTGAACGGAGCATCATGGGGGCAAGTTGAAAGTAGGCCAGAGCCAGAGACTTCAGACAAGTTCTATTTATTTCTCACCCACTTCAAATGTGCCACTTTACATTTGAAGTTGTAAAATAATCCAAGGTCACGATGCAGCTATTTTAAGACATTTAAAAATACTTTGAGAAACTCAAAAGTGTGTTCTCATGTTTCTGTGTGTGTGGGTGTGGCTATTAAGGGCAGTTTATTTGTTTGTTTGTTTCAGGTATGGCGACATGGTTCCAAAGACCATTGTGGGGAAGGTGTTTGGCTCCATCTGTTCTCTGAGTGGGGTGCTGGTCATTGCGCTACCTGTGCCTGTCATTGTGTCGAACTTCAGCCGGATTTACCACCAGAGCCAGCGGGCCGAGAAGCGCCGCGCCCAGAGGGTACTGTCCTAAGTCTGCCTCTCTTTTTCTTATATGGGCCGGTTTTGTGCTTTTATCTGCCTTTCCTTCTTGGTGCTGTCTTATCCGCTGGTAACAGAATGACAGGGCAAACACTATCTCTGAGAATATTAATCTTGTATTGTGTTTCTGTCTGACTCTGTGTGGGTGGGCTAAACTTGTTTGAGTGTATTTCAGTGGGAGAGAAATAAGAGGGGGAATGACAATGACTTAACAAATGATCTTCAGACTTAAGTGTCAGCAGTTTATCAATAGCAATATGTGCATTTAGTTTTTGTTAAAGTGTTTGCTAAGGAATTTCTCAATCCTATACAGTATTTAGCACGGCTGCTTGCAACTAAATACTGTGGCTGCCAGAGGGAGACAGAGCCAATTAGAGTGACAGGCAAACCGTCATAGGCTAAAACAGAGATCTGTTTGTTCAAACAGAAAACTCGGCTTGCTAGATTCCGCGCTGCGAAGATTCGGGGCACTAATTCCTATATGCGCTACAAACAAAATGGGCTGCTGTTCGTCTCACTGGAGGAGGTAACGGGGCGTGGCGGCGCTGGGGCTGGCTGACCGGGGTCGCGCTGACGCTTGCATGCCGCTGTGCTCGGGGACCATGCCATCACACAGGGCGCAGGGGGCTTCCCATACCGTAACCCAGGGGCTGCTATCATCTGTGTGGTCGTCCTCTCAACACATTACACAACATGTCGACTCTCTTTCTGACCATACAGCAGGACAGGGGCCTTCTGGAGACTCATGAGCAGCTGCATGTCTGTCCAACAGGGTTTGGAGGGGAAGGAGCCCAAAGGCTTACAGGACTCAGAGCTCTGCCTGCGTCTCCTCTAAACTCTGTTTTTGATGTGATTTGAATGTCTTTCTAGAGCATCCCGGTTTAGGTCAAACTAACACTACATCCTTCACCTAGAGTCATCAGCGTGTCGTGTTGTTTTGAATCTGTGCAGTCACCCATCTGTGTCCAGGTGCTGTGCACTGACTTTCAGTTCACTTTATTTTGACTTGGGTTTATTTATGGTCTTTCTCATTTAAATGAATGAAAGAATGGCAACTTTACAGTGAGACGTGTTGGGGTTTCAGTAGACTGGCTGCCGTGCTACAGATCTGCATCTCGACTCTTTACGCTTCGCCTCCTCTTCACTACATCACTGAGCTGTTGCCTGAGTCTGTGTGAGTTTGATGGCTTGGACCTGCTCATCTACACTTATCTCTCTGTGTTTCTCAAGGCCTGCAAACAGGCAGCACATTCCCTGGTGACGAAGCCTGCCAGGCCGCCTTTGGAGAGCCAACACCATCACCTGCTCCACTGCCTGGAGAAGACTACGGTAAAGACTCATCATTCGATGCTGTTTTGTATGATGATTTTACAGTCTCTTTCAGACTGTTGAATGTTGTGAAAACGTCCCGACGAAACTTCTGCCTCATCAGCTGAGCTTTCTCTATGGCAGTTACCTTTTCATTCCCGCACAAACTCTGTTCCCATTCTTTGCAGCATTAGTTAAAATAGTTATGGGGCTTGGGACTGTTGGGTCTTCTCACTGCCAACATGCTAAAGATAACATGACACAGCCAGGCTTTGCCATTAATCCTTCCTAACAAACCAGCTCACTTCATTTGAAGTTATCCATAATTTAGATGAGCAGGAGCCAGGAGAGTTAATGTGACAGGACTTTCGCACTGGCAGCACTGATCTCTGCGCGAGACAGGAGCGTGCGATAAATCAAGAGTGCATCCTCCTCGTAGCTCATCCGTTCTCCTCAGTAGGAGACTGGTGCCTTGGGGGAAGAAACCCAAAAACTTCATGGGTTCGAGCAAGATACCAGTGTATACATTATGTCCCTTTATACAGCAGAGTTTGCAGGCAGTGGTAATGTGGTCCTATCAGTGTTGGCCTGCCCCCTGCTGGACAACTGCAGACACTATTTATGCCTGACCTTCAAGTCAAGCCCATTTGTCACAGGGATAACAGTGGCGAATGTTTCCGCAGATGGCTCTTAATATGGACATCTGGCCCCATATATTTCGATCCCCTTGATGATTCATTTAGTAATTATTAAACAATTTTGCTAGAGCCTCTGTTTAGTCATCACTGTGAACCATCTTCACTCATTAGTTAGCACAGCCTATCATTATTGATGTAACGGGGTGATTCATGAGCTGTGCTGACAATGTGAGAATAGCATGTAATAACGCTGTTCAACATTACAATAACGAGATGTAAATGTGTACCGGTATATAGCTGTACTATCAAGATTGGGAGTAAATGACAAAAAAACCTGTCTTTAGTTCCTTAAAATTTGGATATTGCATTAGACAACTCACCATAAGCATATTTACAGCTCTAGTTGACTCCACATTTGTGTGTCTTCCTCTGCAGAATCACGAGTTTGTGGATGAGCAGACGTTCCAGGCCAATTGCATGGATATCAACATGATTAACAAGTCGGGCTCACGCTCCTCCTCCCTGTCCTCGTCTCCACACGGGCTGAGCTCCTGCTGCTCCCGACGGCACCGCAAGAAGAGCAGCTTCAGCCTGCCCAGCACCAACAACCAGGAGCTGAGCACCATCCAAATCAGGGAGCGACCAGTGGCCAACAGGTACTGACTGCACAGTGCACTCATTAGATCCTTGTGAATGTGAAGTGGAATGTAAGAAATTGGGATCATCATGAGAATATCACAGAAAATAAAAATCAAGATGGATACAAGATTGTTGTAACATGTTACATGATTATGACATGTGTGTGTATTTATTTATTTATATATATATATATATATATATATATATATATATACATATATATATATATATATATATATATACATATATATATATATATATATATATATATATATATATATATATATATATATATATATATATATATATACATACACACACACACACACACACACACACACACACACACACACACTGACCTTAAGGCTGGAGTCAAGGGGCTGGACATGGCTCCGCTGGAAGCGGGAGTGGCATGGTGCCAGTCCATATATGGAGATGGTGTTTGAACCATAACAGATATAACTGGCATTCAAAATCACCCCTTGTGTGGGAGATATTATTATGGCCTTAAATACAGGCCATGAATGAAGTGAGCACTAAAACGGGTTGAATTCCCCAAAAATAAAATTGATAAATAATATTTAAATACAGCCTCGAGCCTTGTTTCTTTATTTCATTTACCTTTATTTGTTTTGCACAACGTGGAGTATGTCCTCAAGATGGATTTGTGCCAATTTAACCGGACCTGCGTGCTCCATGGGATGCTGCATGGTCCAGAGGGCGCGAGAACAGAGCACGCTGTGGTCAGCTCAGTCTCATCTTATGTGCGGTCCGTCTGTGCCAGTTTTACGCAGGTGACGGGGGATTTATTTGAAATGTTCCAAATAGACGTTCCTCTCTAAGCGGAGCACATGAGTCTGTGGGTCCAGTATGGCCCAGATCGCCCAGCAGCAGGTGTCCAATGCAGTGCAAAGAGCATTAAAGGCCAATTTATACTTCATAAGAAGCACCGCAGCTAGATCCCGCCCCAACAACTGTTTCCATGCCGTTGCTAAGGACGTTATTATCACAGACAGCTCAGTTGAGAGATTGTGGAGAGAGGAGTGTTGTAAGCTACATAATGCTTTGTGTTTTATTACAACCAGTATCATATTCACAGAGAAACGAGCCAAACGAGGAAGTGAATTTATGCAATGACACGGGACACGGACGTACAAGACACAGTCAGCATTTTATAACCTGTCCAAACTTGCCCCACAATTAAAAGATAATGTACTGTCCCGGCCCAAGCAACGTCTCTAGAGTCAAATATGGCATGCATAAATTAAGAATTAGCTAAAAAAATAAATAAGGTAAAATAAAAACGTATGCTTGAGGTAAAAGGTAAAAATAAGGCAAACAATTGAGAAATCATGCTTGAGGAAAATTAACCTCATGAACATCTATTATCACCGCTAGTTTCGAAGTTTATGAGTTACGATTCTGGACATTCCTGGAATATACCAGACCACGCCCCTCAAGTTGCTTTACTCAACATGTTTTAGCATAATCACGACTCTTGTCTAGAATTCCACCCCTGCGCAGTCGTCAGTTAAGGTGTGACGCAATGAGCTCTGCTGCGCTCACGTTAGCGCGACCTCCAGGGGCAAAATATGGCCCACAGTATGTTTTCTGACACGTTTATACTAGAAATAATGCTTGTTTATTTTTTGTCAGAAATACCTTTAGCATTTCGATCTGATGTCCGCTAATTGTTTAGATTGTACAATCACCTCCATTCTGGAATTTTGAACATTCTGATGGCAGCGAATTTTAAAGGGTTTATTGCAGTGAAAATAATTTTAAATGGTTTATTATGGGGACTGAAAGTGTGATGTCACAGGTCAAACTTCTGGAACAAAGAAACAGGGACTTTGCCTGAACCACCTGATGAACCAAAGATGTTTCAAGATAGCTATGTCAGTGGGGGTACATATTTTTACAAATTTAAATGAATGAAATTAATACATAGTCCTATAGTAAAAATAAATTCATAGTTTACTGTGTGTCAGGAAAAACAGAATACAGTTATTGTTTTTGTGCATTCAAATCAAAACAAGTGAGTTGGTTAAAATTTGACTTCATAGGCCCGGAAGTAATAATATCTTTTATATTAATTAATTAATAATTGATTAATATTTTTTTAATCCAAAGTGCTTCCCAGTGCAGGATTACACAACAAATACATCAGCAATATCATTGTTCTATCTCTTAACAGTCCCAAGGGCAACAGATTGAGCCACTTGTATCCCATGGATGGTTGGTGTCCATTTTACATCATCTAGAGATTCTAGAACAGGGGATTTCAACCTATAGGTGCTACCGTTAGCTCACAGCCCCATTTTGCAAAGGTCGCAAAAGGATTTCATTTCCAAAACATTAGCTGTCTCAGCCAAGCTTGGTAACGGCGCCGTGACCTGCAGCCATCCATGCGTGCAGCCGCATGAGCTGCAAAGACGCAAAAATGTACCGTTTTAAATGAAGAGAGTCTGATCTGAGGTTCCAGATGGCTGTGGGTATGATTTTCGTATTGATCATTGATGCCAACTGTTATTACCCATTGCTTTCTCTCTATGGAGACCGGCACGAACCTGACTCATCTTTCCCCACTGCTCTGCTTTGAGGTGTCACCTCTCTTTGTTCTTCTCTTTACTATGGGGCGCAGGCAGCGAGCAGTGGGCTTTGGTTTAGAATCAGATTCAGAATCAGACAACAGAAATTACAGTTATAAAACATGTTACACACACAGTCGTATCCAACGTACCACAAAACAATAGTCATTTAACCTGTCTCAATTAAAAGATACAGATGCTTTAATGCGATCTGAACCCCATCAATTGAGACACCTGCTCTCCATAAGTTCTTGCCTAGAATAACAAAACCGTTTTAAATTGCCCCTGAATGTTAATTCATCCATCCATCCATCCATCCATCCATCTTCTGCCGCTTTATCCGGGGCCGGGTCGCGGGGGCAGCAGTCTGAGCAGGGACTCCCAGACTTCCTTCTCCCCAGACACTTCCTCTAACTCCTCCGGGGGGATCCCGAGGCGTTCCCAGGCCAGCCGAGAGACATAGTCTCTCCAGCGTGTCCTGGGTCTTCCCCGGGGCCTCTTCCCGGTGGGACATGCCTGAAACACCTCCCGAGGGAGGCGCCCAGGAGGCATCCGAAACAGATGCCCGAGCCACCTCAGCTGGCTCCTCTCGACGTGGAGGAGCAGCGGCTCTACTCCGAGCTCCCCCCGTGTGGCCGAGCTCCTCACCTTATCTCTAAGGGAGCGCCCAGCCACACGGCGGAGGAAACTCATTTCGACCGCTTGTATCCGCGATCTTGTTCTTTCGGTCACTACCCAAAGCTCATGACCATAGGTGAGGGTAGGAACGTAGACCGACCGGTAAATAGAGAGCTTTGCCTTTCGGCTCAGCTCCCTCTTTACCACAACGGTCCGATGCAGCGACTGCATCACTGCAGCCGCTGCACCGATCCGCCTGTCGATCTCACGCTCCATCCTTCCCTCACTCGTGAACAAGACCCCGAGATACTTGAACTCCTCCACTTGGGGCAAGGACACCCCACCCACCTGGAGAGGGCAAGCCACCTTTTTCCGGTCGAGAACCATGGCCTCGGATTTGGAGGTGCTGATTCTCATCCCAGCCGCTTCACACTCGGCTGCAAACCGTCCCAGTGCATGTTGCAGGTCCAGGTTTGATGGAGCCATCAGGACAACATCGTCTGCAAACAGCAGAGATGGAATCCTGTGGTCCCCAAACCGGACACCCTCCGACCCCTGACTGCGCCTAGAAATTCTGTCCATAAAAATTATGAACAGAACCGGTGACAAAGGGCAGCCCTGGCGGAGTCCAACATGCACTGGGAACAGGTCTGACTTACTGCCGGCAATGCAAACACAGCTCCTGCTCCGGTCATACAGGGACCGGACAGCCCTGAGCAAAGGGCCCCGGACCCCGTACTCCCGGAGCACCCCCCAAAGGACACCCCGAGGGACACGGTCGAAAGCCTTCTCCAGATCCACAAAGCACATGTGGACTGGTTGGGCAAACTCCCATGAACCCTCGAGCACCCAATGGAGGGTATAGAGCTGGTCCAGTGTTCCACGACCGGGACGAAAACCACTCTGCTCCTCCTGAATCCGAGGTTCGACTATCGGTCGGATTCTCCTCTCCAGTACCTTGGAATAGACCTTACCCGGGAGGCTGAGGAGTGTGATCCCTCTGTAGTTGGAACACACCCTCCGGTCCCCCTTCTTGAACAGAGGGACCACCACCCCGGTCTGCCAGTCCAGAGGCACGGTCCCCGAACGCCACGCGATGTTGCAGAGACGTGTCAACCAAGACAGTCCTACAACATCCAGATACTTTAGGTACTCAGGGCGGATCTCATCCACCCCCGGAGCCCTGCCACCGAGGAGTTTGCGAACAACCTCAGTGACTTCAGCTTGGGTGATGGATGAGCCAGCCACCGAGTCCCCGGTCTCCACTTCCTCTTCGGAAGACGTGACTGAGGGATTAAGGAGATCCTCAAAGTATTCCTTCCACCGTCCGACGACATCCCCAGTTGAGGTCAGCAGGCCTCCACCCGCACCGTAAACGGTGTTGGTGAGACACTGCTTCCCCCTCCTGAGGCGCCGGACGGTTTGCCAGAATTTCTTTGGTGCCGACCGATAGTCCTCCTCCATGGCCTCCCCGAACTCCTCCCAGGCCCGGGTTTTTGCCTCTGCGACAGCACGAGCCGCGGCTCGCTTGGCCTGCCGATACCCGTCGATGACCTCCGGAGACCTACAAGCCAGAGTGGCCTGATAGGCCTCCTTCTTCAGTCTGACGGCATCCCTTACTTCCGGTGTCCACCACCGGGTTCGGGGGTTGCCGCCACGACAGGCACCGGAGACCTTGCGACCACAGCTCCGAGCAGCCGCATCAACAATGGAGGCGGAGAACATGGTCCACTCGGACTCAATGTCCCCAACCTCCCCCGGGACATGGGAGAAGCTCTCCCGGAGGTGCGAGTTGAATACCCTACTGACAGAGGGCTCCACTAGACGTTCCCAACAGACCCTCACAATGCGCTTGGGTCTGCCAAGTCTGTCCGGCTTCCTCCTCTGCCAGCGGATCCAACTCACCACCAGGTGGTGATCGGTTGACAACTCTGCCCCTCTCTTCACCCGAGTGTCCAAGACACGCGGCCGGAGGTCTGATGACACGACAACAAAGTCGATCATTGACCTCCGGCCTAGGGTGTCCTGGTGCCATGTGCACTGATGGACACCCTTGTGCTTGAACATGGTGTTCGTTATGGACAATCCGTGGCTAGCACAGAAGTCCAATAACTGAACACCGCTCGGGTTCAGATCGGGGAAGCCGTTCTTCCCGATCACCCCTCTCCAGGTGTCACTGTCATTGCCCACGTGGGCGTTGAAGTCCCCCAGTAGAACAATGGAGTCCCCGGTCGGTGCACTGTCCAGTACCCCTCCCAAGGACTCCAAGAAGGCCGGGTACTCTGCACTGCTGTTCGGCCCGTAGGCCGCCACAACAGTGAGAGACCTGTCCCCCACCCGAAGGCGGAGGGACGCGACCCTCTCGTTCACCGGGGTAAACTCCAACACGTGGCGGCTGAGCTGAGGGGCTATCAGCAAGCCCACACCAGCCCGCCGCCTCTCCCCGCGGGCAACACCAGAGAAGTGGAGCGTCCAGCCCCTCTCGAGGAGATGGGTTCCAGAGCCCAAACTGTGCGTGGAGGTGAGGCCGACTATATCTAGTCGGTATCGCTCAACCTCCCGCACAAGCTCAGGCTCTTTCCCCCCCAGCGAGGTGACATTCCATGTCCCCAGAGTTAGTCTCTGTGTCCGGAGATCTGGTCGCCGAGGCCCCTGCCGTCGACTGCCGCCCAGATCTCTCTGCACCAGCCCCTTATGGATCCTCCTGCGGGTGGTGGGCCCACGGGAGGGCGGCCCCACGTCGCTCTTTCGGGCTGTGCCCGGCCGGGCCCCGTGGGGTAAGACCCGGCCACCAGGCGCTCGCCATGGAGCACCCATCCCAGGCCTGGCTCCAGGATGGGGCCCCGGTGACGCCGATCCGGGCGACGTAAACGGCCTTGTTCGTGTCGTCGTCATAAGAGGCTTCTGAACCGATCTTTGTCTGACCCGTCACCTAGGACCTGTTTGCCTTGGGAGACCCTACCAGGGGCATGAAGCCCCCGACAACATAGCTCCCGGGATCATTCGGGCACTCAAACCCCTCCACCACGTTAAGGTGTCGGTTAATTCACCAATCTGTAATTTTCCCTAGAACATTCAGTTGCATCTCAAGTAAATCAGCACTTATACATGCGCAAATTAACATATAAACTAAAGATAACGTCATATAGTAAAGAACTTTGTTAGCACCCTCATTACAGCTGTGGGCCTTCAAACTGTGAACATGTTGTTGTCAGGGTGAAAATAGCATGTGAAACAGTTGGTGTGAATTAATACATTATAAGTGGATTATGCTGTATCTAACCTAATTGCAACAGGACACGTGGCCTGCTCGCTGTGCTCAAAATGTCTGACCAATGGCCCATCCATAATTTAACACTCCATTGTAGCACACGTAATATGGTTTCATACATGCACATTCTTTTACCTGAAATAAGGCCAAAGCACTTACACTACAGCGCTCGCTCGTAAGAGGCATTTATTCATGCACACTTTTAAAGTATATTCCAAAAAAGAGTGTAGCTGATGTTTGACACATTTTTATGTAACCTGGACATTTGCTCATGTATAAATATTGATATTAAAGAGTTTGTATAGCACACTGTATAGCACATTGTGTGTGTGGATATTGATCAAATTATTGTCAAATCTGTGTCCTATTTATCATGAGTCAAGACGATCTTGCTGCATATGGGTCACAATGAACTATTCTGTGTATTTTAACTATTCTGTGTATTTTCTGATTATCTGTGGACTAGTCTAAACAATCTTAAAGCGGACGTCATAGCGAAGGTCAGGCCATGTTTATCAGACCCAAGCAACAGCGATATAAAAACACAGCTAAATCTTGTGAAGAGTCGAATCTCAGCTGCAAGATGAACAACATGCTGCTGTTTTGACCGTTTTTCCCTGTTTTCATCAAATAAAGAACTTGAGAACGATCTTCGCCTCTCGCAGTCTGTATAGACTAAACTTCGACAGAATTGGTGGAGGATGCGGGTCTCTCATCGTGCTTGGAAAGGAAACATCTGAATTTTGCTCTAAACGATTCTCTTCTGGATGTCGGCTGACGACGCAGAGCGTCCAGTAACGGTTCAGCTGGGAATGATGGGAGAACAAGGACCGAGCCGAAAGAGAGACAAGAGGAGTGGATTGCCAGTTTATTTTTGACTCACAATTGTGACTGGGACATTCAACAAAAGTAAGGCAGAAACCTCTTGTATTTATTACAAAAATCTGCACATTGAAAATGCTAAATTTGCCAAAACTAGACCTAAATTTTCCACATTGCAGACAAGTATGAATTTAGTGAATGTTAGCTCATTAGTTTAGACAATCAGTTGGACTGATTTAAAGAAGAGTTGGACTCCAAAACACGTTGGACGTGTAAAAGTACGTACAATCAGTTGGACTGATTTAAAGAAGAGTTGGACTCCAAAACACGTTGGACGTGTAAAAGTACGTACAATCAGTTGGACTGATTTAAAAGGGAGTTGGACTAAATAAAAATAAAAATAAAACGTGGCACGTGTAGGTAACTAAAGGGAACTAAGAAAGCTATTACTTGGCTTAAAGCATTCTACTGACAAGATTAACTACCCTCTGTGGCTAGGTGGAATTTTTATTTATTTAGTTAATTTCATTTTTTTCAAGTTTGTATTATATTTACATTTTAAATTAAAATGTTTATAAATTTAATTTATTTTTTTATTTGATTTTTAAATCTTTAATTTTAAAATTAAATTTTAATATCATTTTTTCCCTAAACGTATTTCATTTCATTATTATTCTTATAATTATTGTTCGAATTATAATAATAATAGTTATTATTATTAGTTGTATTGTTTTGTTTGTTTTTGAAATACCACTGACTGCCACACTTTTTTATTATCAAATAATAATAATAATCAAACATTTTAAATTAAGATACAGATAAATTAAATAAAATGGACCTTATTCCAGTCAAAATGAATACATTTTTGAAGGATCTCGAAAGCACAATCCGTGCAAATGAACAAAACCCAAAGGAAACAAAAAAGCAAACTACACAAATGAAGAACCTCTTCCAAAAATATGCAGAGAAAAGATTAATTAATCACGCTGATGAAGCAGTGGCTCCCACAGAACAACAATGGAATTATATTCATGAATATCATCAATCTAAGGTCCTGCATTACAAAACACATCAAATTTGGACAGTGAAAGGAAAAACTGTTGACAAAAAGAAACTGAAAGAACATGAAGAAAAAATATCAATTTCAGTGAATCTACATAAAATGGCAAAAGATATTTTAATCAGAAAAGAGAGACTATCTTTGGCCAATATTCAGGTGAAACCAGAAGAGTGTCAAACAATCAGAAAAAACTAAATTAAACAGAAAAACAGAGCCGATAAGCGCATCCCTTTTGGAGTGAATAACAAAAACAAAGATGGAGGCTCTAGAACAGATGAGGAGAGCGAGCAGACTGGGGTACAAGGTCGACGTCACAGCTATAGCGCACCCCCACCTCTGGCCAAAGGCGAACTGCAGTGCCGCTCTTCTGAAAACGAACATCATAGCGCATATGCACAACTGGCGAAAGAACTGAAGACAATTATGACAGAAACGGAAAAAGAAAAACCAGCTCCCCAAACTTCTACTCCAGCGGCTCCTCCCCTGCAGGGCTCATCCATGGATTTTTCTATGATAAGAGATACAACCAGAACCATACCACAGCTGCCAACGAAACATGCTGTAGTCTCGGGTACTCTGACTATGGTCCCGTCAGAACCCACTCAAGAACAAAGACAGTTGCAGGATTTGAAGCAACAGGTGTTAGCTTTGACAACATTGGTTTCCAGCCAAAATCACATCCCCAAATTCATGCTTGAGCAGACAGTGGCTCAAAAAGAACAACTTGCCACCAATGCATGGTCACCACCTGGATTGGCTTCGGACTCAGATGAAGAAAGAAGATTACAACAACTACTGGAAGGAAAGGAACGGGAAGTGGCGGCTGAGCTACGCAGGAAACAAGAAAAACAGCTTGGACAAAAGGGGGAACCAGTCACAGTCCTAGGAACTGGGCTAATAAAAGCTAAAAGTAAGAAGCAAGTACAGCAGAAACTCCACATTCAAAGAGTGGAACAACAGAAGAAAACGGGTTCAGACTCATTTATGTCAACACCAAATCAATATGTGGTGGGAGCATTCACAGGAATGGTGGATGAGCATGGGTACGATGACGCTATCTTGAGTGGAGAACTTCACCCGCTCCCCGTCCACAAGGGTCCCAAAGAGGAAGAGGATGAATTTTCTAGCAATGAAGAGGCTCCTCCACTCATTGCACCTCTCCGAATGACTGCAAGTAACCAAGGAGTGTACCAACCATTCGCATTGAAAGATCTAGAAGGGCTGATGTTAAAATTGCCCGAACTGACACAAGGTGCGCCGGCCTTCCTCAGAGCATTGACCACGAATACAGCGGGAGAAACACTTTGCTGGGGAGATGTGTCTGCAATTCTTATAAGAGCCACAGATGAGAATACGGCGGCCAGGATCCGTTCTGAAGTATCCAAACAGATTCATGCTCCAGTTAGAGCATCCACATAATTTGCCACCATAAAGCCTCAGTTAACTCAGGTACTTAAAGGAATGTATCCCACCTGCCTTAATGACGCACTGTTGGCTCTGGAAATGAAAAATGGTGAAGACTACTTTACATATAAGCAAAGAGCTAAAGCACAGTTCCATGATGCAACTAGAGAGCCCATACAACCTGGTACTGGCAACACTCTCATGTTCTTTTCTACTCTGGTGAAAGGACTACCTAAATGTGTCCAGGATCAGTTGGCTGATGTTGTTGGTCTTTCCTCAAAGACAGAAAAAGAGTTTGATGCCAACTGCCAACATCACGTTGCTAAGTACCTGAAGGAAAAAAAAGGACGGAATGAGGATATGGAAAAAATGAAAATGGCAAAGATCAAATTACAACTCAAGAAGCTCCAAGAAGAGGTGAATGATAAAAAGAAGGAAAATAAGTCTGCCAAGGTAATGACTGTGGCAACAGAAGATAATCCAGTGTCAGACAGTGCCCAGCAGATTGCTATGGCGGTTAAAATGGTCATGGGACAAGTACAACCCATTATGGCACAACCACAGGCAGTCCCATCCGCCACAGGACCAAAGAACAACACACCTGCTTCAGAAATCATCTACAATCAAGGATGTGAACGTAACACATCCTGCTCCTGGGGCAGGAGCAGGAAGAGGACAAAACAGGTTCAGCGTGACTCCTGATCAGTGCTTAAACTGCTTTGGAACTGGACATTGGGTTCGAGACTGCCCCATAGGGCAAACACAAAGAGGTCAACACCAAATGGTCCCAAACCAACCTGGCCAATTTCAAAGACCTCAAATGATGAATATGAGCCCACCCATGTCAAGCCAGAATCATCTACCACCACCCTTGCCCCTTGTGGTCTCCCTGGTTATACCACATCTTTGGGCCTTGGGGTGGCACTGTTTCTGTTTTTCACCATTATTGTTATTGCCTGTGTATTGATTATGATTGGATGCTATGCTGTCTTAGATCACTTATAGAACGCTTGATTGCATCTGCTCTTACTAGACAACCCGCTTATCTTTTGACCCTGATTACACACGCTATTACTCTGCCAAACACGAATCTAACTCTGATAGTGACAAGACTCCTAGACTTTTTCCAGAATCTGATTACTACATCCCACCATGTGTTTACACTAACTGGGGATGCTCCTTGTCTCACACCGTTTTATGTCCATGATGGGTTATGTTTAATAAATGTTTTCTTTTATTGAGTTGCGATATTATACAATGATTTAATATGATTTTTAAACAGTTAGTATGTTTTTGGGGGGTTTACGTTCTATTATTTTGTGAGGTTGCGTCTGGCGCCTCTTGAGTGTGATCACATGTGGATGTGATCAAAAGGGGGAATTGTGGATATTGATCAAATTATTGTCAAGTCTGTGTCCTATTTATCATGAGTCAAGACGATCTTGCTGCATATGGGTCACAATGAACTATTCTGTGTATTTTAACTATTCTGTGTATTTTCTAATCATCTGTGGACTAGTCTAAACAATCTTAAAGCGGACGTCATAGCAAAGGTCAGGCCATGTTTATCAGACCCAAGCAACAGCGATATAAAAACACAGCTAAATCTTGTGAAGAGTCGAATCTCAGCTGCAAGACGAGCAACATGCTGCTGTTTTGACCGTTTTTCCCTGTTTTCATCAAATAAAGAACTTGAGAACGATCTTCGCCTCTCGCAGTCTGTATAGACTAAACTTCGACATGTGTAACTAGACTGTGTGCTGCAGCTTAGTTTACACACTGACCATCTTCCTGCAGTGAAAGCCTGACCGTTCATAGACACACTCTTTTGCATAACTCAAACTGATGAATCACTGTAAGATGTTGTGGAGGAAAAAGCAATTAGCACAGCAACAAAAAAGTTAAGTATGACAAGCTGAGCGTATCAGTAAATTTGTTTCTTGATAATTGCAGCATGATTAAAAACTCTGTTAGGTCTATATGTTAAACTATATGACAAGGCCAAATTAAAAGTCCCTCTGCAGAGAGCAAAGCACAGCGTTTATTTCCTAAATGGGTTGACCTTTTGACATACTTTTATTTAATGTACAGTACTGAGCAAATGGGTGGTGAGCTGTGGAAAGGGCTATTAACTAAGAGTGCCGCATTCAAAGGCTTTGTTTTTTAAATGGCCAAATGATACAGTTTGGAGAAGAAATAAATAGCTGTTTGGATCCTGGGGTAATTCAAACATTTTTGGCATCAAAGGGATGAATTATGAGTTTTATTATATTATATTATATTATATTATATCATATTATATACTGTGCCCTTGTCAAATGTGCTCAGCTCAGTTGAAAGATCATACCAAGAAGAATGTTTAAAGAATGTAGTAAAGTAAAAAGGGTCAAAATGAGACCGCTATGGGGTATCTACCTAATTATAGAGCGTTTTATGCTCCATAAACCAGGATGTGCGCTGTAAGCATGTTTATCAGCTTCCCCGCTTTACCGCTCTAGCCTCTAAAAGTTGTGAAAAGCACATCGTCTCATCGCCGTGAATAATTAGGATGTTTGGAAGGCATTAGGTAAGTGAACAGTACATTGACTGGTGCAAAAAGTTTAAAACGGATGAGTTCAGTTTTTCGCAGTAAAAATCAGGGACAGCTGAGTAAAAATCAGGGACAGCTGATTTTTACTGATAACACCTGCAATGCGGTAAAGCTCAGAATAATATAAGTCTTAATTGAATTGAAGTCTTTTGCTGGGTTTCTGATGTCATCACATTATATTTTGCATATAATATTGAATGGAAATGTGGAGCAGGTGACATTATTAGTGTGTAATTGTAATATATATGTAATATTTTTTTTTCTGGATTTTAGATCTTTCTCATTTGCTTTTGTGACATTGTATGACAGGACCAGCACTCTGCAGATCTTTGCTTTCTAACTTTTTCTTTTCATTTGTATCCAAGCATTTAATGATTTTGTGTAAGTGTATTCTAGTCGTTACTCTTTCATTTGGTGATATTCAGAATACAGTTACTTTCCTAAAATCAAAGGAGTACTGTACGTCAACGGAGTACTGTACGTCAAAGAAGTACTGTACGTCAAAGGAGTACTGTACGAGTACTGTACGTCAAAGAAGTACTGTACGTCAAAGAAGTACTGTACGTCAAAAGAGTACTAAGAACATAGCTCTGCCTACGGGGGATGCAGGTTTAGCAAAAGAGCTGCTGAGGTGCATAAAATAAAGGTCTCTCAAGGTATATCCTATGCAGATGCAGTCAAGAAAGTTTCAAGTAACGAGTTTAGAGTAAATACAGAGAGAGGAGCCAGCGCTGCTCCCAGCCAGGGCGAAATGAGAAAGGCCAGCGTGGCTCCCAAGAAGTGTGAAGGTTTCAAGAGTGGAGGTCCCAAGTGTGCAGGTTCCAGAATTAATGAGAATACCCTGGTTGTGGATAGAGAGGATTTTGTACTCTTTATGGTGGATGTTGTAAACTGTGCTGCTCAGACTCAAAGCAGAACTGAAAGGATCAGGATCATTGCTAAAGCTGCGGGGAGATTCCTTGGAACAAAGGAGCTTGATTGGGCAGATATAGAAAACAGGCTAAAGGCGCTAAATGGGAGTCGGAGTGATGGGGGTCTGCTTTTGGGGAGTCAGAGTGGTCAGAGTGATGAGATGGGGGTGGGGGTGGTCTCCTGTCCTCGTCCAGTCTCGTAGACGCACGGCTACCAAGCAGCGACATCAGTGGAAATATTAAAGCCTATAGAATGAAGCCTAAAGAATAAAGCTGTACGGTGGAAGCACCGAACATCAAAGAAGGAGAGGAAGATGAAGAAGAGTCTCCCTGGAATAAAGCCGGTTGGTCTCTGAAACAACAACAACTATTCTAGTCACAAAGACATATCATGACCTCATGGGCTTTGTAACACCAAAGCAATGGAAGGAGTACTTTTACGGACTACGACAGTCTGAGGACTACGAAAAGTCTGAGGAATAAAGTCTGGCGGTAATGCAACAATTGGATGCCAACCGCCATAAAACAACAACAACAACAACAACAACAACAACTGTACGTCAAAGGAGTACTGTACGTCAAAGGAGTCCTGTACGTCAAAGAAGTCCTGTACGTCAAAGGAGTACTGTACGTCAAAGGAGTACTGTACGTCAAAGGAGTACTGTACGTCAAAGGAGTACTGTACGTTGCCGTATTCTATCACGCTTTTTAGCTTCAAACTACACGGCTTTAGAAGAAAAACATAGAAAACACATCTCTTGTGATGTGTGCATGTGCGATTTTTGCCTTCTCTAATCAGTGATGAATAAATGCATAACAAAAACAGTAACAGACAACATCCAGCTGTTTTTAACCCTATGTCATGTTTTTACACAATAATAAGATATAACTACATTGTATCCAGTAGTATCCAGTACTTTGATTGTACCAATCAGATTGTACCAATCAAAGTACTTGCGTGTCCTGTTTGCCACAGTAAACAGATTAACAAACCCTCCAGCTCAGCTGCCGTTAGAACTCATTTCCACATCCAAGTGTAATGAGTTTGCATTATTCTTTAATGACAAAGTTCAGGGCATTAAAAATGCTATAAATCCCACAATGCAAAAAATTACCCTAAAACCACCAAGACACTTAGAGCTAACTCACTTTGCACCAGTAACTGACAAAACTGTCCATGAGATCATCACCAGTCTGAGTTCATCTACATGCTGCCTTGATGTGTTACCCACCAGATTTCTAAAGTCTGTGCTGAACAGTTTGTTAGCACCATTCACTCACATAGTTAACATGTCGCTTCAATCTGGAACATTCCCAATGTCTTTGAAAACTGCGGTCATAAAGCCTCTCCTAAAGAAGAGCAGTCTTGATGCCGCAGTACTGAGTCATTACCGGCCCATCTCTAATCTGCCATTTTGGGGCAAAGTCCTTGAAAAGGTTGTTTACCAACAGCTCACAGATTTCCTCTTAATAAACAACTCATTTGATGTTTTTCAGTCAGGTTTTAGACCTCATCACAGCACTGAGACTGCTCTTGTCAAGGTGACAAATGACATCCGCCTGAACACTGACACGGGCAAAGCCTCAGTCTTAATTCTGTTAGATCTGAGTGCTGCTTTTGACACTGTCGATCATGGGATCCTCTTACAGAGACTAGAGGACTGGGTGGGCATCACTGGCACTGCCCTAAACTGGTTAAGGTCCTATCTGGAAGACAGGAAGTACTTTGTTGAAATTGGTAGCTGTGTCTCAGACCACATGACCCTGACCTGTGGAGTGCCCCAAGGGTCAGTCCTGGGTCCCCTTCTGTTCAACCTCTACATGCTGCCGTTAGGTCAGTTGATACGCAGTGAAAATGTGTCCTATCACAATTATGCAGACGACACTCAGATCTATGTTTCACTATCGGCAGGTGAATATGGACCAGTAGATTCACTCTGTCACTGCATCCAACAGATCAGTGTGTGGAGGCAAAACAACTTTCTCCAGCTGAACTCAGACAAGACTGAAATAATCGTTTTTGGCCCACAGAAACAAAGAGAAAGTGTTAGCGGTCACCTCCAGAGTCTCGCTCTAAAACCTACAAACCAAATTAGAAATCTGGGGGTAATAATGGACTCAGACTTGAACTTTAATAGCCACGTCAAATCAATAACATCAGCAGCTTTTTACCATCTAAAAAACATTGCCAAAATCAAAAATATAGTGTCAAAACCAGATTTAGAGAGACTTATCCATGCGTTTGTCTCCAGTAGATTAGACTACTGTAACAGCCTGCTCACTGGCCTCTCCAAACGAGCTGTAAAACAGCTGCAGTACATCCAGAACGCTGCTGCTCGGGTCCTGACTAGAACCAGGAAGTATGATCACATTAGTCCTGTTCTCAGGTCTCTGCACTGGCTCCTGTGGCTCAGAGAATAGACTTTAAAGCAGCTCTGCTTGTGTAAAAGTCTCTCCATGGCCTAGCACCAAAGTATTAAACTATTAGAAAACATTGCAGGTATTCAGTATTCTCTAACTAATTACATTTTCACCATCCATATCTATAAATCGTATAAAACTACAAGTGGTTTAAATTGTTTCAAATAAACCAAGACCAAAGAACAGGAAGAATTTTATCGATTGTGCCAAACGATGTGTGAGCGTGGTGTGATATCGCACGTTGTCTCAAGCTTCTGTACTTGTCTTTCCACAGCCGCTCCAACCTGAACGCCAAACTCAACGAGACGGTGCCCTTGAAATGTGACGACCCGTACATCTCGCCCTCCATGGTCAGCCTCCAAGCCCCCGTGGTGACCTCATCAGACGGGGACAGCTCCACCAGCTCCTCCGCCGCTGTGTACGCCCAAAGCAACATAGTCCGAGTATCTGCCTTGTAGATGTCATATTATTAGCCTATCTGCCTATCAGCTAACTGGTCTTTGTAGTAGAAGTACCAAAACCGCTGTAAGGAGAGGGGACCACACACAAGCATCAACCTGCCATACTCCAGAGACAGATTATAAGGATGTAATCTAAGACGACTTTTCATCTGATGTCAAATCTCTGCATGGTATCTACTTGATGTATGGACTTTGGAAAGGAAAAGCAACCAGCACCTCCTTTAAAGCACAGCAGAAAGATTTTTCGGGATTGTCTAAATATCGGTGTTGCCTAAAAATACTGAGAAAAAACTTTATTTTTTTGAATATGTAACGTTTTTGTCATCGTAGGAGGAAGGGGCGGATGTTTTGAGGTCACTTAACATGGCCTGTATTGACAAAGCACACTCATTCTCATCTTATTGTGGATATTGTGTCTATATTTAGGAACTTACCAGCCAGTTTGCTAAAGAGCCACAATGAAGCGGTTTACCCGTTGTTCTTGTAAATTCAGAAAACCATCACTTTGACTGGAATGAATTGTCGTTTTGTGACTACTCATTACCGATCCATGGACTGCTCGCCGAGTAAAAATACCACCACGCATCCTGACATGTTTGTGAAATGTGCAAAGTGAAAGTTAAAATTCAATTCTA
Organism: Eucyclogobius newberryi; assembly: GCF_026437365.1. Classification (NCBI taxonomy): domain Eukaryota; kingdom Metazoa; phylum Chordata; class Actinopteri; order Gobiiformes; family Gobiidae; genus Eucyclogobius; species Eucyclogobius newberryi. Next base: position 26,267,882 of record NW_027316389.1, read on the forward strand.
TGTGTTAGCTTATCGACATCCTGGGACAAGAACACTTCCATTGATTAATAATTGAGAAATATACAGGGTATTTGCAGTCATAGTTGGGTAGAAAAGTCTAATACAAAGTGGACATATTGTTGGAAAAAAATATATATATCTTAAATCAATGCATTTTCCCATGAGATTTAATGGTTCACTGTGTTAAAAGCTCCATTTTGTACATTTTTCATTATTGTAAATATCTCGGTCACCTGCATTTGAAAGTTGGGTATACTTTTCTTTATAGATTTAGTTGGCATACTGTTTTTGTGTGTTAACTGGTTGAATTAAGGATTTGCATGCTGTCATTACGAAATTCAGTTTCTTCTTCTTAAAGTATGTCTCTCTGCTTCCTGTTTTGAGCTTTGTCCTTTAAAAATGATGAAAATTGAGGAATGAAGTAAGACTCGGATGTTATGGTGTAAATTGAGCAGCACTTTGAACTATTTTAATGAAATCTTGTGATGAAGGATAATTCTAAAAGGTAAAAAAGGTAAAGGAAAGGGTTAAATAAAATATATCACATTGTGCATTTGGTGCAGTGGATAGAATAAATACTGTAGCTCAAATGAACATCTAACAATTGAGCCGTGTCTTTCTTTATGGGAGTTAGCTGGGTTTACAAGCAGAATGGGGCACAACTGCAACTCATAATCGTGTTTGATAAATATTATTCAAAAATATTTCTGAAGAAGAGGTCAAAAGTACTTTTACCATGCATTTCTTGTCTCAGGTTAAAATTTTTCCATTTTCCCTTAGGATTGGGCAATACACACATATACAGATGCATTTATACACATATTTATGGTTTAGTAATCAAATAAAATTGTATCATTTTAACATAATAGAATAAATTACACATTTTATATGAAAAATAAATAAACAATTCCAAATATTTAAAGTAATGTCAGTTCATAATCTCACAAAAGTGTAATTATACTTCAAAAAATTTAAAAATAAACCCTTGAATAAACGTTTGACACACCTTTCCCATTGATTTATTTCAGGGGTGTCAAACTCATTTTGCGCCAAATTTTGATACTCGGGCCAAACAACGTATATATATACAAACTTAAATAGTTTTTTATATCGTTTAGTAATAGTTATTTGTGGACACTGTTGCACAAATCTGCAGCTTGTGAAATACTTTGAGTCCATATTTATGCATTAGCAGCAGGTACAGGAATATGGTCTTGTGATATGAAATATTTATATCAAAGACCTGATATCTGTTGCTGCTCAAACTCAATATGAGCTCACTATTTTCTCTTATAGTTCAAGCTCAGTGAGAATAAACTATTCATGTAGTGAGTCAAATGAGTGCATTCCGTTTGTATTCACACAGAATTCTGGGATGTCAGAGCTCACAGCAGCTTCATGTTCATACTTTATTGCACTGCAGTGAGACCTGACCTGTGTTTTTACCTGTAGCTCCTGATCTGCCCAGGTTTGTGCTGGTTTGAATGTTTTCCTCTCAGAGCTGTCATCGCAGAAATGTGTTTTCTTGTTGTTAGCTCCACATTAGCGCCGCGTTTAGCATAGCTCTAGTCTAGGTCCACAAAACTATATTGTTTCTTTCTTCTACGTGTTTCCCAAAACCACACGGCTCTTTTCCCGTTCACAACTCTGCTCAATTCAAATCTGCAAAGTTTTTTGCGAGTCAGCTCTCTGCACTGAGGAGACGCTCCAGCAGCACGGCAGCGCTGAGTGAGCAGATGCTGGGCAGGGGTGGCTGTAGCAAAAGGATTGTGGGACTTGTAGTGCTAAAAACTCAGAAATTATGACTATGCTTTCCGGATTATGAAATGCTCCGGAGTATAAGTCGCACCAGCCAAAAAAAAAAGCATAATAGAGAAGAGAAAATCATATATACGTCGCACTGGAGTATAAGTCTCATTTTTGGGCGAAATGTATTTGATAAAATCCAAGACCAGGAACATCTTGAGAACGAACAGCGTGGTACACCTATGCAAACATAACACATTCAGCTGCATGACGCACACAGACGCTAACAGTGGCACATTATGAGCCACACTGGACCGACAGCTCCACGCTCATCAGTATCATGACAAGATGGAGTTACACAAATCATGAACCATCGATACTGAAGAAAGACTGGGTTATGACAAGTATAAACCATCAATACTGGAGCACAACAACACGGTGAATAGGTGTACGTATTCTTATGTAACACCTTCAGCTACATGACGCACAGACAGAACTGTGGTAAGTGTCTGGTATGTTAACGTAACATATTAACAGTTATTCAGATACTATAGCATAAAGAACATGCTAACAAGTTTACCAAAGCATCAGTCTTACCCCAAATCACTAAATCCTTCCTCTGTCACTTCTAAACAGCAGACAATAGGCACCGCATGGCAAAAGCACATGCATAAACATTGAGTTCAGTTTACAGTTGTATGCTGAAGAGAAAGCTGCGTTCATACCTCCTACATCGTCCTTGTTGAAGACTTTGTTTGGTCCTGTTCTAGTCCTGGTTTAGTCCTGGGGGGGACTGTCTGGGGGGCCGGATAAGACTTGTTAGCTTTATATTTGACACCCTTTATTTATTTTTTGTTGATCCAAAGTAATTAATTTAGATTACAAGTTTGAAATACATTTATTTAACATTAACTATTTAGGGGAAAGGTGACACACTGAAGTAAAAATAACAAAACAGCAGCCTGCCCAGGAGAAAAATGCAACTGGAAATTCACTATATATATGAAAAACAAAATGTGTTCTCAGGGCAATTTAACCCTTGTATAGTGATTAGTTCCAAACAAATATTACAATTCAAGTAAAGGAGTATGATGCAAAAGAAGTCACTGAAAGCAGGTTCTAGCCTCCAAAGGCTGACAGTGCCATTGTAGGACATGTGTGAACCTGACTGTGGTGGGTCGTCATGTGAGGTCTCAAGGGGGGAATTGTACACTTGTTTGGGCTGGGGATGGTGTAACCTCCCCTGCTGAGATGATTGTCCAAGCAGCATGTGGTGCCTCGGCTCTACAGGCGATAGACTCTGCTCAAGTCAGCTCCAAGCCTCTTTCACAGGATTACCCAAGGCTGCAAATAGTGAGTTACGCACATTTGAGTACCTTTAACACACTGTTTTAGATCTAGTTTTTCTTTTGATCTTTTTTCATTACACCAAATGAAACACATTATATTCAATAACTGAATTTCCACCAGAGATTTTTTTTTCTTCAAAGCTTAATTGGTTAAATACTAAAAATACTCACTACCATCTCAATACAGTATATAATTGTACTTTTTTGAGTTGTCTAGTCATGCAATTTTACTTCATTACATTTAAAATCTAAGAGTTTCTGAGTACAATACATGTCCCAATCAACCCAATGGTCGGCTGTTTCACTGCTGCCTCTGCTGCTTTCTCCACCCACAACCACATAAAGGCACTGATTGTGGTGTTTAATTGATCAAGCTAAAAATCTAAAATGACGCTACAATTGCATTAAAAAGTAACTGGTAACAGGTATTTTAAATAGTATTCGTCATGTTTACTCTTTCCGCCAGTGATGACTGTGACTTGTACTATGAATACAATATTGGTTAAAAAAAACACTTTGGTTTGGTGATTTAATATTTAATTCAAAACTGTATTGTGATACATCGATTTAATTTTATTTCTCAGGCGGTAAAACTCGGCTCTAAACTGCGGGTTGACGGCGGCGTATGTGATGGGGTTACTGAGGGAGGTGATGCAGGCCACAGAGACGGACAGAACCTCCCAGTCATCGATCACAGCAGCCTGGAAGAGAAACGGAATACAATCATGGATGGAATGGTATTGGAATAAATCATTATTATCATTTTGTCAATGTTGGTTAAGGAAATGAATATAAGTAAAAGTAAAAGAGATGATTTTATGCTGTTGAGAGGACTGGTTGTGAATGAGGTTACAGAATTTTAAGGATGACCGGTCATTGTAATACCATTATCCTTGAATGTTTTTATGGACTATAACATCAGCCTGCCCTGGTACTCCAAGTGGAAATTAGCACTGGAGCTACAACCTGTAACAATGCATCTCTCCTGTTAAGGTTAATTGTGTATTGTCCCTGTCTCATTTAATAAATACATTTAAAAATTAACCTAATTGGGATAATTATTGTGGGCTAATCATCACACGTAAGATAACACATGTAATATGCCTGCTTGTCTCCATGGAGATGTTGTAGCCTTGCCTGGAAAAATGTATATACATAAACATATTTATCTTACTTTTATTCAGTTTCAGCCATTTTTAAAGATTTTTTTTTGCCTGTAGGCTTTATTAGACAGGAGAGGAGAGAGTGAAATGGGGGATGAGAGAGGGGAGGACATGCAGTAAACTGTCTGACTCAAAGATATCTTGGAAAACATGCATTCGTTTATTGAGCAGTCTCTGCACACATTTGACCTGTGACCTCAGCTGGTGGTTCTATCTGCTTAAATATAAAGTATATAATATATATATATACTATAATATATTATATAATATATACCGTAGTTAAAGGCCCTACTGTGGAACTTTCTAGGCAAAGTAATAGTATCTCCATAGAGACGTGTAGTATACTCCACCAAACATTTTACATATTGTACCCTTAATACTAATTTTAGAAGTATACTGTTTTGTTGAATTGAAATATCAGTTGATTACTTTGTTGTAAAAGATGCTATGTATCTTTTCTGGTGCATCAACACACTTCTGCCCAGACCCCGTTAGCAAACCGAACCTTCACCAAATGAACTGTTGCTAAACCTACCCATACCCCTAACCCTAACCTTAAACTGAGTGTGAAAAATATAGAGTCAAAAATAAACATTTGCTAATATAGTCACAATGCAAAGTGTGTGGCATAACTGGGTTGGGGGAGGAATAGGCGGATACGGCAACTCCTTGTCTCCATGGAGATAGTATTGCTTTGCCTGGAATTCACAGTATCCTGTTGGAAACAAGCAGGTGACGCTACCAAGACAATTTAGAGATTGGTTAGTCAACGCTGCAAAAGTGTTTTAGGAAAACTATTACAAAGCAGTTACTCAAATAATTTGGAGGGAAATGATGTGATTCTGTAATTAAAATGTGCATTAAAATGGCATCACCCTTTGCAAAATTCTCTCCCAAAACATAATGAAACTTATAAAGTACTAATACTAATAATTTTCATAACTTACTTGAATATACTTATTTCTGTGCAGTGCAAAGTTGAGAATAGTGGTGGTGATGATCGGCAGCCAGAACAGCAGAAAGGTTACGATGATGTAGCCGGCGCGTTTGGCCATCTTGCTCTCCTTCTTTTTGCTTGCCTTCTCTCTGTTTGCTTTTGAGGGCATCATACACACCGCCCCCTCTGTATCCTGTGCTGGGTCCTCTGAATTTGTCATTGGGGCCACTTGAACCACTGTTGCATCATTATTAGATTTCATCTTTTCATCTGAAACCTGCTCTTGAATGTTTTTTTGCGCAGCAGGGTGAACGTCAAGGTTATTTTCCAGGCCAGATTTGTCATTTTGCACTTTTTCTTTTGAATTTTCTAAGTTCAGATTGTCCAACATTTGCTGTAACTTGGAGGTTGAGCTTTTAACACCATCCACTGGGTCTTCATTTTCTCCTGTAGTATTTGGCTTCTCACATTCAAAAGCTTTCCCTCCATCTTGTATTGCTTTCTTACAAGGCTGTTCCAATTCAATTACCTCCAATGTGTTTTCCTTTTCATTCCCGGCGCCTGGAGGGACGCATTGTGGGAGGCTGGGGGTCAACAAAGCAGGCACTGTATCTTTGCTGGGTGATTTCTGTGCAGCTTGTGTCCCCGTCGGTTCCACTTGAATAACTTTAAGTTCTGTTTTGTAGGCCTTTTGGCGAATGATGCCTTTATCGAAAATCTTCCTATTGTGCGATCGGATCAGGATGAAGATGCGAGCGTAGAAACCTATAATGATGCTAAAACAAGCCGCCCACAAAGGTAGCACCATATAGAGACCATATGTGTCGTAAGATACTTGAAGCGTTTCTTTCCCAACTCCTTTGCATTTGACATAAACAGGAGAATCTTTGAGGAACACCAGGCAAATTAGTGCAACCGCGATCGCCACTATCCACGTTAGAGGGATAAACACCATCACGCGCTTTCGTCTCTGGGCAGTTTTGAAGGGCTGTGAAATGGCCTGGTATCTTTCCGCACTTATACAGGCTAGAGTCAGCATCTGGATACAGCAACTGAAGGAAAAAGACACTACTTGCATATCGCAAATTCTACTTTTTACAAGCCAATTCCGATTTAAGGTTAAAACAATTATCAGCAAAACCGGACAGTCGATGACACATCGAAGAAAGTCTATGACAGCCAAATTCACCACTAGGGCATTGTTGGAAGTCTGAAGACTCTTTTGCTTGTAGACGGCAAGCATAACAAAAACATTAGCTGCAATACCAACAAAAAATGTTGCCAGAAGAATTAAGGTGTTTGCGCCGATAAATCCAAGTTCAAGGTATGTTTCCAAGCTGGTTTTGTTCTTTGTGTCTGATGCAGGATAGACGGCTTCTCTCATCTCTAATCACAGCATGTTGAAACGTCAGTCCTGGACACTTGAGTTCCTTCTCCAAATGTGAGAGTAGCAAACTTCCTGTAGAGTATTTATGGAAAAAACTAGAAGCTCAGACATGTTATGCCTCAGGACCCACCCTTTTCATTATCACATCACACTAGAAGAAGGTCACAGGGGAGACATAATCGTTCACAGTCATTAAAAGCTCTGCAGGGCAAGCACAGAGGAGGATGCAGAAAAAAATGGCCACTGGGTAATTGAAAGCATGTTTGTTAAAGCCCAAATTACTCTAGGAATTAAGGATAGGCATTATGACAATATCAAAAACATTACATGTCAATTTGTTGTTGTCTGAGTGAGTGACCACATTCAGAAGAAACGGCTTTTAGTGGTAAAAACATTGTGAAGGAGACTGTGACCTTCTGTGACTTCTTATTTCTTCCTTGGCCCTACTAGGTGTATCGGATTAGAAAGAAAAATGGGAAAATTTTGTCAAATTATTACATGATTTATTGTCTTGTAAGTTTTGAAATTTTATAAAAGACTCCAAAGATCACACTCTGTGTGAAGACTCAAATTATGACACAAATTAAAAATTTACAGTTTATTCAGGGCCATGCAGATATTTCATCAGCACTATATTTATACCAACTACAATTGTACATAAAACCACAAAGAGATAAAGAGGTTGATGATTAATGAATGAAAATAATATTGCAGAACAATGCAATAAAATACAGAATAAATACATTTAAATTATGAAAACGTAGTGTACAGACAAAACTAAAGATCATCCGGACACTGTAAAAAAAAGAAGGAAAAAACCCCAGATGTTTTGACTTCGCCTGGGCCTATTGTGGTCTAACTGCACGCGCTCAGACCACAAAAGGCCCTATTGACCCAAGCTGAAGGTGAAACTGGCAGACAAGTAAACAAAGCCCTGTTAGTTTCAAGTATAACTTCTCCCTGTAGGCAAGACCAATTTGGGTTCAGGCGAGAATAAATGCAAGTTTCTCAAACCATGTTTTTCCCAGATTGCCATACGTTTGTATGGATTAAATTTTTTTTTTATATATATATATATATTTATGTATATTTTACAAAAATTATGTCTGGATTTAATCAAATAGTCACCTGCGACCCCGAAAGGGAACACGCGGTAGAAAATGGATGGATGTATTGCAATGCATTGTATTGCACTCGCTCTTGATCAGTGGGTAAGGACGCCAGACTTTGCGGTGCCGACCGACAATCTAACCAGCGTGTGTTCTGAGCCTCACACCAGGAACCTGCTATGCGTACATGTACAACTTCTCTCTGTAAACCTCTTTTTGAACCTGGAGCTTTGACTTTTCTACGGCATTTCTGTTCGGCCCTGCGGCACTCCCTTTTCTGTGCCCTGACCAAATCATCATTTCTCCATGCTTAATTTTCTTAATTTTAGTCTTCATAGACTAAGAAAGTTCAACAAATCATTCACATTAGAACATGAAACATTTTCAAAGTTGATAATCTCCATAAACAGTGCACCTGTGCCATCATTTATGTGTCTCCTCTGAACAACTGCAGGAACAACCGGAGGTTGGGGAGAAACAGACAGGTCAAAGAAGACGCAGAAATGATCAGACAGAGCAACATCGATCACATTAACATTTGAAATATTTACCCCCTTTGTAATTATGAGATCTAGAGTGTGCCCTCTGCTGTGGGTGGGGCCCCTCACATGCTGAGTAAGACTGAAGGTTTCAAGGACAGCATCAAGCTCTTTAGCGTTTCTGTCACAAATATTATCAACATGCACATTGAAATCACCTGTAATGACCAAACCATCAAAGTCTGTGCATACAACTGAAAGCATCTCAGTAAAATCATCAATAAAACTTTGGCAGTGTTGGAGAGGCTTGTATAAAACAATGAAGAGAATGGATGGAGACTGTTTTAGCTTCATTTTAAAGGATACATACTCAAATGATGAAAAGACCCCATATGACAACCTGTGGGTAACTATTACATTTCTAAAAACTGTAACCCCAGAACAGGAAAAACTAGAATAAAATAACCATCTTCAGATGTCACCAAAAGTTACTGTTATGCTCTGCTGGGTTGAGAGCGCAGCTTTCCTCAAAAGATCGTGTCACAAGGGTTTGCACTAACCAGGCCAGATTAACCACTTGCAACTTCCACATTTTTGGCAAAAAAATGAGGAGGAACCATGCTGTGAGATTATACCATGACATTATGTAATCCTGTTTAGAGATATAGTGTTAAACGCTCTTTGCCTCAAATGTGAAAAAAAGATTACGGACTATGCTAAATCTGGGATTAGATCAACACAATGTGTTTTTCACTGCAGACAAACTGATCAACTACCTCATACTGCTCCACAATAAGAGTGACAAAAAGAGCTGCGGAAGAAAGATTTCCCACTCAGAAAGACAACAAGAGCATAAGGGGAAATGAAAAGCACTTTATTCAGCATCAGGGTCTGTGTGAAGTCAAACAAAACAGTCAACAAGACTAATTTTACACTTGAGCCCAAAAAAATCTACTCTATCGACGAATTGGTTTATAATACATAGTGAGGCGGCAATGTGCACGATGTAACTTATTTGGAAGAGGGCCATCCGTCTGTCTTCATGGAGATGTTATAGCTTTGCATTAAAGGTTGAATGGACGATTTTTTTGGCCCAAATCTGAGTCTCATTTCCTCGTGGCGTGGACTGCCGATTAGTCCTGCCACGTGTCAATCATAAAACGCACCTACCGCTCACCTGCAGCCGCGTCAGGCTCGTCTCCCGAGAGCAGCACGGTTCTGCGTGTCTGAGCGCATTGATCTATCATAATATAGTTCCCTCAGTGTACAGGACAAAATTAAGACGGAGAAAGACAGTTCGAGCTGTCTCAGACGGAAATCTACGGGAGACGAGAGATGCGATGCGATCCGTCGCGCTAATAAACAAACGCACGTGTGTGTTGTATCAGTCCGCACGGGGGAGTGCCGCCTTCCGCCTGAGTTCTCAAATCGACGAAAAATCGTCCATTGTGCCTTTAAATATTCCACGGAAGGGCATTAAAGGAGACATATTAGGCAATCTCTTCGAAAACCGATTTCCTAAATCTGTGACGTGGCTCCATAAATCCATAAGTCTCATTCTCAGACTCATTCTGGCGCCCAGGAGGCATCCGAAACAGATGCTCGAGCCACCTCAGCTGGCTCCTCTCGAAGTGGAGGAGCAGCTCCTCCAGTGTGAATGAGCTCCTCGCCCTATCTCTAAGGGAGCGCCCAGCCAGCGGAGGAAACTCAACCACTTGTATCCGCAATCTTATCCTTTCAGTCATTACTCAAAGCTCATGACCATAGGTGAGGGTAGGAACGTAGATTAAGCGGTAAATCGAGAGCCTTGTCTTTCAGCTCAGCTCCTTCTTCACCACAACAGTCCGATGCAGCGACCGCGACAGACCGATCCGCCTATCAAATTCACGCTCCATCCTTCCCTCACTCGTGAACAAGACCCCGAGATACTTGAACTCCTCCACTTGGGGCAAGGACTCCCCACCCACCTGAAGAGGGCAAGCCACCTTTTTCCGGTCGAGAACCATGGCCTCGGATTTGGAGGTGCTGATTCTCATCCCAGCCGCTTCACACTCGGCTACAATCTGTCCCTGTCGCTGCTACAGTCAGTTTACAATAGGATTTTTATAGCCCATTACAGGGCTGTTAGGATATATAGAAAATTAGTTTCAAGCAAAACTGTAAACAGACAGGCTATTGTCAGGAGTTTCTGCCCAGTGGGCAGGGCCTAATCAGAATAGGATAAAAATCTGAGTTCTCAGACGAGCTCCGCAGATTGAGAGGATGTGAGCCAAAATGTCTTGTTTTTCTAAATTCAATGTCCAGATAAATACAACTGAATCTTTTTATTCAACGCATAATATGTCCCCTTTAAATCTATCTCGTATGTATTCAACAGTATGTATTTATTGGTTGGAAAAACATTTTTACAGAGACTCGCCTCTCCACAGATCTGTAATTTGGCCAGATGGTACCACCTGCACCTGATTAGTTGACTCCATGGAGACAAGCGGGTGCCAATCCTTTCACCAGAAACATTGCACGGTGTACCTTTAAGCAGATCCACAGGCAAAACAATAAAACTAGACTCTCTCATCTTTATGGTAGACAGCCATAACATTATGACCACTTGATCATGTCTATGTTGTAATCTCTTATAGAATCTATACATAACAAATGGTGGACAGCGTTTGATACTGCAACCACTGCTGACCATTCTGCAGACAGGGAACACAGCACAAGAGCTGCAGCTTTGAGTATGCCCTTATTCATTAGTTTATAGCAGCTTCTAACACATCAAATTGGAGGACAAAATGTTCCCTTACTGCCTGATAAGATCTGATCATGATGTACCACGATGAAGAGAAAATCTGTTACTCTTTCAACTCATTAGTAGTGATTTGAATGAAAGAGATGATGTCAAAGCAGTTCAGACAAACACAATAAAGCATATTCATTCAATTCTAATATGAATCTTCCTTTTCTTCAAATTCTCACCATTATTTTTTTCTGTCTTTAATAGACTTCAATCCCATTTTACACAAATGAGACCGAATAGAGAGCATACATTTCCTCTTTGATTTTGTGAGCTTAAACGAAGTAAAGTAAGACTGAAGGTGTTGCCAAATTTGCCTTGTTTTAATTATGTGCTTTTGTAGCTAATGCAGAACTGATTCAAACAAATGACTTCCTCTTTTGTATTAGCTGCTCTATCACTGAAGGTGAGGAAAGAGAGAGTGAGAAAAGAAAGAGAGGATTTGTTGTATTTGGTCTCCCCTCCTCCACTTGCGTAATTGCATTGAGAAAAGCTAGTATCCACACAGGTACTTATGAAAGAAATTATTCCTCTATCGTCCACACTGCAGCAAAATCAAATCATGTGTTTTTGAAAATGTGCAAGTTGGAAAAAAGGGCAAGACTTGTGAATTGCATCATCGATATGAAATTGAATATTGCCATAGCCATAACGTAATACTGCAAAAGATGCTTTTTACATACATACATAAATATGATTTGAGAGGTGTGAGAGAAGTTATAGAACCAACTTAACAGTGAATATATGGAAGGGTCTGCACAACGTAATTTATGTAAAATCAATTTTCTCAGCGGTGGAATGCACTGTCCAGAACTATCTCTGCAGAAAGTCTATAAATAACACTGGGGGTCAATTAAATTAGTTCCTGCAAGGTTTATGTGTTGAATTATTAAAATGCAAGAAAGCCTTTTGCTTTACAAATGCACAAAGGACTGTGACTTGTGTCCTGGTCCTTGGTCTGTTTGGTTACTTTCCAACATTCACACTCATTGTCCTTAAAACAAAAAGACAAAGTGGGTATCAGTGGCATCTACTAAACATCACAGTCAGTCTCATTATTAGTTGCCCCTTTGGCCCAAAATTGGGCTACTTATCAACAATCTAAAGGTACACTTTGGTAGTACTTTACTTACATTTACTTTTGTAAATGTAAGTAAACGTGATTCATGTGCAATCTATGTGCTGTCGTGACACATATTCATGTGCAATTACTGTCGTGATCACATGCAATGGTATTTATGTATTTATTTATTTGTCTATGGGAGATCTTCTACTGAAAGTGTTTTTCAAGTGATCTGTTCTTCTGTATCTACCTCTGTATCTACCTGCGTTGCACCAATGAAATTTCCCCATGTGGGACAATAAAGGATTATCTTATGTTAAAACATATATCACTGCTTCTTCAAAGGAACATTATTTATTCCTTTCCATTACATTAATTTCAAATTATAAATCAGATGTTGAGGTCCAGACAGTTTTTCATACTTGAGTAGTAGTTTCCCACAATAGCCTAGTTTTGTAATGTTTTACCCCTGCTTGAGTAATTTCTTTGGCCATTACTTTTTACTTTGTATTGGTTATATATTATTGATAATAATATGTAACTTTTCTGGTGAAGGTATGCCACCTCCTTGTCTCCATGGAGATATTATGGTGTTGCCAAGAATATTTCACAGTATAGCATTAAACCAGCAGGTGACACCACCAGGCCAAGTTACACATACGATCTGTGGCGAGGCAAGCCTGCTAAAGGTAAGTATGTATGATTTTCAAGGTAATATTGAGTAATAAAAACACTCATAAGTGAACAAAGGCAAGACAGATACATTTAATGTCTAAGTGTGGAATATTCTAGACACATCAATAATATCTCCATGGATACAAGCACATAGTGGACCCTCCACCAGAAAGGTTACATGGTGCACATTTAAAGTATTTTTACTTCAAAATGATCTTCCTTGAAATGAAAGTCCACCCAGTTCCAGCCCAGATCTCTGTAGAACCCCTGACCTTCTGGTAACTGGGCAAACATTCTCTGTTTTGCTAGCAAGAAAAAAGAAAAAAAAAGTTCTTCAAAACTAACCTCCACCACTTTGGTGGACACTAATGTCCTGGATGAACAACACTGGCCAGTCCCATTTGCTCTTTAGTGAGACTATTTGCACAATCCTTAGATCTATGCGTTATTGTGTCACAGAGGCAACACCTTGCTGTGAATGTTCCTGGTCAGAGTGAGCCGGGTTTCCCTGTTGTTGAGCGGCTGCATGCTGATGTTGGAAGAGGCAGGACCATGGGGGATATACTTTCCACAGGACAGCACCTCCAGAGTGGCATCACGAAACTAGAAAATAACAAAATAATCATCAGCAAGAAATGTTTTTATCAACCCCATTATAAAGTCCTTACTTGTTTGTTGGACATGAAGTAGATGATGGGGTTATACACTGGGCTGGTCTTGGCAAAGTACATGGGCATGGTGGCAACAAGAGGGTGGATATAGAGCTCTGGATCTGCCACCACCACCACTGACAGGATGGTGTAGGGCAGCCAGCACACGAAGAAGGCTACGATCATAGACAGGACCATAGTGACGGCATGCTCATTCTCCTGCTGACTGGACCGACCACCCTGCAGCTCCACGCTCCGGTTCAGCTGGAACAGAACAATTGAAGTGAGTACAACTGCACCTTACTAATGTGGTGCTCAAATGATTTACTGTATGTAACCTTTTATGGACCACCGGTTCCTGGTGAAGGGCTGAACTAACAGACAAGCTAGTCCTTAATGGAGAAGTAAATGTGTGCGACTATGATGGTGCTAAGCAAGCTGCAGCTGGAGTTGAGTTGTGTAGAGACTAAGGGACTGGTACTTTTGTGCCTCAGTGTGACCAATGTGTCTGAGGAGGAGCCAGCAGTCCATTGTCAATGCTAATTACAGTGGAGGTGGATAGCTGTGAAACTCTTGTTGGACAGGTCCTGTGGCATCCTGAGGAGGGAGCTCCGGGGTTAATCGGGTCCATAGCGTTTGACTACATTTGTACCATTCAATTAAAAGCACTTATTTACAATTTGGTTCTAAAACCCTATGTCAAATGTTGAGGCAAATCACTGCATTTAAAGAAGAACAGTGGCCATCCCAGAGGGGAGGAGCCAAAGGAACATTATGAAATTGAATTTAGACGCTGTTCAAATAATCATTTAATAAAAGAATACAAAAATAGAATATTACAGTAACAAGAGTATAAAAGACACACCTTGTTCATGCGCGCTAGTACTTTGTAGTAGCAGTAGATGATGATGGCCACTGGGACGAGGAAGCAGAGGAGAGTGTAGAGAATGAGGTAGCTGTAGTTGGTCCAGGACCTCTCCTCCCAGGCCAGAGAGCAGGAGGTCTGCACCCCTTCGGGCCCATAGCCGCTCCAGCCGAACAGCGGCGTAATGGCCCAGAACAGGCAGAAGACCCACACAAACAGCAGACCCATCAAGCTCCTCTTCATACTCATCTTAAGCCCAGCACGGGGCTTACACACTACATGGTAACGCTCATAGGCCAAAAGAGTCAGAGTGCACAGTGACACCAGACCTGCACAGCAGAGGAGCACTGCAGTGAGTGAAGGGCAGACCCAGGTATTTTAGAAGAGGTCAGAAGAGCAATGTGTTCAGGAGAAAGCAATCGTCAGAGACACAAGATGGTTGAAATAAATTATGTTTTCAGCCCAAGCTGAGATATCATGATCATGATGAAGAGATAGTTATGATGAAGCATATTATGTGATGACAACATATGGTGGTTTTTGTTTGCTGCAATATATAATATATTTATGGGATAAAACTCATTACTATTGTTATAACCAAACATTAAATCTTAAGGCAGTAATGGTTCTTGGCACCGAACATAAATGGCATTATTTGCAAAGTGTGTGTGTGTGTGTGTGTGTGTATTTGAACACATTCAAACCAATAAGAGATTTGTATGTTACCCAGATATAATAAGTGATATATTATTTCATGGCAAAAGGGTTTATCATATTTTAACATTCACAACATTATTAAATTAAGTACATGTTTTCTGACTTGTAGCACAATTGTAATTTATGATAGGCCCGAACAATTGAACATTTTGTTGAACCCTGAATTATAAAATGTACTGCTACTACTACAGTAACATCATTTCCAAACATGCAATTCTAAAATACTGAATTGACCTATGAATAAAATATCAACATTTGAAGAAATGACTGAAATGGGTATAGGCTATCTGAGTTACAAAAAAGTAATCTCAACCACAGTAGGATAAAAACAGCCAGAGTGAAGGAAAACAATATCCTGCCAACTTCTGTGCTTTAACCTTTTGGCCCTGAGAAAACATTCTTAGCCCCAAGACACTGGACCTAAATAAAATAAACTTTCATCTCCCAACTCACCGAAATAATTGACCGCAAATCCCTGGAAGACACAGGCGGCTTTCCCGAGGAAGTAGTAGCCTCTGTAGTTGGTGATGGTCACGACCAGGGAACCGCACAGGCCAATCATGAGGTCAGACACGGCCAGGCTGAGGATTAGAACGTTCATGGGCTGAAGGAACGAGTTCCTCACCATCACCACGATCACCAGCACGTTGTTGAACACGGTCAACAAGGTGGTGATGAACATGAGAAAAGAGATGATACTGTAACCAATTCGAGGGAAGATGGTCGGCGCCACGGTAACCAGCGCCTCCTGGTCTCCTCCAGAGCTCCAAGGCGTGCTGTTGCTGTCCATGGTGCGTAAGGGAACAAGTGTGACCCCGTGGCAAGTGCAGCTGCGGACACAATGCTCAGATCACGAGTGGCCGATCTTATCACGTCTGATCCGCGGTGAACCTCACTTAGGTGCACCTGGCTTCACAGAAGAAAGCTCCCAATGCAATATGTCAAATGAGGCCTAACACGATTTAGTGGGATTAAAACAAGCAACCCTCTGCTATAAGGGTAATTGCAAAGTGGATATTAACAAATTATTACATTAAAATATTTCAAATTTATAGAACATAATTTGGGTTATGGGGATTATACATAATAGTAAAACAACATTAAGGGTATTAATGAGAATCTGGTGAAGTAGAAGACGTAGTTCTTAATATGTTAAAAATGAAAAGAAAAAATACAACAGCATTGCCACTAAAGTTATGTTACTGTTACTGAATCAGCTCATCCTTCTATGTGTTCAATGATCTTATGTTAATAACACTGACCAGTGACTAGAGGGTCAATGGTCTTATAACCTGAAACGTTGTCAATTCAACCCCAGCTACGACCAATAAGAGGTGGGCAATATATATCAACATTTAGATCATTTAGATGATTGTAGTCAATAAAATTAGAAGGTAATATTAATTGTATCTCTCTGTATTCTTGACAAAGTACACCTCAACTAACATGTTTTAAACATTGTGTGAGAGTGTGTGTTTAATAAAGATGCACTGCTGTCTTTATGCGGTTTGTGAAGTTATATTTTACAAAGAGCTCTCATTCTCTGCCTGTGTAAAGAAAGGAACTTCATGAGAGACATAGACTTTTAATAAATAGAGAATGAAAGTACACTTCATCCAAATAAACAAACATTACAGAAACTGTCCCTGTTCAGAATAAGTTAAACCAATAATTATTCTAGCTACGTCTAAATATATCCTCTCGTTTCAGCAATGTGAAAACATTTCACACATTTTCTGTAAAAATAAAAGCAGCAGACCTGTGAAGTCAGTGCCTCTCGTCATCAGCTTCCTCGAACAAATAACAAACTATTGCTAAAAATACCAGCAACACTCAGTTCTCACCTCCTCACACATACAACGCTTATGTGTTTTGTGCACATCATCTTGCAACTATTTAAATGTGGCATATTTCAAAACTTCAGAAGATCCTAGTTTCTTCTGAGTTAAGGCAAATGAGCTCTTTGCACAAAGCAGAATTCACCAATGCGCAAATATTATTACTACTGCAAGTACTGATCGCCCTCTAGAGGCAGCATAGTAGAACCACATGTGCAAAGTGCCATTTTCATGTATTCAAGTATTTTTACATCCCCTACATTTAAAGCTATGGCACTAAATAAAAATCTATTAAAAAGATTGCTTGTGGTTTGAACAACTGATTTGCATGCTGATGGGAGTGGAGTTGAACCTCAGGGTTCATCTTTGCTGAACCTCGGCAGTAACACTGTTGGGACGCTGTTGAGGCCAGAAAGTGGACTCGTGCTGCAGGGGGGTGCGGCGAGGGAAAAACGTGTGCTTGAGGTCGTAGTTGAGGAGGCAGCTGATGGAGGCCATGTAGATGTCAGCGAAACGAGACAGACGGCGGGAGAAGTACGTGGGATTGTGGTACGTCCGGAACAGACTCCCGAACTGGGCGTTGAACATGTTCTTGGTCTGTGGCCTATCAAAGCACATATGTGTTATTGTTGTTAACAATGAAACTCATTTTCGTTTCTATATAACAGTTTTGCATAATGTTAAGATCATTTGATTAATTGATCATTGGTATTATTCCGGTCCCAACTGAGAACTGAATACAAGAATCGTGAATTTTATGAGCAGAAATAAGTAACTTCCATTGAATTTATGCTGCAAATTTCACATCAGCTCTGAAATTGTATTTTTAAAATAATGAATCTGTTTTTTTTCTGGCCTTGTTCTTTTTTTTGTTTAATAATACTAAATAAATGCAATATAAATAAGTATAGTGTACATATAAATGGCTTCTGTATCTACTGTTTAGACCTTTACTTTCTGTTGTTGTTTGGCAGCCAAATGAAAAGGTGCATTTACCGCCACCTACTGAAGTCGTTTTTTGTCAAAAAAACTACAGTAGACATACAACTACAGTTTAAACTACAGAATATGTACAATTTACAAGATTAGAGAGATGAAGGACTCTAATCTTTTCCTTCATCCTTTCATCAAAAAGTGGTGTATTTTTTTAAAATGGTACTTGTCCCCACCTCATGGCTTCCCTCTCATTGATCCACTCCTGAACAACTGCCTGAGATACTGGATCGCGGTGAACCTGTTCGGGAGCACAAATGCATAAAACTTCCTGAAAAACATGACTATGACAAATCATCACTTTAGAAAAACTCTGTCACTGACCTGCATCTGCTCAATGAGGCTGGTGAGAGCCTGTAACCAGGTCGTCATGTGCACAAACTGTTCTCTGTTCATAATTTTAATCTCTTTCCTCAGCTCAGGGATAATGGCACCTGTCCTCCAGCCGTGCTTCAGTGTCAAATCCTGCACGACAATGGACACGTAAAACAAAAACGGCATTAAAAAAAAAGCATGCACATAACCACATGCAATTTTAATAACCATGTTTTTTGTTGATGCATTTATTTCTTATTTTTCAGGGAACAAAGCAAATCATATAGCATCATGTAAGAATAACTGTCGTTCTACTACCTGAAGGCTAAGAAATGGGCATCCGACTACCAGTTTATTCATGATCTCTCGACGTCTCAAATGCATAAAACATGAACTGTTCCTCTCATGTATTTTCATAATCCGATCCATCCTCATCACTCCCAAAGAGAAGCTCAACATGCCAGTTGCAGCCTCCTGTTTTTCCACCACGTCTGCACTAAACTATGACCAACAGATTTGTTTAATGCTTTTAGAAAACTTTCTGTATCTAGAATTTGGACAGATAAACGTCAATGTTACAAACCCGTGTGCAATCTTTTTAATTAGCTTTTTATTCACATGTATTGCATATTAAACCTTTGTGCACTATGTAACTTTTCTTGTGAAAGGTCAGCAGCTGGCCTCCGAGGAGATATGAATTATTATCAATTAATTTGCCTGGAACGCTCCTCACTAATACATTTATCTCCAACCAGGTGACACTAGCAATCCAAGTAACGTATCGGATCTGTGGAGAGGCGAGCGCGCTCACAGTAAGAATGCATGTTTTCAAGGCACTAAAAATACCTGTAATTAGATAAATATAAGATAGAAAACTTTAATGCCATAAGTGTATAAGTAACCCATTATACAAGAATAAATGCATGTTCGCGTTGCCTTCTGCTCTGTCCATTTCCATAATGACGCATCTGTGTCTGTAAGCTTAACACGTCGGAGCTTGCCACGGATGTTTGTGGGGAATGTTTGACACTTGTTGCCCCATTGCTGTGTTTTGTCCACGCAGCAATGTTAACTCTTTCATTAACACTAAGTAAATGCTTCCTCAGTTTTTGTTACAGTAGAACATACTGTAAATCTATTTGCTCAGAACAGATAGATTTGCATATTAACATTTTGAATGTAACAAAAATATAAATTCCAAAGGTAAATTAGAAGTTACACTAATTAAAAGTAATAAAACTCTTTCAGGTGACTCATGGGTAAGTGTGAAATAACTTTTAATGAACAAAAACAACTTTAAACTGATTCTAATCATCTTTAGTGACTTTTAAAGACTTCCTCCGCACCTAACCTTAAGACTGAAGAGGGCTTAGAAGATTTATATAGCCAGAGTTAAGATTAAGGAAAGAGTCTCTATCTAAAATGAAATCTTTAAATGCTTCGTTTTTTCCATACTTCTGGGTTTTGTGCGATGTATGAAGAGCAATGCTTCTTACCGCTAAGTCGCTGTAAATGTGATCACCAAAGTAGAGCACTTTAGAACCCCTCCAGCCAGTGAGCCGCAGGAACTCATAAAGGTTTCCCTGATGAAAAATGAAAAAGAAAGAATTTTTAAGTCACTGGTGATAAACCCAACTAGACCAGGGTGAAATTGCAAAAAAAAAAAAAAAAAAAGAAATCACACATTTCCCCCTTCATATTAAAGGCGTTATGGACGATTTTTCGGCGATTTGAGAACTCAGGCGGACTCTGCGCGGACTGATACAACACACATGTGCGTTTGTTTATTAGCGCGACGGATCGCATCGCATCTCTCGTCTCCCGTAGATTTCAGTCTCTTCTTAGTCAGCCCGAACAGTCTTTCTTCGTTCTAATTTTGTCCCGTACACTGAGGGAACTATATTATGATAGATCCATACACTTAGACACGCGGAAACGTGCTGCTCTCGGGGGACGAGCCACACGCGGCTGCAGGTGAGCGGTAGGTGAGTTCTATGATTGACACGTGGCAGGACTAATTGGCAGTCCACGCCACGAGGAAATGAGACTCAGATTTCGGCCAAAAAAATCGTCCATTCAACCTTTAATCAATCATGATTTCTGATTAGATTTAATTTAGTCTTATATCAAAAAAATATAAACAAGAACATCAATGTTAATTTTCCAAAAAACAAATACAATACAAAGGTTTAATAATTTCTATTTAGCACAAAAAAAGATCTTCCTCCAAAGTCTATACTCTACCCCAAACCAAATTTTTCAGTGGAAAGTACATCGTTTCATCTCAGTTCTAAACAGCCTGTCACAGCCTGTGTAAGCATCACAACTGCTGGTCATGGATCATTCATTTAGTCCTTATTGGGGCATTATATGGGGCAATTGACAACAATAAAGCTCTGGATATTTACTTGAGTATCTTGATAACAAGTCAGACGATATTATGTCAAACCAACAGAAATGTCTTACAACATGTTGTTCAATTAATTGAGGTTTAATTGTCTGACAAATGTGCAATGTCTGTCGAATGAATCGCAGAAGAGCAGAAATATCCCTTTATACCCTCATTTGAAAGTTTACAACATCATGTATTCAATTTTTGTTATTTATTATTTTATTTATCAGCTCTTTTTCTTGCATTTTTAACAACGATTTACAATTATTCAAATTTTGCATTGAAAAACATGGATGTCAAAATGTCAAAATATTTCCCACCTCTACTGCTTAATGCCAAAAACAGGACAACAGTGTAATAAATGCATCTGTATTCAGATATTATGTACGTTAATGATTGCTGATCAATTTGTGATTAGGCTTTTCTCCCAGAGAGATCCATTAGCAATGTTGTGTTGAAGGATTAAACTGAATATGAATACAAAAAGTCAACCACTGATAAAGATAAAAGCTATAACGGATGAAAAACCTGTCGTTTTCTATGATAAGATACAAGTAATTACAACAATATAGAATGAGCTGGTGCCATGTTTTGTACACAGCTTATCTCAGTTTTGTTCTGGGAAAAGTAGCAAGACAGTCAAAAGTTTTAACCAGTTCTGTTGTGCATTCAGAACAACTGAGGTGTGATGTAATGCTGACACAGAAAATTGCGAGGTGTGAAGTCAGCACATCCAACAGTCCATCTGTACATAATGAGTTGAAGGAACAATTCAAACTGTGTCAAAAGTCTCCGAGGCAATACCTGTTTGTAAATTTGTCCCTTTTCCAACTTGTGGATCCTGTCCCACAGCAGCGCGCCTTTATCTGTCACCCGCCTGAATGGTCTGCAACAAAATACAATATTCATGACAAACACACAGCCGTACATGCAGGTATAACGAACTGATTTTTGCTGCTGACCCTGAATAAAAAATGTGAGATGAGAACTAAAGCCTGGGAAGCACGGAGCGTATACTTACTTTCTCCTGTCATTGAAGAAGCCGGGTTTATCAGCCTGGACTATGACAATATCAAACAGATCTCTCCAGTCCTTCCCCACGATGTAGTTCATCCCTCGATTCCTGCATGTTACATTTTATTTTAATAAACCTGAACGCGGCCAGCTGTATTAGTCTCACCCAAGAAGTTAATTAAAAATCCAATGTGCGACTGTCCCTTGTTTCCGGGAAACATTGAATTTGTACATAATGTGCAACCAAGCATCCACAACAAGCTGCTCCAAGTCATTGACAAACGTAAACGCTTGGATGTTTGCCCTCTGTATTAGTTGGGACTTAGTGTAACAGCGCTCTGATATATCAGAGCAACCACACATGACACCTTTAATTAATGGAACCCGAGCAGTGTGTTTTCCTGGACTTACACGAAGTCAAAAGGGCTGTTGGTAATAAGGAACATCTTTTTTCCATGCTCAGAGAGCTTTTTGAGCACGGCGTGGCTCTCCTCACCATAGCAGACATATTTTTCTAAGAGAGAGAAAACATTTTAATGAATAAAAGGTATGAACAAAACAGCATTTTAACAATGACAGTATTAAACAACATTTTACAGCAAATCTTTACGTCTTTAAAATATATACAAACAGATAAGCACTTACCAATATCTGCTTCCACAGCTCTGTACATAATGCCCTTAACGTGAACATCTCTGATAGCATCCTGTGAGGAGAAACGTAAACAACTCAAAGTCAGGCAGCCAAGACTTCAGTAGTTCAGTATTAGTATTCAGCCAGAGTAGCAACACTTTGTACATAAACAGTTGCCTTAAAAGCATAATGGAAGTGTACGGCTGCATACAAATGGAAAACTGGCCCTGAAGTTAGTTACTTAGGTGATTTAAAGAAAAACTTTCCAGCACTACTTCAACAATACGTGACCCAGAGCAAGTGAGTTTGTAAATAGGCTTTTGGGAGGTGGAGTTTAAAGAGAGCTTTACCGTGATGAACAGAGAGGATTCACGTCAAGACTGACAGACAGCGTTGATAATTGATGTTAACTCAAGCTCGTCAGTGTCCTTGAAATGATATAAGCGGTGCCTGTGGATCCCAGTGTGCGTCTAAGTGTTTAATGACAGCTATCTTTCAAAACTCTACAGTGTCAGATACAACAGACAGGCCTGCATGACAGAGGCCCACAAAGGGACACAGCACTGCCCCTCTCTGTGAAGAATAACAGAGCAGAAAAGAGACGCAGATGGCTGGAGGCGGGTTTCACGACTAAAATTAGACACTTGCTTTTGGAGCTAAGACGGGACAGACTGACTTGGCTGGAGTATCACTGTCCACAGCAGAAGATAGAGTAAATACATTACTAATGAAGAGCTTAAATTGTTTGCCAGAAACAGGGAAATGAGGCGGAAATCTGCAGAAAAAAAGGTTGAAAAAATAGCATAAATTCACCTTGACGTCTTTGTACAGATGCACAGGCTCATAGTCAATATTGTGCTTCATGAAAAAGTCGTTGACACAAGACAGAAGCGTCATCTCAGGAAGAGAAAATATGTCCATAAACTGCTTCATGGTCTGGCCGTGGATGCTCTGAAATATCAGGTGTTTGGATAAAAAAAATGTAATAGAATGTTTTAAATTGTTAATTGTACAAGCAATTACCTTTCCATAGAAGTCACTCATAATGTCCAGAGGAACGTGACATCCCTCATACATGGCAATTACTTCTTGGTCTGGCACAGGATTAAGACCCCTGCAAAATACATTTGAAAATTCAATCTAGAGACATAAATTATTTACTTATACTTTTTCAGTTAGATGGGAAGTAATACCTGTATACAGTTCCCAATTGGATGTAGTGGAAAGCATCTATTTTCATAAGCAGAGCCTGTTCAATAGAAAATACAACTTGTTTAACAAAAAATAAAATAAAACAAATATTAAAAAAATCTTAAAAAATAACTGTTATATATATATATATATATATATATAATTATATATATATATATATATATATAATTATATATATATATATATAATTATATATATATATATATATATATATATATATATATATAATTATATATATATATATATAATTATATCCATCCATCCATTTTCTACCGCTTGTTCCCTTTCGGGGTCGCGGGTGACTGGAGCCTATCCCAGTGACTTCGGGCCTTATATAATTATATATATATATATATATATATATATATATATATATATATATATATATATATATATATATATATAATTATATATATAATTATATATATATATAATTATATATATATATAATTATATATATAATTATATATATATATATATATATATAATTATATATATAATTATATATATATATATATATATATATATATATATATATATATATATATAATTATATATATATATATATATATATATATATATATATATATATAATTATATATATAATTATATATATATATATATATATATATATATATATATATATATATATATATATATAATTATTTATATATATATATATATATATATATAATTATTTATATATATAATTATATATATATATATATATATATATATATATATATATAATTATATATATATATATATATATATATATAATTATATATATATATATATATATATATATATATATATATATATATAATTATATATATAATTATATATATAATTATATATATATATATATATATATATATATATATATATATATATATATATATATATAATTATATATATAATTATATATATATATATATATATATATATATAATTATATATATATATAATTATATATATAATTATATATATATATATATATATATATATATATATATATATATATATATAATTATATATATATAATTATATATATATATATATATATATAATTATATATATATATATATATATATATATATAATTATATATATAATTATATATATATATATATATATATATAATTATATATATATAATTATATATATATATATATATATATATATATATATATAATTATATATATAATTATATATATATATATATATATATATATATATATATATATATATAAATAATTATATATATATATATATATATATATAAATAATTATATATATATATATATATATATATATATATATATATATATATATATATATATAAATAATTATATATATATATATATATATATATAATTATATATATATATTTATATATATATATATATATATATATATATATATATATATATATATATATATAATTATATTATATATATATATATACATACAATATAATTATATTATAGATTCAATAAGCTTCTGCATTATTTAAATATTTATTTCCATCCATCCATCCATTTTCTACCGCTTGTTCCCTTTCGGGGTCACGGGAGCCTATCCAAGTGACTTTGGGCCTTAGGCGGGATGCACCCTGGACAGTGGCCAACTCGTCGCAGGGCCGACAGATAGACATAGACACACAGATAACCATTCAGGGTCACTTCATTCACTAGGGCCAATTTACAGTCATCATTTTTTCCTAACACATGCATGTCTTTGGACGGTGGGAGGAGCCGGAGAACCCGGAGAGAACCCACGGTAACACGGGGAGAACATGCAGACTCCACCCAGAGAGATCATGTGATGTTGGTCTGGTCCGGGAGTCGAACCCATGATCTCCTTCTTGGGAGGCAAGAGCGCTAATCACCCTATTTCCATCCAGTGTTGCATTATTTTTCACCAGTTGATCTTGTATTGATGATGAGAGAGTGACCGCTGCACAAAGCCTTCTCCAGCTCCTCACAAACACTCAGAGCTGTAGTACATTAGTTTCTGCTTCTCCTTAGATGCTTTATCAGCTGGATGCCAATGATTTGACTCTTCTCAAATACACTGACATCTATCCATTACCACGGGATTTGTCTTTCCACATGGTTGTTTCAGAAATGAGAAGCCACTCACTGCATCAGTTGAGTTTAAATTCTTATATTATATCATCTTACCTTTTGAACATCATAGTGCAATCCTCTTACAGCAAAATCAGGAATATATTCATACTCCCGCAGTCCTTCGGGATACTAATGACAGAAGAAAAAGAAAACAAATAATATATATATATGATAAGATATGATATGCAAATACACAAAAATAGGAAAAAGGACTATTTTAAATTAAAACACATTTTTAAAATAGTGCAATAGAAATATTATTAGGGTAATGCATATTACACAGGAAGTACAGTACTTTTGTGCACATACTCTGTGTTGGGTGATTAGTAAATCTCTCGCTATGTTGAAGATTAAGGTGTGTAGATTTCTGGAGTAAAAGGCCAGAGTGTAGTCATAGTCAAAGCCATAGATCTCAGTGTCCCGGAGGCTCATTTCATTGTTGGCAAATATAGTGTCCGGATCCGTGGAGGCAATATCTGGAATCAGATCTGAAAAAGACAAAACAGGCTCTTCAGGCATAAGGATTCCAAAGAAGGAGTTGTTATGGCAAAGGTCGTCCGTTGCTATTGCAATAAGGCATTCAATTTAAAATATTATACATTTTGAATGGGATTGTTGTGAATCCTTCAGATCAGGAGGGAGTAACCCATGAAACACATGAATAGGTTGGGTTCAGGTTCTACAAGAATGGATGATGTCATAATGTCAGAAGGAGGGCAGGGCCCTATTTACATAACTTAATAGGTGATACATTTTAAAAACTTATGATCCACAAATGTTGAAGCTTATAATAATTTGTTTGGGTTGGACTCACAAACTTGCCACATCAATCATTAATAAACTGAGAAATCATGATTTTTGAAGCTATTGTCAAAAATATATTTTGTTATAATTCTAACTTTTAGTTAATTATTAGTCATGCTTAGATCATGTGTGCTGACAGATATTGAACTTTTGCCAGTTTTTGCTTCACATAAATTGGTGAAATAATTAGAGATATTAACCCAAAACCAGACAAAACATCTGCAATCTGATAAAAAAGTCTAATTCTGATCTGCCTTTCAGCTCAATTTGAAACAACAGAAAAAGTAGAATTTAATGATGCCACATGGACTATTGGTTTGAGAGAGGATATTGTCATCAGAGGCATTATTTAGGTTCTATAGTATCATAGAGTGTTGCTTTACACATAAACTTAATCTAAGGGTTTTCAGTGTAAATTAAATGAACAGGATTGCTGTAGACAGCAGGAGACAAAAGTACACACAGCAAAGGTACAACCTGACTAAAATTCAAAGGTTCAAAGGTTACTGCGCCAAAATCCTTTGATTTCACTAGAAGGAGCCATCTCACAGAGTTAATAATTCAATAATTCAAAGGTAAAATACTTTTGGGATTTATTCTCATGTTCCCTGCAGTATCACTAACAGAATACAGAAAGTGCTTTATGCATTTATAACGTTTCAATAAGTACATAGTAGACCTATTTCAATAACTACATTGTAGGCCAGATTTCTAAAATAAAATAACAAACAATATGTGCAACCTAAGTCTACAACAAATCTGTGTTTTGACTGATATAAAGTGTTATAAATAGTTAATAATGCAGGAAATGTGGAGAGACTCTGTTTACTCAATTGTAGGCCTGATATTAGTGAATCAAATGACAGGAGCCGGAGTTTCGGTACCTTCAGTCTGCCTTTTGGCCTCGTTATAGAGTCCCCACAGCCTCTGTGCCGTGTCCTGGCCCGTGTCCTGTCCGTCTGAAGCGCTGCTACACACAGATGCTACATGTCTGAGGGGTCTGTGCTGCTGCTGGGACAGAAGTTGGTCGACTCCACGGGACACCGAGCTTAAATCCCGCTTCCATAGTAAGCGCGAACTCAGTGTTTGCTCTGGTAAAAGCCCGCACAGGACGCTCGCCCTCCGCAGAAAGTCCCGGGCCTTCACGATGGACGACAGGGGCATTGACAAGGGCGCCATGGCTGTGTTTGTCCAAATGGCACTCTACGTAGGTCGTGGTGGTCTCCTGTCGATAATAGCATGGGTTTGACAGGCTATACATTTGGAGAAGCGTTGTCTCGAACGTAACTTCCTGGTTTGCACAAATCGGCCAATCAGCGAACCAGAAGAGCTGCCGTACGTCCTCCCGAGTAATCCGATTGGTTACTGGGTGAATTATGACATTTACTGTAACTGGACACTGGAGTCTGGTAGTAATTAGATACCACGAGCAACACATCATTTTAATATATAAATAGACCACAAATAACATTTTTATTTCTGTAAAAGTTGATTCAAACCCGTTTTGCAAAGGTTTAAGATAAGATAAGATAAGATAATCCTTTAATATCCACACAAGGGGAAATTTCGTTGTTACAACGCAGTAGAACAGGAGGAAAGGACAGGTTATAGGAAGTTTGACATAATACCATGGTTTTGTGTCTACGTTTTGTCTCTAATCCAAGAAAACAATTAAATCAATTCGCAACGATTTTTTATTTTAGTCTGACGTTGCAAGGCCTATTTTTTTTAGTAATACATAGTAAATACACCAAACAATCTTGCATAAATCCTGTCATCCATTATTACATTTAAGTATGCAATTCCATTTGGAATTAGTCAAGTGGCCATTAGAACTTACACTTTAACTTAAGGCTGAACCTACTTTTATTTTGATTGATCATTGGCAGCAAGTGCATCTTCATTGGTCAAAGACATCAAGCGAATCTTATCCAGAGCATCTGAGGCATTGGAAATCAATTCCCTGAGGAAGATCTGAGAGAGAAAAACACATTGTTGTTTTTCTAACTGAGTCCAGATGACTACAACTGAAGCTTTTTCTACTATTGTTAACAGCAGTGTTAAAATATGTCACTGAATTTTAAAACACAAGTTTATGGGGATTTTTACTCGCTTCTTTGTTCTTGTATAGAGAGTTAATGATCAGCTTCATCATGCGATTGACCTCAGCTTGGAAGACATGTTTTTCTGATTTTTCTCTGATTTCTTTGATTTGAGCAGCATTTAAACCAGCAGAAACCAGTTGTTGCTTTACTTCATCACATCAAGAAACTGCAGCATGTTTTGGCTTTGTAATTATACAAAAAAAATAGATGGACACAATATTAACATTATTAACCTAATAATAATATTGTCAAAGTTCCACATCCATTAATCCAGATTTAATAACAACAAAAACAATATTTTAATGTTCTGTAAAGTCTGATTTATATCGTACTAGCTCCACAGCCGCATCAGATAACCAGAACACAATCTTAAAAAATTAAATAGTAATAAACTGCATATATCATATTTAAAT
Organism: Eucyclogobius newberryi; assembly: GCF_026437365.1. NCBI lineage: Eukaryota > Metazoa > Chordata > Actinopteri > Gobiiformes > Gobiidae > Eucyclogobius > Eucyclogobius newberryi. Next base: position 26,296,666 of record NW_027316389.1, read on the forward strand.
ACTTATTCAGCTGCAACCCTTTTCAAGCTTTTTTATCCTCTAGATCATTTTGTTGTGTTCTTTATTGTTTTTGTTGTGTTCTTTATTATTTTTATTTGTTTGTTTGTTTGTTTGTTTGTTGCAATGCTATTGCAGTGGGCGTATTGAAGATTATATTATTATTTCAGTTGACATTTTTAAAAATAAATACAATACAAAACAATATAATAATATAATATAATGTTATATATACATAAATGAACAACTAAAAACGACATCAAAATTATCTTGGCAAGAGTTTTAAAATTTAAAACTCTTGCCCAGATAATGTGTAACAGGCTGAGACTGATCTTAATCTCGACCACTACTTGCCTAATCTGAACCTAAATTAACCAATATATTAACTTAAAACCCCGTTAATGATCTGACATTGAAGGTTCCTCATTGCCTGTATTGAAAATATAATTATTTGAAAAAAAAAGTATGTCAAATAAGCAGACAGTGCCATCAGGTGGAGTGAAACGGTACTGCAGCACTGCCGAGGCTTTCTAGTCCCTCTTTTGACTTTGGTCTGCAGACAGTCATCAAGAAACACAATCATTCATTTTGATGTACACCAGAAATATTAACAATCTGTCCGTCTGTCTGTCTGTTAGAGGTCTGGGTTATTTTAACAAGCAAAAGAAGAGTTTGTTCAAGCACTGAACATGAGAAGACAAAGAAATCTGCTTTTGGTCACACCAAAATGCTGGTATAAAGCAAAGCGCGTCTGAGGTCGTGGCCTGTGTTTACCTCAGGAAATAAAGACACCATCTTTTTTCCCTCAAGTGATGGTGATGCATGTGGCGATGAGGTACATTTTAGGAAGTGGTGGTAATCCTCACGGGCCAATCGCATCTGTCCACGATGTTCAGGCCCTAGTTTATGTAGAAGAATCGGATTGGTCCGCATGTACCGTAGCCTGCGCTCTGATTGGTCCAGCGTGGTGCGTGGTGCGCTGCCATTGGCCGGTGGTCGGTAGTTTAACAGAGTGGGTTCTTTCGGTGTCAGAGATAGCTTGTTAGTCTCTCATCTGAAACTAGTGCCGTTTGCACTGTCCGCCCGGCTTTTGTTCCAGGAGACACGCACCGTCACCCGGTCACTTACTCGACATGAGACGTGTTTGGCTCTTAAGCCTTGTGCTTGCACTTTTTGTTTTTGGTGAGTAGCAGAGAAACTTGCTTTGTAGTGCATCGCGTTACAGCTAACATTAGCCTTGGGGCTACATGCTTTCTGCTAAAAATCCTTTTCTTGCCCATTCATAACTTTACATTCATAACTATACAACGTTAATATAGATTTGAATGCCTTTTATTTCGTCTAATATGGAAACGTATTAATTTCTACAAAGTATGAGGAGTCTTTGAGTGTGCTCATTCATTTCTAGTTTGTAAGTTTCTTAATGCTTGGAATAATGCTGCCATTTGAAATGTTTATATATATATATATATATTTGTGTATTATTAACTATACTGCCAGCATTATTCACCCTTCTACAAATATGTAGTGTCATAAGGGAACACCACATAACCTGACGTAGTTGAGTGTACGTTCGATGTAAATGAAACCTTTTGTGTTGTAGCTGCTGTGAGGGCAGAGGATGAGGTGGATGTGGATGGGACAGTAGAGGAAGATCTGGGCAAAAGCAGGGACGGCTCCAGGACGGACGATGAGGTGGTGCAGAGGTGGGTGTCCGCTAATAAATGTCGAAGTCCCTTATTTGTATTGTTGAATGGTGTAAAAGGCCCTTGTATAGCTGAAAATCTAAACTGAATTGCTCAATCTCCAGGGAAGAAGAGGCGGTTCAGCTGGATGGTTTAAATGCTGCTCAAATCAAAGAAATCAGAGAAAAATCCGAAAAACATGTCTTCCAAGCTGAGGTCAATCGCATGATGAAGCTGATCATTAACTCTCTATACAAGAACAAAGAGGCGAGTAAAAATCCCCATAAACTTGTTTTAAAATTCAGTGACACATTTTAACACTGCTGTTAACAATGTGTTTTTCTCTCTCAGATCTTCCTCAGGGAATTGATTTCCAATGCCTCAGATGCTCTGGATAAGATTCGCTTGATGTCTTTGACCAATGAAGATGCACTTGCTGCCAACGAAGAGCTGACAATCAAAATAAAAGTAGGTTCATCAATAAGTTAGCCTTAAGTTAAAGTGTAAGTTCTAATGGCCACTTGACTAATTCCAAATGGAATTCTAATTCTTTGTTAGTCTGATAAAGAGAAGAACATGCTCCACATCACTGATACTGGCATTGGAATGACCAAAGAAGAACTGGTGAAGAACTTGGGCACCATCGCAAAGTCTGGCACAAGCGAATTCCTCAACCAAATGACAGACATGCAAACAGAAGGCCAGTCTACGTCAGAGCTGATCGGGCAGTTTGGAGTTGGGTTCTACTCTGCGTTCCTCGTGGCAGACAAGGTGATTGTTGCATCAAAGCACAACAACGGCACTCAGCACATTTGGGAGTCTGATTCCAACCAGTTCTCAGTCATTGAGGATCCTCGTGGAGATACTCTGGGCAGAGGAACAACCATCACGTAAGTTCACTTTGAGGATTCATTGTACCCGACACATGCAAGTCACAACAGTTTGACCAATGTTTGATTTCTTTTTTTAACAGATTGGTCTTGAAGGAAGAAGCCTCAGACTACCTTGAGCTGGAGACAATTAAGAACCTTGTGAAAAAGTACTCTCAGTTCATCAACTTCCCCATCTATGTCTGGGCCAGCAAGGTAACACATGCCCCCATGAAATGTTTGATTTGACTTGTTTTTTTAATTTTGGAATATGACTAACTGTCACATTGACAGTTGTGACAAATACTAAATCTAGTTCTCCCTTCATTCGTTCATATCAGACTGAAACTGTTGAAGAGCCCATTGATGAGGATGCTGAAACTGAAGAACCTGAGAAGGAAGCTGCAGAAGATGAGGCTGAGGTGGAGGAGGAAGAGGAGGACAAGGACAAACCAAAGACCAAGAAGGTTGGATTGAAAGGAAACGCTTACTCAAAACTAGATGAGCTCTTAACGTTTTTTAATTCTAGGTGGAGAAAACTGTGTGGGACTGGGAACTTATGAATGACATCAAGCCCATCTGGCAGCGACACGCTAAAGAGGTGGAGGAGGATGAGTACACCGCCTTTTACAAAACCTTCTCTAAGGTAAGCCAAAGGCTGTTTATCACTGTGCGTGGACATGGTGCATGTTGTATGAATGAAATGTAACTTCTCTTACAGGACACTGAGAACCCTCTGGCCCACATCCACTTTACTGCTGAGGGAGAAGTCACTTTCAAGTCCATCCTGTTTGTTCCTGCTGCTGCTCCTCGAGGCTTGTTTGATGAATATGGATCAAAGAAGAACGATTACATCAAGGTATTTTACCCTCCATTCATTTTAAAGTGGTGGCATAATTTCAAACACAAACTAATGCAGGCTTTATTTTAAAGCTGTTTGTCAGAAGAGTTTTCATCACAGATGACTTCAATGACATGATGCCCAAGTACTTGAACTTTGTCAAAGGAGTTGTAAGTTGTGCTTCAATAGCTTATGACCTTTTTGGTTCAGTTTCCAGTTGTATATTAATTGAATCTCGAAACTTAACTCTTTTTGGTTAGGTTGACTCTGATGACCTTCCACTGAACGTATCCAGAGAAACACTACAGCAACACAAACTGCTTAAGGTGAGCTCCACATTGTAACTTGTACATGACACACACACACACTTGTATACATTCTAAATGAGTTCCTAACATCTGAGCTTCTTTTTGGTATTTGTCAGGTTATCCGCAAAAAACTTGTAAGAAAGACTCTTGATATGATCAAGAAGATGGCAGAAGAACAGTACAACGAGAAGTTCTGGAAGGAGTTTGGCACCAACATCAAGCTGGGTGTCATTGAGGACCATTCAAACAGAACACGTCTGGCCAAACTGCTGCGATTCCAGACCTCTCACAGTGAAACCGTTCAGTCCAGTCTGGAGCAGTATGTGGAGCGCATGAAGGAGAAGCAGGACAAGATCTTCTTTATGGCTGGCACCACTAGGAAGGAGGTAGAGGCCCAGCACTGCCGCCAGTAGTTCTTAGCATTGGTGCTGTTTTTGGGGGAACTCATGTTGAATTGTATCCTCACAGGCTGAGTCTTCACCTTTTGTGGAGAAGCTGCTGAAGAAGGGCTATGAAGTGATCTACCTGACGGAGCCTGTGGATGAGTACTGTGTCCAGGCTCTTCCAGAGTTTGATGGAAAACGCTTCCAAAACGTTGCCAAAGAAGGCGTGAAGTTTGATGAGAGTGAGAAGACCAAAGAGAATAGAGAGACTATGGAGAAGGACTTTGAGCCCCTCACCACCTGGCTCAAGGACAAAGCTCTCAAGGAAAAGGTACATCCATTTTACAGTATTTACAGTATTTGCAGCATCCACATTTACTGCTTACTTGCATACTACTAAACCATATTTCTGTCCACAGATTGAGAAGGCTGTCCTCTCCCAGAGGCTGACCAACTCGCCCTGTGCTCTTGTCGCCAGTCAGTATGGCTGGTCTGGGAACATGGAGAGGATCATGAAGGCCCAGGCTTACCAGACAGGAAAGGATATCTCAACAAAGTGAGCATCTAATCGCACTATGAGAGTACAAACAACTACAGCATATTTTGAAGTGGGTTAACCTCAAATTGGCTCTTTCTGTCTCCAGTTATTATGCCAGCCAGAAGAAAACTTTAGAAATTAACCCCAAACATCCTCTTATCAAGCAGATGCTCAAGCGCGTCAATGTAAGTGTCTGAAACCAAAGAGAAACTGGGGAGAAAATGACAATTTGAACATTTTGACTGACAAATCACTTCTTCAGGACGACGCAGAGGACCAGACGGCATCAGATCTGGCTGTCGTTCTGTTTGAGACAGCCACACTGCGCTCAGGTTACCAGCTCGCAGACACTAAGGCCTACGGAGACAGGATAGAACGCATGCTTCGACTTAGTATGAATGTACCTCTGGAAGAACAGGCAAGTCTCACTGTGTTCACTTTTATTACGTCTGTGTGTATGGAGCTACAGTATATGGGCCGTGTATATGGAGCTACAGTATATGGGCCGTGTGTATGGAGCTACAGTATATGGGCCGTGTGTATGGAGCTACGGTATATGGGCCGTGTGTATGGAGCTACAGTATATGGGCCGTGTGTATGGAGCTACAGTATATGGGCCGTGTGTATGGAGCTACAGGATATGGGCCGGCCGTGTGTGTATGGAGCTACAGGATATGGGCCGGCCGTGTGTGTATGGAGCTACAGGATATGGGCCGGCCGTGTGTGTGTATGGAGCTACAGGATATGGGCCGGCCGTGTGTGTATGGAGCTACAGGATATGGGCCGGCCGTGTGTGTATGGAGCTACAGGATATGGGCCGGCCGTGTGTGTATGGAGCTACAGGATATGGGCCGTGTGTTCATTTCTTTGTTGTTTCAGATTGAAGAAGAGCCGGAGGAGGAGGAGCCTGTTGAGGAAGACACTGAAGATAAGGAGGAAAATGTAGATGCAGAAGAGGAGGAGGATGATGATGAAGAAACGGTATAAACTTTTAATGTGTTTACATCAGATGTACATGCACATTTTAAAGGTATTTTTTTTCATGTTGCAATTTTTATTTTTCCAGACACAAGATGTGAAAGATGAACTGTGAAGCACTGGGTGTCTGAGCATGTACCAGCGGAGCGACTGTTCCGGGGCCCCATGGTCGACATCATCTGGGTGGGGCTATGGGTTAGGGTTTTTTATGGCGCAAATTGTTTTCGTTTTTTTAATTACATTCCTCATGACTGTAAATTTGTTAATATTTAACTGTCCTGTTATGGAAAGAAGCAAGTGTGTCTCTTGGAAAAAAATAAATGTTTCCGGTAAAAGGATAAAAGTATGCGTTTTATTTTATTGGACATTTTTAACACGTCAAATGTGTACAATGTTTTAAGCTAATTATTATGAAAGATGTTTTGAGGCACAGCCATTGAGACAGGAACAGAGTGGTTGTTTTTGCATGATTATAGCCAGTTTTCTTTACCATGGTAGAAGATCCATAATATTATAATAATGGTAATAAGATGTTATGACTTATTTGCATGTAGTACTTCCAAACCAAAAGTGCAAAACCATGTGTCATTTTAGAAGACCACACATTGGTGCAATGACACTGTCTCCAGCAGATGGTACTGTCTTCCAACTTTTAACACGTAAATTACAACTGTCACTGCTATGGGAACGTTTTCTCCATTTTTATTCTTACGTTAGGTGTAATGTACATGTACTTCAACAGTTGAGTGTCTAATGGAGTGGAAAAGTACCAGGTATAAATTGAGACATTTGTCATTAGTATGTTTGTCACTGGTGGAATTCCTTATGAAGTTGTAGTATAGACTTTTAATTTAAATCATGTTCATTTATTCATTGTAGTTTGAGTTGGAGGTTTGATTTGCCTTTTGCTACACATGCATATTTGCATGGCTGTGCAATGTACTTATGTATTCATCTGGCAGTGCTGTGGTTTCTGCAGACTATTTTGCACTTAAACTGAAATGACAGCAGCTGCATGCTTCATTGGCTGTTGAGCACTGGGCCTAGGGGAATATCTTGAGGATCTATGCTTGAGGGAACAGGACAATACAATCTTCTAGTTTGGTTTATCTATTGGTCAGTTATGACAAATGTGTATTGTGTAAGTATAAATAAGGTTATAAGCCTAGACTCAGTGCCATCTCATGTGGTGTTTTTAGGCCAATGAGGGGGTGGGGCTCAGTTGATGACTGATATAATTAAAACTCATTAAGACCTCATCCCAGGTTGTCTTAACAGCCCAGATGATTGTTACTTCGTCATCTCACATATGTCCTGGTTATATGCATTTCTCCAGTGCCTATTTATTGACCTTTATTTAACAAAGTCCCACTGAGATGTAGCCTCTTTAGCAAGGAGCCTATGCACTCATCTTCTGCCAGTTGTACAAATAAATGTTGTAAAATATAAATAAACAAAGGCCTAATGGGAAAGTGAATCCTTCAGAGTATAAATAGGCTATACTTTTATGTTACTATGATTATGTAACTACAAACAGTTCATTGGAATAATTATATATACTAATAAGATCGGGCTTAGAAAGGTTCTGATTTATTCAGTATTGGTCCTACTCTTCAAAGAATCTAGACCCTTGCTTCTTTGTTCTCTTTAATGGAAGGCTAATTCACATTGAGGGCATCATAAAGCTCAGATAGGCTATTTAATTCAACAGAACTTTGCATGTGATATTCCTACCTCATGATTCTTAAAACTGTCCTTGATCCACGTGTTTTGAGTGCTGTTCCCGTGCTCTCCAGCTGGAGGAGTCTTTAAGGCTGAATCCATTTCAGTGCATGTCTTAAACTCATAGAAGGCTGATATTTGCGCAGAAACATCCTGAGAAGCTCATCCTGTCACCTCTCACGCGCGGTGTTGCGTTTCTCTGGCGCATCTGTAGCGGCTGCAGCCGTGCGCCTCGCTGCTCGTACGCAATCCCCGGATAGGTGGTTGCCATGGATTCCTGGGTCACATGCGTGGGTTTCCTGTAGCCAGAAGCAGCAGAAGATGCTTGGACCAAAAATCCACAGCCATTTTCATTGAAGAAAACGCGTGGATTGGCTGTGTGGCCCGACTGCATCTCCATCTGCACCTGCCAGCCTCCAGCCTCCAGCCTCCAGCCTCCAGCCTCCAGCCTCCAGCCTCCAGCCTCCAGCCTCCAGCCTCCAGCCTCCAGCCTCCAGCCTCCAGCCTCCAGCCTCCAGCATCCAGCCCGCTTCTCGGAATCTGCACTAACCGCTTTTGTCCACATTGATAGACTGGGACCAGGAATGAGTATAGAAATCCCTGAAGGACTGACGGAGCTGTTACAGAGCTTTACCGTGGAAGTGTTGAGGAACCAGCCCAGGGATTTGCTCGAGTTCGCGCTACAATACTTCACACAGCTGAAGGACAGAGAGACCAAAGAGGCCTCGTTTGGCAATGACCAAAATTCGGCCCCAAGACCTGGAAAAGCGGTTAATTTTATTGACGAAGCGATGCAGATTGATTCGGAAAATGGAGAGGAGGACGATGAAATTGACGAGGAATTCATAGGTGCGCTGTTGATATCTAAGCTACTGTTTTAAGCATGCCATATGGCTTTAAAAGGACAAATGATGAATGACATGTAAATGTATCGTGTGGAGCTTTGTGGCGTAGGGAATATATGTATTACGCCGTGAGTAGTGCTCCTCAGCCCGCAGCATCTTGTATCAGGCTGTCATTTGCCTTATATGGTCACGGAGCATCACGGTTAATGAACAGATCCTGCTCCGCATTCACGAGGGATACATGTTGTGAGTGAAGGACAGGCCTCTGACAGAGGCAGCACTGAGCCTTATGTTAGTCAGAGAAAACAGAGAAACGTAGGTCATTTGAATAAACATGTCCAGGTGAGGCCTGCTGGGCCTTTAGCCTCATTAACAAACACAGTCTCACATATGAATCAGTGGAAGAGCACAGCTCCAGAAGCATGTGCAGATCTGTTCAAATACAAGGTTTACCCTCAGGATTTTGGGTCATTCTCTGTAACAAGGGTCGTTTTGGACAAAAGCACCACAAGGTGCAGCATGTAGCTTAGCAACCAGAGTTCTGACACAGCATCCCAAAGAGTGAGGGCTGGAGGATATGCTTACATAAAGACAAGGACAAAATACACTATACATTATAATGCTACTCTTAAAATAAATACTTCGTAAGGCCTAAATAAACACTGAAATGTGCCAATCCAAATGAAAACTGCAGATGCATGTGGCAACTCTAGATTCTTGTTAGGGGATGAGATCTGCAGTATGCCTAATAGCAGAGAGGGAGATTGGGGTCAGAACCAAATTAGACAGTGATCTTTTTAGAGGATGTCTCCAGTGGTGTGAGCTGACATGTTAATGCTGTATTTTATGTTCCAGCTCCTGTGATCAACAGATTCGTCAGGAGAGCTTCAGGTGAGTGCACACTTTGTCTGTTAAAAGCACCATCGGTCAAAAGGCCAATCTGGACTCTGTCAGGAACAGGAAATGTACACAAGGACTCTAAATCACTGTAACCATATACAAGTATTTACGTCCACATCTGCCCTGTGTCATCTGTGGCTTGTTGACAGGTGGTGATTGATGCTCTGCTGTATCAAAGATGACAGTAAACTACTTTGAGTTAGTGCAGGTTAATACTGGAATTGATTGAGTTAGGCTTTTGCAGGTTAAGCAGAGTTTGTACAGTGTAAGTGCACAGGGGCAGAGGATCAGTCAGTACTTTGATTCAGAATGCAAATGCATATTTTATCTATCCTTCTTAATGTGGGTTGTCTCCCCTTCATCAAAAAACATGTGCTAGCAGTGGGTGACTCTAAACGTTTGTTTAATAGAGGAATAAGTGTGAATGCTGTTCACCAGAGCACATCTCTGTATCAGCCCTGACTGTACACCATCTAATGTCCAAAAGTGATCATTGAGTTTCAGTTACTGTGAGTGTTCAGTAACAGGAAGCAAACACACTTCTTCCACTTCCTGTTGTCTTTGTCTTTCAGTGTGTGCTGAGGCGTTCAATCCTGATGAAGATGATGAGGAAAAAGAGCAAAGAGTGAGTTTTATTGCATTCTTTTGAAAGAGCTGAAAGTGTACACAGTGTAACCCATGTGAGGTCTGCCTGACAGGTCACTCATCCAAAAACAGACGAGCAGAGGCAGAGGCTACAGGAAGCATGTAGGGACATTCTTCTATTCAAGAATCTGGACCCGGTAAGTAGAGCATTCCTGCACCTGCACCATGCACAAGGATGTTTCAACAACAACAACAACAATAATAAATATCCATCCATCCATCCATCCATTTTCTACCGCTTTCTACGCGGGTGACTGAGCCTATCCCAGTGACTTCGGGCCTTAGGCGGGGCACACCCTGGACAGTGGCCAACTTGTCGCAGGGTTTCATCATTTCAATAATAAATATAATAATAATAATAATATAATAATGATGGATGATGATGATGATAATTAATGCTAAACCAAATCATAAATGTAAAAATACATTATTTATTTATTCTGAACAGCACTGACTAATGAACATAAATGCTATGAATATTAAACTGTATCAGTAATACTCTTCTGGGTCAGTATTTTTCTTTGATTGACTAATTCGTGTCCCTCCCTTTGCAGGAGGAGATATCTCAGGTTCTTGACGCCATGTTTGAGAAAGTTTGCACAACGGGAGAACATATCATAGATCAAGACGACGATGGAGACAATTTTTATGTAATTCAAAGGTAAATAACTGCCCCCTAGCTAGATAGGTTTGAATTAATATCAGAAACTAATCAGTTTCTTCTTCGTTTGCAGTGGTATGTTTAGCATATTTGTGAACGTGGATGGTGAAGAGAAGCTGGTTGGGTCGTATGATAACAGGGGCAGCTTTGGTGAGCTGGCACTGATGTACAACACTCCCAGAGCAGCCACCATCGTCGCCACGTGCCCCGGGGCGCTGTGGTGTCTGGTGAGTACATGCGCTCTCCACAGGCAGCTCAACAGGGCATTGGGGTTCAGTCGATAAAGTTTGTGAAAATCTCTTACGCTGAAAGTAGTAGTTCAAAATGAGAAATGCAGTATTTTCTGTGGATGTCCCTGACCGTTGGCAGCGCCTGAAATGTGCAGCTGTGGCCCCAAACCACCTGGATTCTCTTACTTGCATTTGCTCAAAAACACAAGCCAGTAAATGGAAATTCAAATTCCACCTGTTCTGTTACTGTGGATAAAATTGTGATTCCGAATATAGAACCACTAGCTGACCATGACCAGCAAAACTACATCCTAAGCAACCACTTAACTACTGTTTATGTCAGGGGATCATGTGGTACAGAAAAGATTCCACAGCTATAACCAAACCCTGAGAATTGTGCATTTACAGTGCTTATGTTTTATGGAGAGAGTTTTTTGTTCAAAGCATGGGACAAGCACCATGTAAAGTCTTGAATTTCTTTTTTTAAATCGAGTGGCAAAGGTTTGCAAATACATTTCAGATTTTCATTTATGAGATGGATTTTTACAATAATTTAATCAATTTATGAACTGTATGGTTTTGTTTATTACCTTATACACAGCGTTTTGTGTTATTAAGATTGACAGGCTTTTTGATCAAAATATAACCTCTTTTTAATTTTCTGTGTCTTTCAGGATCGACTCACATTCAGGAGGATAATAGTGAAAAATAATGCAAAGAAAAGGAGGCTGTATGAAGCCTTTATTGAAACACTTCCCCTGCTCACATCTTTAGAGGTAAGTGACTACATTCTATTCTATTCGATCACAGTTTGAGTAGCTTTTCACCGTACCTTTCTTAACCACAGCTGTCAGAGAGGATGAAGGTTGTAGATGTCCTTTCCACAAAAGCCTATAATGACACACAGCAGATCATTGCTCAGGTACAATTTCATATTTTCACAATCATCTTTTATTTGATTTTGCAATAAGACATATTAGGCTTTTTTAAAATAAACTATAATATACAATGATTATTATTTAACTTTATTTTTCATTGTGAGCTGCAGAAATGATCTAAAACAGCTTAGTAATAGAACTAGGACCATTAACTTCCTGTTAAAATGCAGAATTGATAAGCTTCTTCATAGTGATTGCCACTACGTATCAGACTTTTACAATTACACAACCTTTTTTAAAACTACGTGTACGACATGGTGTCAGCCTTTTTGGAACAAACATAAGTCGGTACAGGAAAGTAAGTAGGCATGGGGGTCGGAGAAAAACTTAATTTTCTGAGTGCTCAAGCCCCAGATGCAGGAAAAACAGGATTACTCAAACATGAATCAGTCAAAATAGAACTCTGAGTAAGCTAATGGTGAAGGAACACCATAATAACATGTTTAAAGCTCTTAAAAGCTATATAGTACACATACTTATTATTGCTGTATTTTATTCTTATTTCAGGATGATTTAGCCAATTGTTTTTACATTGTGGAGTCTGGCCAAGTTAGAATCACAATGAAGAGAAGCCGGGTATGTTCTTTTGTATGTACTTTCCATTGTTTACTATGTGCTGTGTGCTAGTTTTCCTAAATGGTTGGTTTCTTTCTGCACAGACAAAAAAGGACCAGGACGAGGAGGAGGTGGAGATCGCCACATGCTCCAGGGGGCAGTATTTTGGAGAGTTAGCATTGGTCACAAACAAACCTCGAGCAGCCTCAGCATATGCAGTGGGAAATGTCAAATGTCTAGGTACGTTTTAACCTGGACTTAGTAAATACTTACCTATGTGTACATTATAGTGGTAAAGTGAATCATATAGATGTGAATAATAAAGAGCAAAAAGTAGCTAAATACAACATTTAGCTACTTTTTCGTATTCTGGCCATTCTTTGGAACAAAGATTGTTATAAAAACAGAGGATCTGTAAAGCTGGGGCACCTGAATTTGAGTCTATTTAGTTTTTTGTTCAGAGAGAATACTGTAAAAGTAGCACTTTGTGAGTGCGGTCTGCCTCAAATAATAAAGCATTTTATTTTTTGTAAACCCGTAAGTAGGAGAGTCTAAGTCCGTGTACACGTCTGAAAATGATCACATGTGGTTATTATTACTATGTGCCAAAGGGTTAACTTTTGAAAATCAGGTTTGTCAGCTTTAAGCTGAGGCCTTTAAAGGGGATGCATATACAGAAGCACAACTGTCATCCATACGACACATTCATAAGCACTTGGAGTGCCTTGCCCAAGAACACAACAATCTAATCTAATCTAAAAGCCTGTTGAGGGCGTACTTGTTTTTCATTCTTTAGACAGTATTGAATGTAAGCAGTGGGTGATTCTGTGTACCATATTAACATACATGACATTTGCTTTACAATGTTGTGCTTCAGTGATGGATGTGCAGGCGTTTGAGCGGCTGCTGGGCCCGTGCATGGACATCATGAAGCGGAACATACAGAACTACGAGGAGCAGCTGGTGGCGCTGTTTGGCCGTAGCACTGACATCGAGCAAAGTGCATGAGATTTCTTCAATGGACAATGCATCATGGGAAAAAAGGCTTCTGTGGAACTACTTTAAGAGCTTTTCTTACAAGAAATGTGAATATTTAGTGTGATATGTGATCTATGAAGCACTGTATGTAACTTTAAATCTGAAATCTAAATTTTAACAACATTTGCCACAGTGTTAAGCCAAAGCCGAAGTGGTCAAAGAATTAGATTTCTCACAAAGTCTCACCTAAAATTGTGTTAATGTGCATTTGTTGACAATATTACCCTTATTATTTGTTTATGTCCCGCCTTGTTCCCCCTCAGTGACACACAGCATTAAAAAAGTTGTACATTTCCAAACATGTATTCAAATCAGATGCCAAAGCTAATTTATTTTCTAAATCACTATCTTGTGAGCAAATGTGACACTTTTCCTTTGTGTTCTTTAGAAAGCGCTGACACCTGCAGTACATGGTGCATTTATTTACAAAACTTACACGTTTGTGCACATTTTGGCTGCTTTCAATTCACTACTTTATTTGTTTCATTTTTTTATAGACTGAATCCCTTATGTATTATTCATGAACTGTAAATCACTGTTGGTTGGTTGGTGTTTGTGGCTGTTAGCCTAATACTATGCTTTTTCAGAAAAAAACAAAAAACAAATACAGACCTATAGCTGATAAGTTTGTAAGAACATACAAAATATGTGTGCATTATAATTTGAGTAGCTTATTTACTGTTCTTCTTGGCCCACTTTTAATTTGATCATGTCTAATAGACTATAGTCATTATGAGCAGCGTTACTTGAACTATATTTTCTGTGTTTTACAGTCAATTTTAAGACATGCTTTTTGTGCTGGTTGATTATCAATTACTGCTACCTCTACTTCCATTAAATATGGATAGGAAAATATTATTCCCGGTTAACAAGAGCAAACTGAATAATCATTCTCTCCATTTTTCTTTCAAACTGACTTTCAAGCCTTGTGATTTATTTATACATATTTAATTTCTTGTGTAAATTGTACTGGCTTTTTGAAGCCCATCTTAATGGCTAAACAAACTGTATGTTTCACTTTTCCTGTTATTAAAGATCTTTTTTAGTCACTTTGTTTTCTTTCCAGGAACTAGCATAGGTCATTCATTCATTCATTGGCTGTGAAGCCACTTCAGCCATTATTTATTTGTAAAAAAACAAAACAAAACAGATTAGAACATTAGTATCACTGAATTGTCCTGAAAATAGAACAACTAATCGCGATAAAGGTGATTTTCTTGCTGTAGTTGCAGGATTTGCAGATAAAAACTAACCCTGCATTGTTCCTGCTGTTCCAATCAGCTGTTTCTGGCTGGTAACAGGCATGCACTTCCATCCAATGACAAGATGATCAACAAACTAGGCCCCGCCTGCTTTACTTTTTCCAAGGCTGCTGACCAATAGAATTATTTCATTTAGGTTATTGATTCTGCGATCCACCAATAGGAGGCCGTCTGTAAAACCACTCGGTCCCTCCCCTCGACTGAATGCCAGAGAGTTTCTTGATGGCGACAGATCTGGTAAGTGGGAAGTTGTTGACGTTTTCGAGAAAATACAAAGTGAAAAGTCAAATTTAGCGGCTCTGTCACGTAGTCTATGTATTTACTATGAAAACTGTGTGTTTTAATCCCGTTGTCACGCACTACTTTGGTGTCAGATTGCAGAAAGCTCGATTGTGTTTGTTTTCTCCGAGACCGAGACGATGTTTTGATGATATCAATCCTCCTCGACAGCAGTTTGACTTGACTTCATACGTGTTCATATCCATCCAATGTGCGCGACTTCAGGTGAAAATGCCGTTTCGAGGCTCCTATAGTTTCTTGTCATTCATTTTGAACGGGACAGCGAGGTTGCGTCATGCCTCAACTTGTTGACATTCTTTTGTTTACTGTATTAGATCCGACAGCCTTTGGGTTTGGGATTAGCACCCGCGACTGCTCTGGTGGAGAGACACGCATCAGGCCTCCACACCAAACCGCCTCTTTATTTAGACATTGTTACATTTCTACCGTGTAATAGCGTAATCTCCCACAGGACAATGACATGTCTCCATGAGTGCTCAGATACAGGCCTGCGCTCGAAAAGAGTCACGCGTTTGGTCGAAGAACAGAATTGCGTTATTTCTTCGTGTGTTTTTTTTTTCTTCTTTAATTTTTTCACATTTTCTTCTTCTATTTTTTTAGGGGTTGATTTCCAAAAAAACATTGACAAAACATGTCCTACACATCAAAGCTACTCCTGGGCTGTATGAATGAGTTGATTGCCATCCATACAGTCTGTATTCTAAGCCTCACACGAGCACTTTTTGAGGAACAAAAACACATCTCTGCCATGTTACGCAGTAGCGAATGAATGAGCTTTGCTGCGCATGCGTCAAATCCAATAAGTTTATAAACAAGGCCTCCACGCAGCGAGTCACGTGACCAGCCTCAGAGGGTGAGCAGCAAGTCGAGTCAGAGACAAAGGATCACGTTCTGTCAGTGACACAGGAACTACTGAGCTGCAGAACATAGTAAAACAGTGATAACGCTCATGAATAACAGACAGGTCTATAACAAGGAAGTCTGATTTATGACAATAACTCATGTATCTCTTTCTTTATTTCTGTGCCTAAAATTTGACAATAAAGCCAAATTAAAGGGAGGAAATGGAATAACGTGTCCTGAAGATACATAATCAAGAGTAAAAAGAAGATTTGAAGAATGGATGAATCCTTTGATCCACTTAAATGTACCGAGGATCTGCCATCCTCACCTGGGTGCCATATGGAATATGGTATTTCTCTTTGTGTTCATTGATAATAGTAAGTGTATTTTATGTCAAATGAAAAGCATGGTTGTAATAGTGCTTGACTATGCAGACGACATGCCGGAGCTGCAGGAAGTGGAGGAGGACCAGCGCTCTGCAGACCTGTTCCAGGTGACCCCTGGGCTGTCTCATCAGGAGCTCAGCTGTTCCCCCAACACAAACTGGCTCGCCGAACTCGCCAACATCGCCACCAGCCCCCAGAGCCCCTTAGTGAAGGACGCTCCTCACAAAAGGTGTGCATCTCACATCAAATGTACACATTTCATTTTATTTTGAGAATGCATGTGCACTAATATTCTAGTCTTTATTTATAGATCTTCTCCAGTCCACATTTTTGGCAACAGTAATAGTTTACATTCCTATGCACGGCCCCCATTAGCCAGCAGTGCCCCCACCCCGTCCAGAGGCTATCTCCGGGAGCGCAGGCGTGTTCGGGTAACTTTCCTTTTTGATCTTGAATCTAATTGTCCTTCTCTCTTCATTTTTTAAACGTGTGATTGTTTTTGACAATGAACTATAGGCCAGCAGTGAATCAGAATCTGGAGTTTTCTCAATGTCCTCCTCTTTCTCTGATGATGAAGACATGGCATGGTCTCACTCCTGGCCCACGACAGCTTGGCATTGTTTTCTCAAAGGTGAGAGTTTTACTAAGACTGCACTGTCCAAAAGATGCAGGAGCAACTGCTTTGGGCACATTTCACTTGTTTAAACAACCTGTTCTGGCAGCTTCACGAGGCATGAGGCCTTCACTGTCAGTTCATTATCCTTTTCTGAAAAGAGATATAAGGATTACAGCCATTTAATATTCAGTGCCATTTGTGTTTTATTTTTTCATTTGTTTTGTTGTAACTTAACTAATAACTGCATAATATATTATAAAAATGAACACAAAAGTAATACTACGGTAGATGTTCTGCCCTCTAGTGTCTAAACAGCAGTACTACAAACATGCCCTGCTACACGGTCTGTATAGCTGTTGCCATGTTTGTTGTCCAGGGACACGGCTGCGTTTCCACCGAGGGCCAAACGTGGAGTGGCAGGAAGCAGACGAACTCAGAGACTCTGATGATGATTCTGATGAAGAAACTATGATGCCATCAACGTCCCTGAAAGTAAGAAACAAGTCATCATAAAAGTCCTACATACAACACATAATGCACTAGTCATTTCTTCTTGTATTAAAATGGTTGGCCTTCTTTGATGCAATACTGTGGAGGCATTTAGCGCGCTTAGTGTCTCTTAGTGTCATTGCCATAAGCCCGCATAGGCACAGCCGTATTTACACTTTCATGGTTCAAGTTTGCTTTTTCAGATTTTGTACTATGTTGTTTCACAGAGATTTGGATCCGAGGGGCTGAAGCTAGTGAGCCACGAGGAGACTGTGTCTTATGGTCAGGCAGCTCTTAAACTGACTTTTGACCCTGGTTCACCTGACCAAAGCCCTCTGACAGCTGAGTGTCGATTGGATCACCCGTTTTTTGTGAAAAATAAAGGTAAAAATGCCTTGTAGAATCCAGAACTTCAGTTATACTGCTCTCTCTAATAATCATATAAAGGAATAAGCTTTTGACGGTGTTTCCAACAGGGTGGTCCTCTTTTTATCCGAGCCTTACTGTGGTGCATCATGGTATCCCTTGTTATGAGATGCAGCTTGGTGACGTATGCCTGCCGCCAAACCACCCAGATGCCATAAACTGTGATGACTCAGTTGTCTTTGACACTTTCAGAAGGTAATGAGAAAAGCAATAAAAATACAATTATTATTCTTCCTGCCCTGCTGTACAAAGATGGATTAAAATAACACCCAAATGTTTTATTTCCATTCCTCAGCTATGACTTCACCCCACTTGACTCTTCAGCTGTGTATGTCCTGAGCAGTATGGCCCGCCAGCGCAGGACCTCTCTGTCCAGTGGGGGCGCTGTGAGTCCAGACTGTGATAAACTTGAACGCTCTTACTCCCCACAATCCTCCAGCCACAGATCCAGGGCACAGACCTCAGGGACAGCCAGCAGTGCCACGCCAACCAAATGCAAGAGGCCCATGAATGCCTTTATGTTGTTTGCCAAGAAGTACAGAGTGGAATACACACATATGTACCCCGGGAAAGACAACAGGTGGGTCAAAAATGAAGCTTCTACCCTTTCAAACTACTTGACATTATGTGTTCAAGTGAAAAAATGTATGTTATGAGGCTGAACAATTCTACGACAACATTTATATGTTCATGTCTGTTCATAGTGCTCATTTTATACTCAACACACTGAAATATAACCTGTTAAACTAAGTCTCACATACTGTGCGTTTAGAACATGTTGTGACATCAAGTTAAATAATTGCAGCCTTTGGTTTACTAAAGGTGACTATCAATTTTAAAATATTATTTGATTGGGATCAATCTGGCAGCTCAAATATAATTAATATAGATATTTACTAAACTCTCTGTTTGGGTACTTTGTGCCACTAAAAATGTGGTTAGATCAAAGTGTCATAATGTGTGTTCCTCAAAATGTAAGAAACACAAACGTACATGAAAGGAAACGCAATGGAATGTGAAAATCAACTTGCTTTATGGGCCCTTCATGTAGGCTTTTAGACTAAGCAGTATTTTTATTAGGTACATTTCATTGAAAAAAACAAGTGCCCCCCAAGAACTACTGCTAATTAGTATTTTACCTGTAAACAATTAAATAAAAAAAGCTTTCCTTATAGCTACTATCTTAAAGTTTGCCGATGGACATGATCTTCTTTGCAGCAGCCCTTCCAAAATAATAGTAAATAATAATAAATAATAAAAGGGTTTGTTTCTCTCAGACAATGACTGAAGAAGGGGTCATGAGTGTCAGACAGCCCATCACACAGACATATGGAGGGTTCAGTAGTTGTTATGCTGTCTGCCTCTGTCCACCAGAGCCATAAGTGTCATCCTGGGCGACAAGTGGAAGAAGATGAAGAACGAGGAGCGCAGGATGTACACCATGGAGGCCAAGGCTCTCGCTGAGGAGCAGAAAAGACTCAACCCGGACTGTTGGAAACGCAAGAGAACCAACTCGGTGAGGGCAAAAGATGTTGTGATATAGAGGATATTTAGGAACAGAGATCACATAATTACAAGGAACGTTCAGTAATTTCTACCAAACAAGACTGTGATGATAGTTTTTTGGTTAATTTTATAGTTACATTTTGCATTGTCTGAACCTGTCTGAACCTAGCAGGCACGATTCATTAAATTATTGGTTAGTCTCAGATGGTAATGATTTTATGCATGGTTTGTTTTAGGCAAATTACACAATTTACAATTACACATTACACAAGGGAATTCAAAGTGCTTCAAACGACAGGAAAAAAGCATTAAAATCACAAAGAAATTACAGAAATCACAAAACAGTTTAAGAAATAAAAGAGAAGAAGCAAAGAAAAATCCCTTCAGTCATATGCACAGCTAAACAAAACCGTTTTTTTTGTCTCACATCTTCAGGAAGAATGTTCCAGGTTTTAACTGCATAAAACTTTATAAATTGTAGTCCAAAATTGTTTAGTTTAGTTTGTAAAAATCATATGTCCTATTCTCTTCCCCCAGGGCTCACAGCAGACCTAGACAAGCTCCCAGAATCCCTTGCTGCTGGAGTTGTTGTGATTGTCAGAGTCTGATGGACCGCTCCGTGCTCCTCCTGTATTCTTGAGACTGTGATACTCCCTTCACTCTCTTTGTGTAACCTTGAAACCTTATACGGACATGTAAAGAACCATGAACTATATGCTAAATGTGTAATCTAGTCACTAACTTTGCATTATATTTTCTTATCTCCTTTTATGATACCCAACTCCCCGCGGACAGGATTGACTTTCAGGTTATTTCATACTCAGTAGGGAGAGAAGAGTCTGTGGTGCTATGCTTTGAAGTCGCAATTTTACAAAACAAAAAAAAGGAACTTTTTCTCAGAATGATTATATTTGTAGAGCATTGTTAATCCTTTCATACATTTTGTACAACAGTATATATTTGGCCGACGGTGTGGAAGTGTTACTGTTGACTGTTTGCCATGAGACGAGACGGCATGTAGTAGTGGTGGTGGGTTACACTCGGTCACAAAGCACTGCAGGCCGTTACTGTAAGTGTTTTTCCGTACTGCACTTTATATAAATATGTAATCTAATATACTGCCAGTGTATATGAACACCAATGTATCATACATGTAGTAGACATAGTAGTTAGTCGTTTGACAAACCATGGTCTAATGTGGTCATGATCTGCTTTCAGGATTGCTATTGAATTTCAAATGCATTTGTTCATATTGTACAGGATCATAGCCCCCACAAACCTCTTGCACAGAATATCCTTGTATCATATTATAAATACTTTTTTAATCTTTCAATTCAAAAGTGTTTGGTAATTTTTTCCCCCCAAATATTAATGGGAATGAAAACCGGTTATTATGTAAACGGTTGACAAGTGTATTTACTTTTGCCGCAAATAGCAATTAGAAAACTAAAAAAAAGAAGAAAAAATAAAATGACAACCCAGAAAATGCTTTTATATCAAAGCAGCACTTATAATGGGACTGAATATCATTACTGACTATATTCATGTATGACTGTCATAAACCAGGACTAAACATGCATAATGAAAACTAGAGCAAAATTAAGAAAAACTCAAATTGAAAAAACAAACAGAAACAGGACAAGAGATGAGAAAATAAAAAGAAAATAAGAATTTAGGAAAATAAGGCACACAGGTTTCTCTTTTTTTAATGGAAGTGTCATAAACCTTTTAGCAGGTTCCTTTATGTTGCCACGACTCAACTTTTTAAATGTGTTGCCATGAAAAAAGCAATAAAATGGGTTTCATTTGATATCATAAGTAGTGTGTTCATTTCCTTGTCTGTCTTGTACAAAGTGTTATAAACCTATGAAGAAATGAGAGTCCTCAGTTGCCGAGTGGTCCTCTGTTTCCAGGTAACAGATCAGATGTGTCTTCTTCTGCCTAACATCAAGCCCACACGTGCTAACAAAGCCCCTTAAGTAGCAGGATTATTCACTCTCAGTCCAAACGAGGACGGCATTACGCATATTTTTAATTGAATCCATCACTTACGGCGAGCCCTGGTCTTTTCCCCTGGAGATCAAACAGAACCTGAAAGGAAACGAACACAACACATTATTATACACGTTTAGGAGTCGGATTGCATTACCATAACAACCTGGACACGGTTTTCATTACATTCAATTCAACTATTTTAAGGGGCACTATTGACACATTTCTGGTGTATCGGCTTGCCCCCATGGAGATGATATAGCTTTGTCTAGAATGTTCCACTGCATGACTTTAAACATCTTAGACATTACAACAGGGGTTTATGTTTATTGTGGATCCCTATCAGCACAGTCAAGGGTTAATTCAATAATCTCATAAAAATAACTCACAGTTCACAGTTCAAATACATACAAAAGTGAATTCTATATATGATTAAAATATGTCAATTTTTATAGTCTCAGTTCAAAGATGGAGTTGAGATTGCTTGAAATGGTCTTATCGGGGTTGAATATTAAAAAACTGTCTGTGCTTTTAAATGTCGATCTAGTTTTTCCTCTTCTTTTAAATGCATAATGGGTTTGCTGTTATCTTTACTTTACCCCAGGTCACCCTTATTATTTTTTTTTTTTACCTGGGTAAATAAAGGTTAATTTAAAAAACCCACAAAACTCATTATGGAACCCTGTCATAATACAAACAATGTTAAACTTGTGCCCTTTTTCTAACCTGAATATAATATAACAATAATGCAAAATATAAGGCTTGGTATTTATGATTTTATTAAGATATTTATTTTATTTTTGTATTGCCATTTTAACGCTGTACTCTTAACTCAATGCCTCTTTTAAATTCTCAACTGGTAAATAAATAAATAAATAAATACATAAACAGATTAAATAAATCCTTTCTATCTCCAAGGTGAGGCGAGCCTGCTCACAGTGAGAATTCAATGTTTTCAAGGTATTGATAGCAAAAAGAAACAAAAAACACCTGTAAATGAATAAAAGCAAAATAAAAAAGTTTAATACTGCAGACACACTAGAAATGAGTAATAACCACATATACACAGGTTAGGCAAATGTTAGTGGGTGCGATGGGCTATATCAGAAAACAAGTGGAATGTTGATTTATTACAAGCTTGAAATGTGATCATGTCTAATTTATTAAAGACCAAATCACCCCAAAAGTCTCCAAAAACGGCACCTCCAGTGGAACAATGACCCAAGCTGCAGTTGTAACATTCATTTTTAGGCAGAGGGCGCTATAACCCTTCTTTCTACCAACCATCTTGATCCTGTTTTGTTGAATGAGCAGAATATTAATCCTAAAGAATTAAGTCTGAACCACTAAACCTCATCTCAGACTTTTCAGTAAAACGTCAGTCCATGAAGTAATTTATGGACCTCAACTGAGCACTGAGTGAATGTCTTATGGCGTGGCAAATAAATGTCCAGTCAGAGGGGATATGATTGATAGCATGGCACGCTTCATGAAATAACAATGATTACAAGCCCGTAGCATTTGGACCATACAAATCTAATTATAGTAAAACTACCACACAGCCAGATTTCTACTCAAGTAAAGATATAAGACACATGGCCAAAAATGTACTGAATTACAAATACAAGAGCTGCAGCCAAATACATAATACGCACAATTTTAGAATTCTTTTATCAAACTATTATTAAAGAATCATTTTTTTCCTCCTCTGTTTCAATTAGTGAGCAGTAACATACATTGTGTTTACTGTAAACTGCAAACATAAATGGCTTATTAATAGAAACAGGTCCAAAACTGCAGAACTGACTCATTTCACCTTAGCAAGCAGTGGATTTATTTTTCCTCTATGATTTAGTTTTATCCTGAAGGCTTTACTGGACAGGACGGTGCCGCTTGAAACGGAGGAGAAGAGCAGGGAGACCACTTGGCCACTGGGCAGCACAGCAAGCAGTGGATCTTCATTTGCATACGTTTTTATTGTTTTATTGTGACATTTTTGAACCCTCCAAATATCACCTGGTAGACAGAGGAGTGGGCGGAGATAGGGGTTAAGTGCAAAAAGATAATTTATGAGTACTCGAGTCTTGAATGCAGGACAATACAGAATTACTCAAACATGCAATATTAATTAATGGAAATACAGCTCTCAGTAAGCGAATGATGAGCGCGCACCATTATAATAGTTGATTTGACATGATATGAGCCCTCTACTTTAAGAGTTTAAAGCTGAATTAAATAGTTTTACACCGCTGTCTGTGTACTCACCGAGCTCCGGTCCATCAGAGCAGGCGATGCAGTGTTATGTGAGTCTATGGCTGTAGAAAGCAGCAGAGCAACTGTGAATTGGAACGATTGGGGCATGTACTGTACTCTGAAACTCCTGATTTTAAAAAAAAATCTGAAACTCCTGATTTTTTAAATCTAGCCCAAAAATCTACCTTATTTAATTTAATTTAATATAATTTGACATTTACCAGTTCGATTTTTTTTTTTTATATATACAATGTTGGTCCAATTTGTGTCATCCATTTCTTTGTGATTTCTTTCCTGCCGCCAAAAGTATGGTCCAAAGATATCCATTTATTTTTCCATGGCAGGAGCTCTGAGGCCCAAGTACATCGTTCTGAAATCCAGTGGAATGAACTTTGTTGCTCTCAGTCCAATATTTTCGAGCCACATGACAGTCCCAAAAACACATGGTAATGGTTAGTATTTCCCTGTGTGAGCACTTTGACAACTGCATAGGTTTTACCCTCAGAATTCTTTGTGGTCCTCCAATTCTTCATCTGTCAAAACAAAATGACCGTCTTTAATATATTTACTAGAGTGGCTGTCCAAAACATAATTGCATGTATATGATTTCGATATTGAAAGTTCTGATTTATATACCTTAATAAATATTTCAGTCAGATGGTTATAATTGTCATTACTTTACATAATTACTTGGCTATAATAACTCTATATACTATACTATAAACATTCTCCAAGCCAAAAAATTGCTTTAAGGATTCTTTTACAATCTGATAGAAACCTATTGTCATCCAGAGCTTAAATCTCAAGTCAGAGCCGCAGGATATGAATCCTTGAGTATTTGTAATTTTATTTTGGACACAAAGCGGTCCACATAATTCAAAACTATTATAAGAACATGCAAAAGACAAACAACACCATTAGTAACCAATTACTATCCACCCCTGTTAATAGCTTGGTGTAATTCTGGCTGCTATAGAATAAGGCACGTTGCAAAGAAAACCCACAAGTAATAATTATTTGAAGGCCTAAAACCGTAGTAGTGAGTACATTTTTTAGTAAAATGATTTCGAACATTCCTTTCACATAAATACAGGTTTGAAATGACACTTCTACAGTTAATACAATAGGTGCTCGTCACAGTCCGCTGAATCTTTTGTCTCTGTGGCGCAATTTCCTCTATTTTTAACCAATTTGCTAATTTTCCAGTCTGAAACAAAAAGTGAAATGATTTATAATTATACTAATTTCGCCGGAACAATGAGGCCGTGTTAATGCTAAAATGAACAACGACAATGGAGAGCGAGAGTGACAGGGATCATCATGTGTGGCTTCCTTTAGCGAATGTGAAGCCGCTGCACCTTAATCAAGACCCACTAATTAAGGGCAATTAGCCCCCAGTCACTCATATAGATAGCACACGCTCCCTGCCATTGTGGTGACATTGTGGTGGCGTGTTTGTGTCAAAGTCAAGCTCATATCATTGTCAATATGGCGTCTTTAGAGTGCACTCAGTCTTATAGCGCTGCTGCTAGAATTAGTTTATTGATCGCCGAAGCTAAGCACTTGTCATGTACTGAACGCAAAGATTTATTATTGAAATTACTAAGACTATTTCTGGTGGGTTGTTTTGCCTCTGCTCTGTGCCTACCACAATCCATCAACGTGTGCTTTGTATTGTCTGGTAAATTAAAACGTTGGAACTTGTTTGACAGAGTTGAGAGTACTGTGTAATATCATAATATCTAGTAAAAATACTTCAGAATGATATTTATATTGGAAGAAAAGATAGTTAAACTCAATTGTTTTAGACATTAATGTATAGTGGAGGCATAAACACAGAATGGAGCTTAATGTTTAAGATTTTAAGATGCTAAATACTAGCCATCTGGTTCAAAAGTATTCTGAGGCTGAAGTGTGATAGTGACAAGCAGCATTTGTGTCTTTATTATTTCCTTGTTTACACAGTTTTATGGACGTTTGAAACATCTGCAAGGTTTGAAAAGTTTTTGACCTTCATCAGTAAATTACTATAACAACTACTACTGCGTCTACTTGTACAAATATTAATCATTTATGGTACTAACAATTGACCACTTGATTGCCGTTATACTAAAGCATATTTTACGATGCACATTAAAGTAAAGACGAACAAATAACATCTTTTCATCCAAAATATACACAAGTAAATGTTGTACACAAAGGTAAACCGAGACATGGGTTGTTTTTAAGTGGATAGACATTGTACCCTAAGCAGTGATCGCTGACAGAAGGCAGTGCAAAATCCTGTCCTCTTTTTGGACAGTGCACCAGTTCTAGAGACAGATGCAGAGGCAGTTTATGTGAGAAGAGGCAGATTGGTGAAACAGCTCTGGTCCTGGCTCTTGTGTCACTAGTGCACTTCAGTCCTGCCACAAAGACCAGTAATGTTTCTGTCAGTCACTCCAGCACCACTACCCACCACGGCTGCTAGGGGGCGCTGCTCAGAGAGTAGCCTACAGTGCCACGCACAAGCACTCTTATAAATGAGGTGCCATGATATCTATAACATCTCACAAAGGGGTTATTGTTAGGATTAGTTGGAACCTTGGAATAAATAAGACTTGGTGAGAATTAAATGAAAGTGAGTAATTTAAGGAACGTGTTGTAACTGATAACATTCTGTTTGTTTTGCTGTTATCCAGCTTTAATTAAACTAAATTAAAAGGCCAAGTAATCTTGATAGTGTTGTAGCCTTGCAGTTGTGTTAGAAATAAGTCTATTTCATTTGTAGTTATCTTGATTTTTGATATAAAAGTAGTATTTGCTGTGGGCAATCAGTTAAACTGGTTGATCAAGGTGAAAAGAAATAAGGAAAAACGTGTTTGGAATGTTGCAACTTATCAAATTCTGTTTTCTTTCTTTTTTAAAAAATATATAAATTAATACTTAATTAAGTTTTTTTTTTTTTTTAATCATCCTAAAATTGAACTAATGTCATTTGGATCATGTAAATAATAATAAGGCCATAAAGGTGACATGATGTATTTGTTAAGGATAATCATTTCTTGGTTTTGACTGTGAATCTGGTTGTTTTAGGGGAATTATATAATTAAGTATTATAGATGAGCATATTGTTTTTACTCTAGATGCCTTCCCCTGACTCTGTAATGGTAAAACACTGTAGGAAATCCACCTAAAAATTCTCCTTCACCTGTCGCACACTGTTTTTGTCCGTCTCGTGTTGGGGCCTGCTCCCTCCCAGGTGACTTCAGCACTTAATTGGACGATTCGGTGTGAACACTGAGAAAAAGAAAGAAAAAAAACAGAAGTAAAATCATTTAATTTTCTTGTTGCACAGGTTTTGTGGCGACACCGAAGCGAATTGAATAAAAGCCTTTTGATAGAATTTGCTCTTTGCTCGAACATCCCGACATGGAAAGAGTGAAACACGGCAATCACACAGAGAGTTCTCAGACAGGGCTCCAGGACAGGACAGTCAAGAGCAGAGTCATCTGAAACCACTGCTCTGGATTACACACTGGTTAATACTGCCACATTCACTCCACGACCCTGCAGCTTTACTGTAGAGATTGGGTCCGGTGTGGGGAGAAACGGTGAAATAAGACTTCCATGCAAGAGGTGTTTGGTAGGAGCGGAGAGTGGAAAGAAATGACTGGAGGTTTTTACTGAAATAATGTACTTATATAAGGCGGTTCCTGGAGGCGGGTGGTGTAGTGGGCACTGTGATCAGGTTATAATGCTCTGTGGATGCAAAAGAGAGAAAACCAAAACAGAATTTAAATAGTTTGAAGTAGTTTTTAATGTTATACTGAGTTGGCAAGTCCCAAACTTTTAAGAGCAAAGGGAAATGTGTCCACTGCATTTGACTGGCAGCTGGGACATCCTGACAGCCGCACGCACAGGTAAATCTGAGCACACTTTCTCTTCTCTTTTAAAAGCTGCACATGCCACCTCACGTTTGCAAGTATACAGCCAAGCAAGAGCTAATTTACTTTGCAAATTAGATTTTTAGACATGCTGGAAACGAGATGCTCACAAGCTATTTGCTATCGGCAGGGAAAACAAACACTCCAGTAGCTTTTACTTTCCCTTCAAATGTAGAGGACCAAAACGATGTAATAACACATGTAATAACACAAGTGAAGGGGCCATCATTTGTGTCATCGCTGCTGATATAAAATGAATGAGTAAGAGTACTTAGCTGGAGGATTAGCCTGTCTTTGTGTCCTATATACAAACATAGTGAAATATATTATACACATATAAATGTATTTGAACGTGACAGGTTTGTAAAACAATACAAAGAGAAAATACTACTACATTACAGTGGTAGAGACTGTCTCATATTTCTCTTATGTGAATATTTGATGAACTGGTCTAAAAGACATTATTTTGTTACTGATTACATTCCGGTTAGTGATATCTCAATAGTTCTAGACTTCATTATGGCTGAATTCAAAAGCATAATTAGATCAAGGCATCTGATGCTATCTCTTTTACACAGAGGTTCAAGAGAGCAATGGAATGATTTACAGTCTATTCATTTGTCAAAATTAGGTTTAAATGGGCTCACCGGGCACTCTGGTCATCTCATTATGAAGAAACACCGACGTAACATGTCAGAGACTTTCAAAAAGATGCAAAAAAAAACATTGAACGATGTAAAGTGTAAACATTATGAGATGTGTAAATTAAAGCTATCTGGCTTTTCTGGCTTTTTTTTGTAAATGAGGTTACATTTTTTGTCCCTGTCCTCTGCATTTGACCCATGTAGCTTGGGACACCTGTCGGGAGCAATGGTCCAGCACCCGTCTCCAAAAATGGTGCTATGCTTGGTCAAGACTAGTGATTCTAGAGCTGAAACATCAGTCTGAGTTAGAGAGATTCCTGCTTCCTCCTTTTGTAGTTCAACATGCACCAGCAAATCTTCTTAAATACTATTCTTTATTCTTCATTAGTCTTTAAATGCTGAAGACACCTCCTCTTAAATAGTCTTGTATCATTAGAGACAAAATATAACTCATTTTACCTCAGATTTACACAAAAATCTCTATTGTTTCTCAGTCCTCTAGGATCTTTTCTATGTGTAAGCCGTCATGTTTGTTTTAACTTAAACTATGCTTTTCTGGTTAATCACACCCATTGGAAATCATAGAAACAATATGGCTTTGTTAATAATAAACCGTTAATACAATCTATGCTCAAGAATATACGTCTTTGTAAAGGGTTAAGACTTTTATGTTAGAAGATTCCCAAAATCTTTGCTTTTGCGTGTCAGTAATTGGTTTCCCTTCAGTCACTCGCTGCCCCTGAATAAGCAGAAACAAGAACAGGAAATTATGGCGACTCTGAATGTGATCAGAAAGTCAAGTGAAGGATTATTTCTGTCTATAACAATGTAGATTATAAAACAAGAAGAATGTAAACTGATGACTTGAGCACACCATGTAACTGGAGTCCCTCTGGTGCTCCACACTCCTCCACAGCCAAATACTGATTGAACACATTTTCTATTTTAATTTGCCTATATTAAACTGTCTTGGTCATTTACATAAGAATGAGCATGTCAGCATCATTGTGTTGGCTGCAAAGTTCATCCATGTGAAGTAACTATTGCGTAAAAAAGACAATTTAAT
Source organism: Eucyclogobius newberryi (assembly GCF_026437365.1). Taxonomy (NCBI): domain Eukaryota; kingdom Metazoa; phylum Chordata; class Actinopteri; order Gobiiformes; family Gobiidae; genus Eucyclogobius; species Eucyclogobius newberryi. Next base: position 26,325,508 of record NW_027316389.1, read on the forward strand.
TATCTATATTTACAGTACATTAGACAAATTAAACTGTATTGTATTGTTTTGGTTTACATTCTGGAATTGAAAGAACATTTCAGGTGAACTATCTCTATGGGAGGGATAATATTTTTGAAAGGAAACGTTTTTCCACAAAAAATTGCGAAACTACATTGAGTTAGTAATTGCATCAGCAAACGTATTATTAATCCCAGGGTTTAAAGTTATCTGCGCCGTCACACCTGTATGAAGGAATATTAACAACTCTTAGTTATAGTGAAAATTTTCAACTTTGTGCCAGTTTTTGTAGGGCGTAGTTGGGGTGAGAACAGTTGCCACCGGTAATTTAAATAGAATGTTTTATTGGGAAAAAGTCTGTTAGTTTGAATATTTAAAGGTGGTATGGACAATTTTTCGGCGATTTGAGAACGCAGGCGGAAGTGCGCATGCGCACTCCCCCGTGCGGACTGATACAACACACACGTGCGTTTGTTTATTAGCGCAACGGAGCGCATCGCATCTCTCGTCTCCCGTAGATTTCTGTCCACTTCTGCGTCAGCTCGAACTGTCTTTCTCCGTCTTCATTTTGCCCCGTACACTGAGGGAACTATATTATGATAGATCCATGCGCTTAGGCACGCGGAAACGTGGGGACGAGCCTGACGCGGCTGCAGGTGAGCGGTAGGTGCGTTTTATGATTGATACGTGGCAGGACAAACGATTTATCCACGCCACGAGGAAATATGATAAAAAATTTGCTGAAAAAAATCGTCCACACCACCTTAAAGTAATCTTGACTAACATTGCTTATTTTTTATTCCTGATTCTTTATTATTGACCAATGCTGTTGATTTTGTATTGCATATATTGTCCTGCTGTTCTTGAACTTTGCGTTGCAACACTAGAATTTCCTCACTTTGGGACAAATAAAGGTTCTCTCAGCTTATATTGTATCTAATATACTATTATTACGATTTCCGTCCGAAGGTTTCTACAACAAGAACACAGGAACAGGACAAGATTCACTAAAATTAACCTGATCTTCTGCCAATACTTTGTATACGCTATAAGAACGTTTATTTCAAATGTTTGGTGATTGCATGTATATCTCATTTCATCTGAGATCCTGCACCACCAGCTCTGCCACTCTATTTGTGATGAGAGACGGCTGCACAAAAGCTCATTTTCCCTGTTGATGAGATGATTAAAGGTTAGCGCTGTAACGTCCCCCAAAACACTGCCCGTGACATTTTCTCAAGGTGCTTTCTTCTATTACTGCATTTTGTCTAACCCAGCTGTCACCTTGTTTTCTTTATTTCAACATCCATTGAAGGCAGGATATAGGGCAACTACAAAAGTTTAATACAACTGAACAAAATAGAGGACAAAGAAAAGGACACACTGACACCTAAAATACATTTGAAGTCAATTTTGATTATCATTATTCTAAAATTACCTGTTGGATCACTTTAAAATGTGTCATGTCGTTTACACTAGGACATTTAAAAAAGGCATTTGTACTAGGAAAACATGAGGCTGAGTACCGATGAATCAGTTGCAAAAGCACCATCAGAGGAGCCGCCTGCAACAGGAGCAGAGAGTCGCCTGCAGCCACAGGACACAGACACAAGGCCCAAAGGAGAGATGAGACAGCAAACCTCCACCAGGGGCCCTTGAGCCAGGCCCCAGCGTCGCCAGTGACCATCGCTCCTGGTATAGAAGAAACACTACAGATCCAAAATGTGATAAAGCATTAAAATAAGTATAAAGTAAATACACGAGAAGAAGCTAAGAACCAAAATATAAAATAGTATCAATAAAATGAATAGACAAAAATACACATAAAAATAATAAGCCTGAGCCCTGAGCTGTTCCACAGAAGAAGGCCCAAGTACTGGGAAGACAATTAAAACATTTAAAAACTAAAAAAGAGAACCTTAAAATTGATCTTAAAACACACAATGAGCCAATGCAGTGATTTTAAAACCAATGTAACATGGTCCTGGTCAAGACCAGAGAGCAGCACGCATATATATATATATATATATATATATATATATATATATATATATATATATATATATATGCATGCTTTTATCACCAGTTTATATATATATATATATATATATATATATATATAAACTGGTGATAAAAGCACGCATATATATATATATATATATATATATATATATATATAAACTGGTGATAAAAGCACGCATATATATATATATATATATATATATATATATATATATGCGTGCTTTTATCACCAGTTTCTATATATATATATATATATATATATATATAAACTGGTGATAAAAGCACGCATATATATATATATATATATATATATATATATATATATATATATATATATATATAGAAACTGGTGATAAAAGCACGCATCAGTGTCTCTGTTCATCAGAGAGAGAATGGGCCGGACTCTGGCCATGTTTTTTCGATGGTAGAGTCTGAAATGACACCCAGTTTGGGTGATGATGGACTGAAAGACTTTGCTTGTGATTTTGCTACAATTTTCACTCTCTGGGCCTCAGGGCCAAGGACTAAAACTTCAGTTTTATCCTAGTTAAGCTGGAGAAAGTTTTCTGCCATCCAGGATTTGATGTCTAATGTAGTTAAAAAGAAGAGCATCCATTGGCCTGGTGTCATCAGGAAACAGATCAACAACTATCTCACTTAGTATGTTTCTTAAAATTGGAGCAGTCACTTTTATTTATATTTCTGTCAGAACACAGTGATATTACACTTCATTACTATCATCAATATTTTATTTTATTAAAAAAGAAGTGACAGTTAAAATGATAAATCTCTTGCTGATTACTAATATATTCATAGAGATGCAATGATTGTGTTTGGACCTCGCAGGTTGACACAGCTGTTAAAACCCAACAATAAAACACAGTGACATTCACGTCTCAGTTGGATCGAATAAAAAGCTCTAACAAAGATGTTGATTAATTTACCCTTTAAACCTTTTTATGAAGTCTGTGAAAGGTCAGTGAAGTCTGGATAAAACCATTTTCACTTTATGGATAATTAAGATTGAGTGACAAATATGTTCACAGTGCAACAGAAGGAAGGATTAGAACTCTCCATAAATTGCACAGATGTCTAAATAAAAAAGTATAATTTAAAGGTGGTATGGACGATTTCTTTCAGCAAATTTTTTATCATATTTCCTCGTGGCGTGGATAAATCATTTGTCCTGCCACGTATCAATCATAAAACGCACCTACCGCTCACCTGCAGCCGCGTCAGGCTCGTGCCCACGTTTCCGCGTGCCTAAGCGCATGGATCTATCATAATATAGTTCCCTCAGTGTACGGGGCAAAATGAAGACGGAGAAAGACAGTTCGAGCTGACGCAGAAGTGGACAGAAATCTACGGGAGACGAGAGATGCGATGCGCTCCGTTGCGCGAATAAACAAACGCACGTGTGTGTTGTATCAGTCCGCACGGGGGAGTGCGCATGTGCACTTCCGCCTGAGTTCTCAAATCGCCGAAAAATCGTCCATACCACCTTTAATGCAAAACAAGAATTAGAACATATTTAGGTTTAATTTCAAAACTGGAGTTCCAAAAAAAACACTGTAATAGCTAAACAACAGCTAGCATTATTGCATTGATTATAATGGTCAAAATAATAATGATAAAGAACAATATCATGATGATTGTTAAACAAGTTGATGGTTTTAACTTTTTTATGGAAATATGATCAAATGTCATCCACTTAAAGGTGCAATGGTAACTTATCGGTGGGGGGTTTGTTCTGTGGAGAGAAACACCCAACTCTCCAAGATCGATTGGTTTAGATTCTATGCAAAGGAACAACATCTCCATGGAGACAAGCAGGTGGCCAACCCCCCACCAGAAAAAACACACAGTGCACCTTTAAGTTACAGTAAGGATACTTCACACTTGTCATTATTTGGTCCTAAATTGAGCACATTTTAGTCTTGATGTTGACTTGGTTTAATCTTGTCATAATTCTTGATTAGAGAGTCATGGATTCGGTTTAGTTAAATATAAATGCATTGTATTTACTTCTCATGAAAAAGTTCTTATAGTTCTTATAGAGTTGTACTTTGTTATGAGTGAAAACAAGAATGATCCAGAAGAGAACATCATTTCTTTACTCTTTCTGCTGGTACTGCCTGTCCAAAATAAAAAAAAAGTTTCCACAGAAAATAAGGGGCACACACTCTAATATTTCCGGCTTTATCTTTGATTACAGCACACATTCGCAGTGACATAGTTTGAATAAGCTTTTATATTATTAAAAGATTTATTTCCATCCAGTGTGTGATTATTCCTCACACAGATCTTGTATTGATGATGGAGAGTGACCACTGCACAAAGCCTTCTCCAGCTCGTCCCAAACACTCAGATCTGTAGTACATTAGTTTCTTACATGTTTTCTCTGCTCGATGCCAATGATTTGACCCTTCTCAAACACACTGACATAATATTTGTCTTTCCACATGGTTGTTTTAGAAATGAGACGCCGCTCACTGCATCAGTCGGGTTTAAATACCGTGTTGCAGTTGAAAGATAATCACCCATGCAACAATTATCCAGTAAGAGGCTCATAACTACTGTATTTGCTTAGTTAAATCCTTACCACAAATGCTATCTCTTTCTTTTTAGCCCTGTTATTGTTAATTGTCCCATGACTCCAATCCCCAGCTAGCACAAGTGTTAACAAAAGGCTTTTAAAATGCATTGACCCTAAATTCTGTCGCTCTAATGGCAGTTTCCATGCATTTAGCTCTGGTTAAAGATGATGCAGCGATGGAGTGTCTACAGAGGAGACTGATCACTGCGTCTCCCCAGATAAATGACAACTGAGAGTTACGGAGCTGCCGAGCGGTACCTGAAGGCCACACATCACTGGTCTGTGTCTCACGATGGATGTTCCTGTCAGCCTCTCCACACAAAGCACAGTACAGAATAGATAACCAAATGCTACAAGATAAAAATAAGAACCCACACACGCTGGGAGACTGTAATTGCAAAAATATAAAGGTGAGAAGAAACGACTTGGAGCGAGCCGTCATGGCAACCGTCTAAAAATGGCAAAGCAACAGTTAATTAGCACCTCCACCCACAGGTATGATGCATGCATAATAGCCAAGGTGATAGGACACCTGCTGCAAAAGCAAATGCTAGTTTTCACCTGCAAGTATTTTGAGATCTCCATGTGTGTCGCCGCTAACCCACTTTCTCCTTGACACAGGGAGCAAATGTAACACAAACGTGTGAGGGAAATACCTAGAGATGGGCTGCTCGATGTGTCAGAGGATAAAAGCTGACATATGCTCCTCTGGGATTTGTGGAGGCCATTTAGAGAGAGAGAGAGATATAGTCATAGAGAGATAGAGTCATATTTAGGTTCTGGGTGGCTTGCCTGTCCCTCAAGACCTCTGAATCTAATGAAGTGATAAAGATAAGGCAGTTATTTAATCATCAACCAAAATGACAGTTGGATGTGTATGAGAGCTGCTGTGAGTCATGAGTGTTCTGAAATCTATTTGTCACTGACACTGTTATCTGTGTGTGGAGTCCAATCTGAGGCGATACAGGGCTGCAGCGTTGGGTGGACATACAGCATGCATGTGTTTTGGGATAAATAACAATCCATGGGTTTCAGAATGATGAGAAATTAGGAGCAATTTCAAGTTCAAATTAAATGTATCTTTTGAAGGGGAAAAAGTCTTAAAATGTTGTATATGACAGGAGGCTTACAGGATAAATTAGTATTGTTATTGGCCTTCAAACATGCTCTTGAGTACATGTACTTTGTGTTAGAAATATTTTTTTTAAACATTTGCAAGCACACTGTGGACCATTTCAGATAAAGCAATAACAGGTAGAAATATTACACTTTTAAACCTAACATAAGCTTGTCTACACTGAACTTTGAGTATATTCAAAATAGTGCTGCAACAACACTTGAACTGAACACCCACGAGATATGAGGGGACTTAATCTTTCTCTCTCCAGATAACACAGAGGTTCGCCGAAGTAAGAGAGGGTGACCTTAATAAGAGACGCTGACTGAGCACCTGCCATCTGCTCCAAGTACAAAATTACTTTTTAATTCTCTGCACCAAGATGAAGATTTAGCCTGTATAAATGTGAAATTTAAAGTGCACGGACAATGTTCCTCTCCGTCTTATGGCTGCACTCAAAGTCATTTCAGTAAGCCACAGAGCTCTTTCCACTGATGTTTGAAGTGAAAAATCCAATTAAATGTGGTATGTTATAGTTCGAGTGACTGCAAATTTTGTCAGGTTGTAATATGAAATTTCCCCATGTGTGGACAATAAAGGATTATCTTATCTTAGGTTACTTAGACATTTAGTCATTAATTATCAGTTTAAATTATGGTCATTGCTTTCATGTTAACGGGTGAAGGAGAATCAAAGGCAAACATCATTTATGGAAAACAATTAGATCACAACAGTGTGTGACGACATGGGGACAGTCTGCATAAACAAACGCTAAATTATCTGAAAAGGTGTGAAAGAGATGCTCTGTGGCGGAGCCTTTTAGTGGCAGCTCTGTTTCCATTGCTGATATGTGGGTCTGAATTCAGAAGACGTCCCTGCTCTATGTAAGTGGCTTGAGTGCAAGAAAGACTCAAATTACCTTTGAGAAAGACAAAAAGAAATGGAAACAATAAATTGTGGTAAAAATGGTGAAGAAGGGGAACATATAAATACCACAAAACCACAAATAGTTCAGTTGGATTTTTTTTTTTCAAAGTGACCACTATTTATAGGGAAATATAGTTGCTGGAGGAATTGTGGTTGCCAAATGGCCCATCATGATGTGTTTTGGGACTGTCCTATTGTTAAGAAATATTGGACTCAAAACTCCTGCTATGGACACAATAAATGGATATCTTTGGGCACTATAAATACAAATACAAACCACTGTAAATACAAATACAAATACAAACCCCTGTAAATACGAATACAAACCACTGTAAATACAAATACAAATACAAACCCCTGTAAATACGAATACAAACCACTGTAAATACAAATACAAACCACTGTAAATACAAATACAAACCACTGTAAATACAAATACAAACCACTGTAAATACAAATACAAACCTTACTTATTTTTTCTGAAACTGACCAAGATAATTGTTAACAATAAGTAACCTTTACATTTGAACAGAATGTGATATGCAGATAATGTTCACATCTTTATAAGTCCAGTTTGAATCATGGAGCCTCTGCAGTATAGTATAGAGTATAGTCTTAAAAGAAGTTAATTGGTAAGTAAATTAAATATTTACTCTCAAAAGAACAATTAAGAAAGAATGTGTGTTTGAATGTGTCAGATGAATAATAAACAGTGTCAAATATTAGACTATTTGATATTGTGTGATACATTTAGGCTTAAAGGTTAGGTTGATCATCATCAGTTTATGGTTTGGGAAATGACCCTAAGAAGTAAAGGGCGATATATTGTACCTTTACTCATCTCTCTGAAGTGATGTTACTTAATTACGTTAAGGCATGTTTTTTTTAGTAACCGTTACATTTCAAATCTTCCCAGACACTTCTTGCAACATCCCGAGGCGTTCCCAGGCCAGCTGAGAGACATAGTCCCTCCAGCGTGTCCTGGGTCTTCCACGGGGCCTCTTCCTGGTGGGACAGACACCCGAGCCACTTCAGCTGGAGGAGCAGCGGCTCTACTCCAAGCCCCTATGTGGTTTTACAGTTCTGATTTAGAAAAAGGCCAAGTTTGTCCAATTACGTGCTTTTTTCAGTACCAATACTTCAGATCATTTGTTTCAGAATTGTCAGTGAAGAAAATGCATAAGCTACAAATGTGTTTTGGTGATATAATCATCTAATAATCATTACTAACAAAACAAAGAAAAAGTAAAATATAAAACAACATCAAATAGAAGGCATGTAAAAAAGGTATTAGAAATTGAATAAACTTTGACTAAATATAATACAAAATACTATACGGGGAGAGAACAACAGTGCAAATCAGATGAAGCATTGCTGTGTTACGAATGTTCATGAGTCCAAGGACAGAGGGGTAGAAACTGTGCTAGTCCTGTGTCAAATGACTATACAGAGAAACATGTCCTTACACATAACATGTTATGAATACATGCATATATGTTTGAAGCTTGCAAACAGACTAATATCATACATTTTCATGTAAGTACACGTTAATAAGAGTTCTTGGTCTGACAGTGCAGGGGAGGAGAGAGGACACTGTCACGCTGCAGGCTATAATTCTTCTGACCAAACACTGTATAATGAATCAGATTTGAGTGGTCTTTTCTCAACTTGACTAAGATTTACATAATATGTAAATAAAAAAAAGAGTGTTGTGCCCAATCTGTTGTGTCATTGCATCATAATTTTCATACAGCTCTGAAGAAAGTCAGTCCCGGTATTTCAACTTTAAACCAACTGTATTCGCATGTTATCTCTACGACATTTTTGTTGTTGCATTCAATTGTTTCATGTATTTATATTTTTAAAAATGTTTACGTTTTAAAGGGGGTTTATGCTCCTGGTTAAAAGATAGGTCAAATTAAGTGAATGGATTTCCCTCATGAGGGGTTTAATAAAGTATAACCTTAACTTTAACAATACTAACGTAACAAGCCAGCCTCCCCACAAGAAAACGCACAGTGCATCTTTCAGAATACACAAATTTCAGTTTAAAAACAACTTTAGATGTGTTGCAAAATGATAACTGATCTGGGAATAACAATTCAAATCTCAGCCATTTTAATGTAATTTTGATACTGTTCGGGGATAAAGCTAAGCACAGTTACCTTGAGATTTAATATACTTTTCATATTTCGACCTTCCCAAAGGCATTGTAGTCATTTTAAAAGCCATAATATTGTGGTGATTCAATATACAATCATATTTATAACACCCACATTGTTCAACATTGACAGTTTGTGTTCTACTTAAAAAGGCAGAGAGTGTAGCGCCCTCTAGGACCCTCTCCTCTCTACTAACCCCCAAACGTCCAAATATTTCAGAAATATGACACTTCAGTTGGGTTTGGAGTTGGTGAAAGAAAGTCTCCCTGGCTGAGAAAGTGCACTGAGGTGACAGACAGTTGATTGAGTCTGGGGAAAGATACAGAAAGATATAAAGTTACTCATATGAACCAGTAAAATACACTGTCTGACACCTCTGCTGGCGATTTGATTATATTCAACATCACTAATGTACCTGCAATTGGTTTGGGGGTAAGATTTAGTTTAAAAGGGACACTGTGTAACAGGCTTGTCCCAGTTTGTATAAATCCTCTATTGTATGCTTGAGCTAACATGAGGCTTACAGCAGCTAAACCTTTGCCCTCTCCCGGAATCTCACAATCGTTGAGGCTTGGAAATGTAACTTTCACATCCATCAACAGAAAAAGCAAAATAAAAATACTACTACTAGTTTTCTTTACCTCCACCGGTTGCAGTTGACACAAATAATTGCAAGTGAACCTCCAAGAGCCGAATCTAAATGAAAAACTCAATTGTACATTAATGGCACAGATAGTATAGTCGATGTAATCCATCATTTGTCCAAGAGTGATCCATCGTAGAACAAACGTCAAAGATAGTCAGCAACTGCACAAAAGAGAGTATTAACGCAGAAGGCAATTGAATTATGGTTTGCAATGGGCCGTCCACATTCACCTAAAAGGCCAGTTTTGTGAAAAAAAGAGAATCCCTCTAGGAACAGAAATGGTGGATAATGGTATAATTTGTCCCGGTTTTACAACAAGTGTGCTTTACCCTTGGTCAAGTGAGAAAACAAGCCAAGCAATTCATGAACTGGAGAAGCTACTTGGATGCATGGCCAAATGTGTCCAGTTGACAGAAATGTTGCTATCAAGCCAATCAAATGCTAATAAGTTGCTGTTGGGGTCTCAGACAGATTACAATAGGAGTGAAATGTTCCAAAGCAAGTCTAAAAGGTAAACAATGGGCAGGAAAGTATCAGGTGGTAACTCTCAAAGCAGTATAAAGTACCTTATATATATCTTCCTTCTCAGACCAGATCCATCATCCATTGAAATTAATTTTTGGATGGAATTCGAAACATTTTGATTTGAAAAACATTGTCTAGATGACTACCTTGAAAACCTTTACAACCACAGACAAGATAAAACATATAATAATTGTACATTGCCCAAAAAACGTATCCACAACACCGTATCCTAGCAGCCTGATGTAAACATGCCAACACGCAGACAGAGGGATAGTTTGCCCCGAGGTGATCACTTGAAAGCAATATTTAAAGGTACAAATAGTTCACAGTGATGCTATTAAATGAGTTTAATGAAGAACTTTGGAATCGCTCTGTAATGACTGCAGCTTTAGTAACAGATGGAGCAAATGTCTGGACGTTCACACGTACAATAGGTGATGATTTAACCGTCACACAGTGAGCAGCGCGCTGGAAAACTCGCTGAGTCGTGGACGGAGATTTCAAACCAAACAACTCCATCATATGATATACTCTACCTGGTGATGTATTTTGCTGTATAGCTCAATGAATCCCTCCAAAAAATATTAGTTTATAGTTGGATTTATATTTTAATACTAATTCAACTTATTTTGTAATCTGTTTTATGGAAACTATAAGCATCCCAAACACGTATATCCTACAATATCAGTAACTTTACATTGACACCTCTCTGTATTCCACACGTCTTCCTTAGTCCTCTGATAACCATGTCAGGACTGTTGTGGCAGTAAACATCTGTCACAGTCAATTATGATTTATCCCTGAAAGATCCAAATAAATCAAAAATAGTAGCAGTGGAGTAGGAGAGAAAAGAGAAATTGCTTGTTTGAAATGCAGTTACTAATTAATTAAGCAAAAAGATAGCTGTAATGCGGAATAGTAAGAATGGTATATAATTGCTTTATTGTAATAAAAAAACCTAACTGAATAATTACGGCGGCCCCCGCACCAGAAAAGTAACATGGTACACCTTTAAATATCGATTTCTCCATTGCTCAGACTATATATTATAAATAAACAACATATGCTATTGAAATATGTGTTAGACAATAGTACAAGTATCATATTTCATTGGACATATTTGTCAGTCAGGTCATTGTTTGATTTAATGTTACCTCTACCTTTTGTAGTATGACGATAGTAAGTTATCAAGGGCCATGGATTGTATGGATTGTATTAAGTGAAGAATGGTGTTAAAATCAAACCTACCTAATGCGTAAATAGGAATCATATAGAGCCAAAATGTTTCTTTCAGTTTATAAAATCAGTTTATGGATGGCCTGATGCTTGCTTCTGTGTTCATATGGAGGGCAGGAGCAAACATAACTCTATGGGATATTCTATTCACTGTTATTGAAAGAAATAACTAAACTGAAATTCCACAGATGCTGAACCTTATCATTGTTTGTTAGAGATTAGGTCTTCAAGCTCACATAGTAATCTTTTGGCACAGTCCTTTCTACGCAATTCAATACATTTTTTTAAAGCCCAAAACCACAACAGTCCTTTCCTCACCGGGTCATTGGTCGATAATAGAGAAGTAGATTATGGACACCAGAAATAAGCAAAATGATAATTTATTGAGAGGAAAAACTACAAAATTCAAGGTCAGTTAGACATGTGACCCTTTGTTTTTAAAAAAAATACATTATGTTTTATAAAGATATCCTGGTACTTTGAATTGTCTTGAATATGTGTTAGAGTATGTAAGTATGTTAGCCCAGAAATATCCCTTATTCTTCTGGATTTACTTTCCCTTTGATCATCTTAAGATCAATCTTCAGAAACAATAACTGATGGGTTTATACGCCCACCTGTCTAGATAAAGTAGTAAAAGGACTAAAAATAAACAACATGAGGTTAAAGTAATGCAGAGTTAAGCGAAACAAAATCAAACGAGAGGAAACTATTTAAATCCGTCTTCATCTTGACTTTCACCCAGTGCAGCAGTTAAGATCTAATTAAGATAGAAACATTGCTATTACATCAAAAGCATGGAGAACTGAGAACAGAGTGCTTGATAGACACGCAATAAGAGGAAAAACCACTGGAGCCACACAAGACACTTTGCAAGAACGTGTAAATCACATTCTCTAAAAATAGCGTAGCGTAGCAGCCAGTGCAGGTTGAGCCTTGAGCGTTTTTTGTGAGTACAGAGCTAACAAGCGTTGTAACACTGTGTGAACCACATGCGAAAAACATGAGAAACAGTCACAGACCGAGCTGTACCTCAGATGCAATACTGTGCAGGAGTCAGGACCAATCCAGGACTAGAGCAGGTCTAAAGGACTAAAAAGGGACTAAACCTGCAAAAACAACCCAAATGAGAAATGGGACTAAACCAGTGGTGGAAGAAGTATTACATTTTGTTACCTATGTAAAAGCACAAATACAAGATATCACATTAAAGGTATCACATTAAAAATCTACTTACTTTACAAAGTTACTTTAAAATAATACTCAAGCAAAGTAAAAAGTAGTATGGTAATCCATATTCAAGAGTAAAGGATTACTCTTGACTATGGAGACTTACTTTAAACAAAGTAAGTCTCCATCGTCCTCAAGGACATGCGTTGTCTCATTCGCCTGCTCTCATTGGCCAGAGCACAGGGAATATGCAAATTAATCTTAATTCAGTTTATGATATATTTAATTTTACATATACTTAAGGCCAGGATGGATATCTGGATAGGTGGAAATAATGAGAAGACATGAGGATGCGTTCAGGAGCTTTATTGAACCTCACAGGTACACACAGACTGGAATCTGATTCGTCATCGCATTCGTTGTTGTTGTTGTTGTTATGGCGTTTTTTTTTTTTCTTTTTCAGGTAAACAGCACATTAAAAAACATAAAAAAAAAAAAACGGCATTACCATTAAAACCATTAAACCATTAAACCAATTAAAAACCTTTAATACCTTGATCTACAAAGCACATGTGATGACATAAAGCACACAATAAACTCAAAGGCGGAAATACCCTTGAACAGCAGAAAGGAAATGAATGCAGGTGACATCATAAAGCACACAATAATGCTAAGGCTGGAGCGCCCCCTACTGGACGCCCCACTAACTGCAAGCACATGGAAACAAAGGAGCCATGGGGCCTTTTGTACAGCCGCCCCCAAATGTATAGAATACATTTGCTCTAAACAAAAGGCAACTACACGACAAACTATTCAAGCTGACTGTTCTTCGTCCTCCTCCGGGAGGGCTGGCAGCAAAACCAGTCTCTCAACAGGCGGGGTGCTCGTCCGGTCAGAGCGGTTGTACATATTCGGCGAAACTGGTCGATCATCGTAGCAGGGCCTAACCCTGGGCTCTCCGGTCCCTCTTGGCCCGAGCTCTCCTCGCCCTCAGCTAGCACAGGAGGGGGTGGAGGAGGTTGGAACCGGTACATAAGCCACGGGTGTGTCTAGGAGCTGGCACTGAGGCCCAGGTCGGTCCCTCCTGATGCGGTTCATCCTGGTACACCGGAATTGGGCTGAAGTCTGGTTCCGCCTTGATCCCAACTAACCCTGGAGGAGGTGGTGACCGGTTCTCTTCCTCTGGCGGAGACATCTTACAACTGGCTCGAAGGACCAGCCGCGGGTGTGTTCTAGGAGCTGGCACTGGGGCCCAGGTCAGTCCCTCTTGATGCGGTTCCTCCTGGTACACCGGAATTGGGCTGAAGTCTGGTTCCGCCTTGATCCCAACTAACCCTGGAGGGGGTGGTGACTGGTTCTCTTCCTCTGCCGTAGGACCTGGGTGGGGGGAGGTGAACCCCAGGTCAGCAAATGCATTTATGCGTTCCTTGTACTGCTGCACCCAGCGTATTTCCCGCCGCAGCACTTCTCGCGCCGCCTCCGAGGGTGAAAGCTCTGGTGGGGGACAGAAGGGTCCTGGCTAGATTCACATCTATGCTTGACCATGAGTGTCACCCCGTGCAGGACACTCTGTCCGCTCTGGAGAGCAGCTTCAGTGAGAGACTGATCCACCCTCGCTGTGTGAAGGAAAGGTTTCGTAGGTCTTTCCTTCCTGCTGCTGTCAGACTTTATAACAAACACTGTTAGTCCTTAACACTCGCAATACTGACCTAACCATGTGCAATTCCGTCATATGTGCAATTACTGTGAAATTCATGTGCAATCCATGTGCCGTCGTGACACATATTCATGTGCAATTACTGTCGTGATCACATGCAATGGTATTTATGTATTTATTTATTTGTCTATGGGAGTTATTGTTTATAGGAGATCTTCTACTGAAAGTTTTTCAAACTTCCTATAAGTGATCTGTTCTTTTCCTCTGTATCTACCTCTGTATCTACCTGCGTTGCATCAATGAAATTTCCCCATGTGGGACAATAAAGGAATATCTTATCTTATCTTATCATCCATCTTGTAGGGCAGAGACATCTTACTTCCGGCTCGAAGGACCAGTCGTGGGTGTGTTCTAGGAGCTGGCACTGGGGCCCAGGTCGGTCCCTCCTGATGCGGTTCATCCTGGTACACCGGAATTGGGCTGAAATCTGGTTCCGCCTTGATCCCAACTAAGATAAGATAAGATAAGATAATCCTTTATTGTCCCACATGGGGAAATTTCATTGATGCAACGCAGGTAGATACAGAGGTAGATACAGAAGAAAAGAACAGATCACTTATAGGAAGTTTGAAAAACACTCTCAGTAGAAGATAAAAATAAATACATACATACATACATACCCGGAGGGGGTGGTGACCGGTTTTCTTCCTCTGGCAGAGACGTCTTACTTCCGGCTCGAAGGACCAGTCGTGGGTGTGTTCTAGGAGCTGGTACTGGGGCCCAGGTCGGTCCCTCCTGATGCGGTTCATCCTGGTACACCGGAATTGGGCTCAAGTCTGGTACCAGTATGTGTATCACACTGAATTGAGTTCTACACAATATCACATTGGACAGGCTCTTGGCAAAAGCATTCGGCAAAAGGCGTAACTTCAGGACAAATATTTAAATCTGATTGGTCAAAGCGTCACAAGAGGAACAAGCCAAAAAATCAGTGCACCATTAAACATCAAGCTGCCTCACTTCCCCTGAGGAGCCTGAGGAGTGTCTGCACCTGTGTCCTTAATAGAGATTACATTAAATAAATGAAATAAATAGTCAATTCAATAGCCTATATTTGACAAAAAAATGCTTATAATGATAAGAATTTGTAACACCAATTAACGCAGTCTGGCCCTCCACCACTTAACTTGATTCGAAAATGGCCCTCAGAGGAAAAATAATTGCCCACCCCTTGTCCACAGCCTACTCTCTGTTTGAGAACTGCTGCTTCAAACCAGCTTTAACAATAGAGCTTCAAATAGGCCTAATATTTGAGGGCTTTGGCCCGGTCCGGTCCGTTGTCGTTCATATTACTGTAATGAGACAGTCCGTGAATGGGCCATGTTTAGACAGCTCTGAACTAAAGACCTGCACGGGACGGCCTTTAAATAAATTAAATGAACTAATCCCACTGAAACTGTTCAGAGGTAGAAATGTATGACACCAAAAAGCTCATTCACAGACTGTGCCGAGGTCACGCCTCTCGCATCGCGCTCAGCCTCATTTATAAAGTTTCACCAGCGATGTTCTACTCACATGGTCAAAGTATAACGTGATAATACATCCACCTGACGCAGAGCTCTCCTCCTCTCGTCTCCACCTGCTCGGTCCACTGTTACAGCGAGTGTCATATGCTCTCACGCACCCGCATACACTGCACGCACTGCCCCGTATCACCACTCTGCAGCAGCTGCACAGGCTCTGCGTGGGGCGCTGCTCTCCGGGACAGGGGAGCTCGAGCCTCGAGCTCCCGCTCGAGGCCACGCGTAACCGCCAGATCCTGCAACATTTGACCCAACAGGACATAGGTCTCTAATCAGGGCCGACATCGCTAAGGCAGGAAACCACCTCTCATCCATCCTGCCAGTCTGAGTGTGTTTCGGTGTATGTACCATTCCCCTACTGCACTGTGGGACATTAAAAACACAAGAAATGATTGGGTGGTGTTAGTATTTTCAAGACGACTGTTGTGACAATGATAGTGATAGTAATGATATAGCAACAATGAGATACATGATAACAATCATAATAATGCTAACAACAGCAACAATGATAAAGATGGTAATAATAATAACACATGACACATGTAGGAGCTGTATACTCAAGATGTGGCATCTCAACCTTAATCTGGCTCTAATTGAGTAAAAATCATGTGTTTATGGGCATTTTGTAATCTAATCTAGACTACTTTAATCGGAAAACGTAATATACTTAAATGGAGCGTAAAAAACAACAACAACAACAACAGTAATTCATTAATAATAAATTATTTGGAACTTACCATAGAAAAAAATACATGCTATGCATTTTCTCCTAAATCATCCCACTAAACCTCTGTGGCCTTCCATTTACACACAGATCTTCAGGTCATAGCCCTAGTTTGCACCTCGCACAGTGTTTTTAAGCAGTAAGCACACCTCCAGTCAGACTCCATAAATGTATTTTGCCAGCTGTGCCATGTGAGCCTTGAACATCTGCTGCTGTGAACTCAAAATGATATCCTATCCAAAAGTGAAATGATTGCATGTTGAAGATAATTCAGTTTTGCATTTAAGTAATGTATTTGCGGCCATGGACATGTCTAATTGCATTATTCAGGACTGTTTTAAGGTAAAACTAGGGCTGACCTGAGATAATTGCCATTACATTCAGTGTAACAGACACAATATAATAAGTTTGAAGAAATCATGTTGATCCAATTGCAACACAATTTTTGATGGGCACGTGGTCTTAAGTGAAAATGTAAATAGCTATAGTTATGGCTGTTAAAGTGCTATGAGAAGCCACTGAAAACAAGCCACTCATTATCATCAAGGCTGCTAATCTCTGCCATCGGCCCTGACCACCACCACTCACACACCACGTTCATACCAGAGTCCGACCTTTGGGCTGGTACCTGGTATTCTCAGAGGTCTTCCCTCCCAGAAATCCAGCCCAAACCCTGCTTAGATTCTGAGATCAGACTGTGAAGAGAATCATCTTTCCAAATTCTCTTTTTGTTTTTTTACCACACTGCCAATCCCAGTGCCTTCCATAGCTGTCAGATGGCTTTGACACTGATCATCTCTGAGCTGTGATTGAGAAAATTGAGAAAGAATATTTTGCATCACAATTCTTATGTCTTGTTTATTCCTTTCAGTTACAAAACATTCTGGTAATTCACAAAGAAAAGTTCCACATTTTGATAAATGTTCTTCCCTTTTAACCCTAACCTGTAATTTATGCTAAATTTACTTTTTGACTTTTTAACGCTACATATGTAAATTCAACTGTACATTTTCCTGTACATAGTAAGCCTATTTGTATTCTTTATCTTAGAGCCTATTTATATTTTATCCTATAGCAGATTTAAATTGTTTTTCTTTTTGACTTATATAGGTTGTTGTTTTTATCATTGTTCATTGTTTTATGCTGCACCGAATCATCAAAGCAAGTTCTTATGTTTGTGAATTCTGTTCATGGACAATGGCAATAAACCTTTTTCTGATTCTGATTATAGCAGTTATGGTTCAATAATGACACATTTTACAGTCGATGTTAAAGAGGCCGACACAGTCTCTTCCTTTAAGACCAGGCTTAAAATGTTCCTCTTTGAAATGAATTATGGTCAGGTCAGTTAGGAACAAAATATAAAGCTACAGTTTCAGCTACGCTGCCCAAGGAGCAACGGTGCTGGGGAAGTATGGCAGCTGAGCACTATCCTCTGCTTCTGACTACTTATTCTATCAAAAAATATTTCATATTTAATTTCACTTGCAAACTGCGCATTGCCTTTTCTTCTTCTCCCCGCCACCCCTGGGGGGAGTGGGACAAGCACATCGATGACCTGTGGACCCAGATGCTCCTAGAGTCCCTGGAAAAGTGGTCTCTACTCCATATGAACGGTTGTTCATCTGCCTGGAAGAACTAGTTCTCCTCTTGAAGAACTGGTTCTCCTCTTGAAGAACTGGTTCTCCTCTTGAGTGGGTCCAGCTCCACTGTCTATCTCGTGTCTGCTTGTCCATCAGAGGGAGTTGGATCTCTCCTTCACTGTGGAACTCCTCCAGGTTACTACTTTTTCCCAAGAAGGTTCTGTAGTTTTTCCTGTCCGAGAAGGAGGGTCTAAGGACAGGGGACCCTGGGACATTGCCAAGTCCCTATGAACATTGTTTAATACGTTTTTCACTCTAGCCCTTCGAGACGACCACTGTTGTGATTTTGGGCGTTACAAAAATGAATTGAATTATATTGTTATAGTTTCATAAAACTCAATATCAAATTGTAACATACAATTTGCCTCTCATTGGACCAATAATATTGATATTAGTAAATAATATCAGTATTAATATCAGCACCATATCATATCATCAATAATGCCTTACATCAGGAAGGGTACCTGGTATTCTGTAAATCCCAAGGCCAGGTGTGTCACAATGTCTTGATAACAACAGCAGCACATTTAGGCAGAATATCCTGGGATAATATTACTGTGCAATTATAGTTGTTGTAGTTCTTATGATTTATTAAAGTTTTAAGACATTTCTAGCATGTGACGACAAAACAATTACCATTTAAAATGATGTGCCATGGACCATTGCCCCTTCTGTTTGAGGCTGGTGTCCCCATTACCTCTCAGCTTCACTGTTCACTGTGGCCTGGCCTGATGCAGAGCCTCCCTGTTGCTGTGTGTGCTGATGTATAGCACCGGAGCGTTCATTAATAACCTCCACTGCATACATTGGTGTTGTTCAATGGTGGGAGACGAAGGCAGAGGACTAGTGGTACGCGGCCTACATTGGGACGATCCAAAAAGGCCACCCGTGTAGGCTCATTATTACAGAGAAAATGCAAAGGTTTAGTTTCAATTTCTTTCATCTCACAAAAAAGAAGAGACTACAAAGCGTGTGATGTGACTTAGGGCTGTAGTGAAATATGGCGTCCTGAAAGCCTATTAGAAAGTGCTGGGGACCTTATGTGGGGTGGAACTGCAGGTGTACACTGTTAAAAAAATGCTTGTTTTTATGCTAAATTTACTTTTTGGCTTTTTAATGCTAAAATATAGACCGTAATTAACAATTATTTCAGTAGTCAGCTATATATATGTTTTGATTAGTCAGCTAGTCTAAAACTATTTTTAAATGCATTAGTAACCAGAGAAAAGTAAAAATATACTGACTGAATTTACAACTAAAGTGTATTCATTTTATAATTCAGCAGTATTTTTTTGTTATAAAACATATTTTGGCATCATTAGAGTCTGTATAGTCCAGATAACAATGAACAATTTGTCTGCTTGTCAAAAAATCTCCCTGTGATGGTTTTATATCACATCATTCTGTCTTTTTATCGTTCAAAGATCATCACCAAAGAAGTTCTGATCATTTCAGTCCACAGAGAGCTTCCTGGACGATGAAGCGTGCTGCACTCACCAGGCTGACTCATCCTGGTGAGTCCGTCTGCTCATCTGAGGGGAAGGATAGAGACTCAAAATAAAGACTGCAGGAATCAATCAAAAAACACTTTGGGCACATATACGAGGTACCAATAGCACTGTAAGAAGGTAAAAGATCTGAAAAGTCGATATTGCATGATACGGGCCTTTCAAGCATTAGAAGGCTTTTTTATTATGCAAATCACAGAATTCAGTAGTTTGACAAAAATCATTGCTAATGCCCATTCTGGTGAAACCTTGTACTGTATTTAATCATGGTGTTCTTACAACATGATACACAAACTGTCATGACAATCAGATGTTATGTCCTGTCAGTCAACGTCAAACTAACACTTGTAAACTGACAGTGAGAAGAGGAACCAAAAGTAAGAATTATATACTTCAACATTTTCTTCTCAAGAAAAAGTGAAAGAATTGCATCCGAAAATTACAAATTCTTTTAAAGGGTCAAGTAAATATAACTGATTCCTACTCACCTCTGTGGCTATATTAGCATTTTTGTAAATAGACATTATCATTACTGTTTAAATTGAAGACTTGCAGCTGTTTCCTCACAGCCTCTTCCTGTTTTCAGCACTCATTATTGGCACAACTCCTATTGTTTACGTATATAATCCATGGGGTGTAGACTGATTGTCAAATGTCCACATAATATCATATGCACGACACTTTTTTCCAAAAGCGAGCCTGGGAATAGAGCAGTCCCTCGTACAGCGCCGCTCACCTCCTCCCCAGCTTCTAGTGCCACACTCTTAACATTTACATTTGTGTTAGAAGCCTGAGTGATGGAGTGCTCATGAATCATTCACTCGGCCACATTGCAGAGCTTTTGAAACCTTTTGAAACATTTAGTGTGCTAGCTTTCTGTAGCCTTTCTGTCACACTTTACAACAGGTTTTGATTGAAAGCATTTTGACCTCTGAATCATCTTGCAGAAATTACAGGCAAAAAGACACAAGTTGTTGAGATTCATACAAATCCCCGTTCCACGGTCATTTTCTTTTACAGAGGCACTGATTGGAGGAATTAATATTGATATTCATATTCTTGTCTAAAATAACATGCCAAAAAGTTGGTATTGATTTTTTTTCCGCGCTGCAACAAAAAAGTGTATTCCAATGTTGACACAGTATGAAGAAAAATAGCACGCAAAAAGCAATTAATTCACATCGCAGCAAGCTTGTTTATAAGGTAATTAGTTTCAATTATACCGTAATCCAATTAACCAAGGTAGGTGTGATTAATTCTAAAACTACATGGAGGAAGAATATATTCTGTGCTGTTTTGCTCTTCAACAATAGGTCTACAGTGCAGCAGTGATATTCACATTTTTATTTGAATAAACGCCTGATTAAAGGTGCAAACCTTTAATAACCTGTGTATCTCGCCTCTCCTTCCAGGCAAAGCTATGTAACATCTCTGTTGCCTTTATTGATTTAATTTATTTATGCCTATTGGTATGTCATTGTTTTTTATTCAGCTTGACTTATACAATTTCATGTTTCATATTTTATTTACTGTCTCGTAGAAAAAGATTCAGTTGTAGTCATCTGGACACAATTTTTTTAACAAGACGTTTGGAAGTAACACAGGAAATGTAGTTCTAATAGAATCTGCTCTAGCCAACTTTAAGTTTCAACTTTAAGTATCTGAACCATGAGAAAATAAAAACGTTGGAGGTGTGTTCGCAGTTTTAAGAGATGAAATAGTTACCCACAGGCACAGTTCCCTCTAAGCTGCTCGCATGCACAATTGCTCTACTCCAAAGGTCTCCGCGCACAGAAAATCTACACTGCACAAAATTAATATCCAACTTGAATTGAAAATAAACTAAACACATAAAAATGTGATTCAGAGTGACAGGCAAGTATGGCTGAAACTCCCTGTATGACTGGCATACGGGGAGTTTCCCAGTGGGCTGAGGGGTAAATGCTGTACAGTTGAGCTGTAGAAGAGGTGAGCAGTGCCGCCGGGCCATGTTGGCTCCTGCCTTAGCTGTGTCCTGACTAAAGACCAGTAGTGGGCGGAATTTCCCGCTGGTCAAATGCTGCAGGATCTGACGGATTTGCGTGAGAGCGCGTGACACTCGCTGTAACAGTGGACCGAGCAGGTGGAGACGAGAGGAGGAGAGCTCTGCGTCAGGTGGATGTATTATCACGTTATACTTTGACCATGTGAGTAGAACATCGCTGGTGAAACTTTATAAATGAGGCTGAGCGCGATGCGAGAGGCGTGACCTCGGCACAGTCTGTGAATGAGCTTTTTGGTGTCATACATTTCTACCTCTGAACAGTTTCAGTGGGATTAGTTCATTTAATTTATTTAAAGGCCGTCCCGTGCAGGTCTTTAGTTCAGAGCTGTCTAAACATGGCCCATTCACGGACTGTCTCATTACAGTAATATGAACGACAACGGACCGGACCGGGCCAAAGCCCTCAAATATTAGGCCTATTTGAAGCTCTATTGTTAAAGCTGGTTTGAAGCAGTAGTTCTCAAACAGAGAGTAGGCTGTGGACCCACAGACAGAACATTAGGCTCCTATTTAGGCATTAGGCATGTAACTTGGACAGATGTGATGCTGGCGTGACCACACATCTGATGTTGCTCACAGTGGTCCAAGGGGCAGCTCAGGGAGTTGCTCAGACACATGAAGAGTTGGAGGAAACTGTTATTATACATAATGTCTCTCTCGCTCCCTGTCGTCCTGTCTCTGCACAAATCTTGACATTTGACAATCAAGAACAGAACAGCCTGGACCTTCAAATATAATGCAGCGGACAGCAAGGAAATGAGGATGGTTAAGTTAGGACGGGCAGAGAGTGGTCAGAAGCGGAAAGGTTTATTGCTACAGTTTTAAGCATTAACAGAGATGTGGACCGTGGAGCTGTTGGTCAGGTGAAAGACACAAGTGACTGGCAGAAGGAGCAGGAGAAAATGGCACACAACGGAGGAATGCAGAAACTACTATACGCGCGCGTGCGTGTAACGATGAATCTATTGGACGAGGCACACGCGTATAGTTTGGAGCTTGAAAAAATGTCCAGCCCCTTCTGTAATAGCCCACCCAATATCTTAATCCTGGCGTCGCTGCTGGTGCACAAAGACGGTGAAGGACAGGAGCTGACACTGTGTAAACTGAATTAAAGCTGCATCACATACAATAACATCCCAGTGACAGATCAAACAGAGACACACCAGGTTCAGGTAGTGGGAAAATGTGATCTCCACAAAGAGTCACGAGAAGGAGCAAAGGCATGGAGCTTCAAAGGAACTCATTCACTAATGGCTGACCTTCTAACGTTCACCGCTCTGCTGGTTCTCACTCAGACATGACACAGTTACGGCAAACTGTGATCATCTGAAATGTTCAGAGGGAACATTAGCTGACGAGGAAAATACTGACAAAACGTTAGGCTTTCTGTACATCAATGTGGGTAACAGATTGGGGAAAAGCATGAAAACAATTAAAACTGATCTTTCATGAGGAAAAAGTGAGTGAAAAGTTAAAATTTTACAACTGCAATTGCTGTATTGTGTAACCACAATATTTAGCATTAAGCAGTTTCTCATTCAGAAAAACTAAAACATCTTCATGGAACTGTGAGCTGAATTCAAACCAAACTGATAATGTTGATTCTTTGCAACAGTTGAGCAACAGAAATGCCATAAAATGGCGAGGAGTAAATTGTCGCAAAAAGTTTGTCTGTGTGTGTTTTTTGTACATTTCTTTTTTCAGACTGGATAAATGAGGAGAACGTAGATAACGTGTTGAGTAGCATTATCCACCTTCTGTGTTTGTGTGGAGCGAGACTTTCTTTAAATCCAGAGGAGCAGGTGGGCAGACTGTTGTTTACAGACACTGTCATTCACTGCACAGAGCACTGAAGCACAACAAAGAATACGGTCAATCTGAGTGAAGCAGCCCGGACAGGTAATACAGCACATGAATGCACCACAGGCAAGGTTCCACAGATGAAAGTGCATTTTCAATATGCAATTATTTAAATTTAAAAGCAGTTTTCATGTCTTGAAATAAGGTTTTACAAAAATGTTAAAATATCTACAATAAAATCTAAATGACAAAAACAAACATTATTTCTAGTGTGTGATTCAATCACAGATCTGCAGTTCAGATATACATTTTCTATTAGAGAAATACATTAAAACATTTTTACATTTGGTTCTTCTGAAAACGGATTAGAATCATCAAACATTCCTGGATCTAAGATAATCATATTTTTCCTTGCCCTCACAACAAAAATACAGCATTACATTACGTTTATGTATTGAAGCCCTCGTAGTTAACAACAGGTCTGTAGTCAAACGGCTGAATAGAAGAGAATTTAGCATATGGATGTGGTTAAAATTATGTGTGCTTTGACTGACACTCACACAATAGAGGCAAACAGCATCTGCAGAATTATGCAGCACTAAAAGCTGCTCTGTAAATACGGATGGTGGTATCAAAGAAAAATATGTACACAGTTCAGTGCCATGAATGTGACTCAATGTGAAAATGCAGTAATACAGTCTTATTGTAGTGATCTCAGACTGGCTTAAAAAAATAGAATAAAACAGATCTATGCAGAATTAACATTGTTTCAGTCAAATAAAATTGAAGCATCACTAATTAGGGGTATCAGCTTTATCATATTCATTTCCACGTAGTTATTCTATTCATACTTTGCCAAGATGTGGATGTGTCCTAACACAGATCCTTGGGGTTCTCCTCTAGTTTACTGTCCTTTCAGTATTCTTTCAAATCAGACCACACTTCACTTTTTCTTGCTTTGTTTACACTTTTGCAGTGTGGCGTACAATGACTACACTAAAAAGTGATATTGATTACATTCTGCTGAAGAACAGCTGTCCAGGGCCTAAAAGCACATCAAGCACCATCTCACCTGGGACTATTAGCAGTGCCTGTCAGTGAGCGAGTTATTGTTGCTTGGTTCAGCTCAATATGTGACCTGCAGCAGGAGCAAAGCAACAGGCCAAATAAGAGCAAACATTTCCTGCTTCTGAGTAGAGAAGACATGAAGAGGAAGGCAGAGAGGCCACAGATCGATGGGCGATGACAGAAGTGATCAGCCCAGCTCCATAAACCAAAGCTGTGTGTCTAAACAGTGCAGACCCCACTTCTACACAAAACAATTTGGTTTCTTTGACGTAAATAAAGCCTTTGGGAGGCACACTCGAAAAAATAAAATAATCAGAATCAGAATTCACAAGCGAACACAAGCACACAGATGCATCTTGTCCATGTGCAGTCATAGGTGGCTGGTCACATTATGCATATCATTTATTTTTTAATTGGAGCTGACTTAATTTGTTTTTAATTATCATAATTACCACATGCACGCTTTATTAAGATGCCATGTTGTGCTATTTCTGAAGGGACTGACATTAATGATATTATCTTTACACACTATGTTAGGATCACATCAAACTACACCATGATGTCAAATAAAATACAAATCCTTGTCTCACAAAGAAACAGCAACACATCTATCTTAGGACAGAATATATCAAAACTTAAAATTTAAAAGTAGATTTAAAAATACAAATAGATCAGTTAGAGTATAATTCATGTAGCTAGTTTGCCATTACATAAAGTACAACACAGCTGGGATACATTTGTATATCTTGACCCTGCATATTACAGGGTCTCATATTTTTCTAATTATGACCATGTTTTGTGGGATAATACTTGTGGTAAATACTTATATTAAGAAAATACAATATTATACACCTAACCCAACCGTTTGTGAAGACAATCTGAAAAAGGAGAAGGAGCTGGGTTCCCTCGGTCCCTTTTCCTTCTGTCTTTCATTTTAATAAGTGACATTCCATGAAAAAATGCAGGGACAATTAAAATACAACTGACACATATTTCTGAATTTGAAAAGTTTAAATAAAGGTGTTATCAGGTATTATTATTTGCTGCTCATGTCCAATCAGGAAGCAATTTTATAAACACCACCAACATTAAACATTGTTAAACTGAGGGAATTTTGGCAAATGTTTTAGTGAAGTCTTAAATATAATCATGTTCACATGTTTTACTGAAATGTATAATCTAATCCAGGGGTGTTCAAATTATGATCACGGGTCAAATGTGGCTCTCACAACAATTTTTGTTGGACCCTCAAGTGTCAGATAAATTATCCCAAAAAGCAAAAGAAGCTAACCCGGCCAGCAAGATTCAGTCTTGTGATTTTTCTGACTTCACAAACTCTTGAGAATCCATCTTGTCCTCCCGCTTATTCATGTGCAGTCCGCACTAGTGGTCTAACGGTCCAATCACATGGCATTTAGGGTCCGCAGGCTGGACTGGAACCAATCACAGAGCAGCATTGTGGTTGGGGTGGAACTTAAAACACAGAACCAAAACAAACAGCCTTACTTCGGCCTATTTTAGGAGAAATACGGACTATTTTGTTTTTCTAAAACATGCACACAATGGCGCTTTGTACATTTCTGGATGAGAAAAACGAAAGCAGGAGACTTTCCAGTTAAATTCATGTGAAGAAAATCAGAGAGCACAGATCAATCTGGCATAAGCCAGGTAAAAAATTGCATTTTATTGGAAAATTGGAAAAAGTCTGTTATCATAAGCTAAATAACAAACATTTTGATGTTATACACCTAAAATGAATGTTCCAAACCTTCTTAAAGGAGTGATGTTCATAAAACGACACCAATCGCAAAATATGCCATTGTCATGTCAGTGGCCCTCCACTCTGTATGTTGGTAAAGAAAAGTCAAAGAAAACATGACACATGCACTTTAATGTATGGAACTGAAATATGCGAACAAGCTCCTATGTTTTTACAACATTGTGTCAGGAGAATGTTGCTGCAGTTATGATGCAGCGGGAGGAGCTGAAATGTCAGATTTTGCCTCGTCAGGCCTGTAGCTCCACATTTGCATGCAAGTAACGCTGGCTCCACTGTGGAGCATCAAATTATTGACAAACTCATATTCAGATTCCTCCTTCCGCATTATTCATTCTTATCATTCACTTTTAGCTTTATATAGAGTATTTAAACCATTACTTACTGTCAAGAAATGAGACATACATGTCCTTGGGATGAGACATGCACCGATGCTATTCCTTAACACATAGAGAACACAATTCAACTTAGAATATGAAACGACACAGAAACATCAGACATTTGTATGGCAAGCTTATAATAATAATAATAATAATAACTTTTATTTATATAGCGCTTTTCAGTGACCCAAAGACGCTGAACATAATAAAAAAGGGGGGGTATTTACAGACAGGGGGGACAACACGTACAATACACATTAATATACAGATAAAATGAACAAGACAGAAGAAGTAGAGAGAAAAAGATGGGGATGTAACAGGGGGTAGAAGAGTAGGCAATGGGGTAGAGGAGGCTAGGGGTAGGGGAGGTCATAGGCTTGGGTGAAGAGGTATGTTTTTAGGCGGGATTTGAATGTTGTGAGTGAGGGAGAGTGGCGGACAGGTTGGGGGAGGGAGTTCCAGAGTCGGGGTGCTGTTCGGGAGAATGCTCTGTCGCCAAAACTTTTGAGTCGGGATGTTGGGGCAGTCAGGGTGAGAGAGGAGGAGGATTGGAGAGCTCGGGTGGGGCGGTGGGGGATGAGGAGGTCAGACAGGTAGGGGGGGGCAAGGTGGTGAAGAGCTTTGAAGGTGAGGAGGAGTATTTTAAAGTTTATGCGCTGCTTGATGGGGAGCCAGTGGAGAGATCGGAGAACGGGAGTGATGTGATCACGGGACCGGGTGTGGGTGAGGAGGCGGGCAGCGGAGTTTTGGACCATTTGGAGTCTATGGAGGGAATGGGAGGAGATGCCAGTGAGGAGGGAGTTGCAGTAGTCGAGGCGGGAGGAGATGAAGGCATGGATGAGGGATTCAGCAGCGGGGAGGGTGAGAAAGTGTCGGATTTTGGCGATGCGGCGGAGGTGGAAGTATGAGGTCTTGACAATGTGGCTGACATGGGGAGTGAAGGAGAGGGTGGGGTCCATGATGACACCGAGATTGCGTACCAGGGTAGAGGGGGTGATGGTCGAGGTGTCGATGCTGAGTGAAAAGGGACCAGTTTTATTGAGAGTGGATTTGGTGCCAATGAGGAGGAGCTCTGTTTTGTCACTGTTCAGTTTGAGGAAGTTGAGAGTGAGCCATGATTTTATTGTAGAGATGCAGGTTTCGATGTGGCTGAGGGGAGGGTTTTGGGTGGATTTGGTGGTGAGGTATATCTGGGTGTCGTCAGCGTAGCAGT
The DNA here is from genome assembly GCF_026437365.1 of Eucyclogobius newberryi. Taxonomy (NCBI): domain Eukaryota; kingdom Metazoa; phylum Chordata; class Actinopteri; order Gobiiformes; family Gobiidae; genus Eucyclogobius; species Eucyclogobius newberryi. The sequence continues at coordinate 26,353,306 of NW_027316389.1, forward strand.
GAAAGTCCAGGTTGAGTTGGCGGAGGATGTGACCAAGGGGGAAGATGTAGCAGATGAAGAGGAGGGGGCCGAGGACTGAGCCCTGGGGGACCCCTTGCGTTACTGGGGAGAGGGTGGATGAGTGACCGGAGAGGGAAATGAACTCTTGCCTGTTGGTGAGGTAGGATGTGAGCCAGTCAAGTGCAGAGCCCTCAACACCCAGTTGGCGCAGCCTTTGTAGGAGGATGGAATGGTTTATAGTGTCAAAGGCTGCGCTGAGGTCTAGTAGTAACAGGATGTTGAGGGCCCCGGAGTCTGCAGAGGTGAGGAGATCGTTGAGTACTTTGACCAGGGCTGTTTCAGTGCTGTGAAGTGGGCGGAAGCCAGATTGGAGGGGTTCATAGAGGTTGTTTGACTGGAGGTGGGTGTGAAGTTGGGCGGCGACGATGCGTTCCAGCGTTTTTGAGAGGAACAGCAGGTTGGGAGAAAACGCTGGGCTGTGTCAGCCAGGCCGTTGTAAGCAGCCTGGCTGACCCTCCTGCGTCTCACCCTGTTTTTTCCCATGCTGGTTGGTTTTATTAGATATTCTGGAATAGGCGGGTCACATTTCTCATTGGTCAGCCTCACATCAAGGCACTTGGTATTTTTCCGTAGAGATAAAGCCTTGGGTAAACATTACCCAAACTCCTCTGGGCTGTCACCCCCCCTCCTGGGGCAACATCCTTTGGCCCATCTTTACGACCCCTTCACAAATTCAGTTTGTCACACACCCGTTCTTCTCTTAGACTAATGATGCAGATAAAATATCACTATTATGCAGATAAAATACATCACAGAAATATAATCATATATTCACATTTTATCACATTTCCCTCCTGTTTATCAAAGCATTAGTCACTGTGTCACATGCCAAACACATTACTCTTTTCAGTTTTCAACATGTCTTTCATATAGGTGTTAATATGACACTTTTACACACAAAAAAAATGCACATTTCTCAACATTGAACACACTTCTTTTCTCTCGGCCCACAACATGTCTACAGCATTACTGTCCTAAATTTTGAGTCAGATTGGTCAATCTCTGTAATTTGACAAACAGACAATTTATCTTGTCTATAATTTGCGGTGTGATGGGAAATATTGCAGAAACAAGCGGAAAGCCCTTAAACCCGCTCTGCTCTCTGGTCAGTCAGTCTGACTCGTCAGGGACCTCTCTGGACACCCCAATAGAATCAAATACGTTGTATCAGGTGCTACTGGGACCAGATTGTCCACTAACCTCTCGACCTTGACCCTGCGGTATGGTTCTGGGTGATGCTGGTCTTTGTTATGACCATGGCTGGCCACAAAAGGGATACATAGGCACGTCCCACAAGTGTCCCCACACCACCATACGTCTCGCTTGGTTTCTTAAGACCTTCTTCCTTGAGACCTTCTTCCGCTGCTCGCTTCGGTCACACCTATGACACATATGAACTGGTACATTTCCCATCTCAATTCATAATCTCATTAACATTGCATGTAGTTATGTTGTAGCAGATAAAAAAGAACTCTCTTAGTGCAAACAACTGTGGCTGTATAATATGCCATTGTGTTTCTTCAGCTACTGTCATGTCAATTATACATTTCACGTTACACATTTCATAACCTTTCATGTTGATCACTTATTTTCTTCCCTCTATTTTCCATTTACCGGTATACACAGTTGTGTATGTTGATCGATTGTCCCGAATGTCCCGATTGTCCCTATTGTCCGGTGCATAATACAGGTGTTCAGCACCCATATCATCGTCATCACTTGTGATGATGATAACTGTTGATTCTTTTTCCATAGAGTATGGTACTCTGCGCACCGTAGCCTCTGGCTCTCGTTCATCGTAGCAGAGTATAGCACTTTGCGTACTGTGGAATCTGTCTCCTCATCCATTGTAGCAGAGTATCGTACTCTACCGTAGACTCTGGACAAAACTTATACAAACGAAGTCCTGCGTCTGCAATGTTATGGATCTGCCGCTGTGTTGTCCAGACATTTCTCTCACTTTCCCATGAGAGCACCCATGATCTCGTCCCTCCAATGGTGAGGACGACACGGTGTGGCTCCGTCCACTTTGCTCTGTCTCTGTAAACACCACATCTCTAACACGTTCTGCTGCGGTGATAAACAAAGTCTTTTCGACAATTCAATGTATTTCAAACAGTTTTCTTGTTTACAATTTTTTTTTTAGTAATTATTGATTCGAAATGTTTGTTTACTAGTACACATTCCTCCTTTTTGAGATATGGCTTTGCCCATTTCTCAAATTCCTACATTTAACCAAAATTCAATAATCCAGATAGTTTACAACGTTCACTAATCCAGGATGTAATCAAGGAAGAGATGGAATTGCGTCTGTCACTCCAACTCCGCAATGTCACCTCTTGACCTTTCACAGTTCAGTGGTCACATCCCTGGCTGAGCCCCTCCTTCCACGGCGCTGGGCTCCCCCCTGTGTGGGTCAATCAGTCTATGTGTCTGTTATCCGACACTGCCCCAACCTATCTGTTTTACCACCATTTGTTTCAAACTCCAAATGTTTCAAACTCTAAAAGTCTCAAACTCTAAAAGTTTGGTCTCCACGTGTGCGCGCGTATGTGTGTGTGTGTGTGTGTGTGTATGTGTGTGTGTATTCAAATACATCAAACTACACTAATTATCTCAATAATTCCCCCATTGAGCTGGCCTTAAGGGTCAGTTCATAACTTAGAATTCTTCACATAATTAATAATTTCACATCTCCTCTGTTGGTGTGGCCTGACTAAAGTCACCCATCTAATGTGCTAATCTTCTATATGTGCTTCAGGTGAGTTCCAAACTCAATCTCTCACACCTGCTCATGTGGTGCTTTACAAACATTGTGTATTAGTTTGTTCTAACAAGTCTATGTGTATTAAAATCAAAATGATTCTAAACCTTCCCCTTGTCCATAAGGCACATCTCTTTTATCAACCCGTTTTTCCCCTTGTTGCCTACTTTCTTTGTCTTTTCTTTGTCTCTCTTCTTCCTCTCTGTCTTCCTCTCTGTCTTCCTCTCTGTCTTCCTCTCGTAACTGAGGAAACACCCATTTCCAAATTTCTAAACCTGCTTTTTCTTTCTCTCTTTTCACTTACTCTTACCCTCACTTGTAACCTGCTTTTACTTTCTCTCTTTCTTGTAGTCTAACCATCTCTTGCCTCCGTCCTGAGTCCTATAATGTTTAAGTTCTGTTATCACTGGTTTCATAACTTCTATAGCGTCTAAATTTAGATGATATTGTCTTATTTAAATCTATTCAGTTCTTGATTGAATCTCCACAATCCTTCAGGTAATTCCTTTAGAAAGTCAAATTCTTTCCCTGTTAATGTTAACTTTTCCTATTATTCATCAGTCAACCCCCCCCCTGAGGTGTAACCTCTTGGTGTCCCTGTGATCCGTAAAGATAACAACATCTGCTCCATCCTGAGTCCTCCAGATTCTTTGCCAGTCAATAGCCCCTTATCTCTGACTATCTTTTATGACTTGGTGTCCTGTTGTTACCCTGTTAGTTAATAAACACATGTATGTCCCATGTTTCCCCCACTTCTGCGTCAATTGCCTTAGTTAATGACCCAGTCATGTCTTGGGACGGCATTAGACGTCGCTATTTAACTTATTCCCTCACTTACGTCTACATGCAATACGAGGTTTCCTCATGATAATACAAATAAATAAGTTACTGATATAACTTTTACTATCACTTTACTTACTGCCCGTTCTATGTCCAAAAACTTCAGTAGTCACTCATTTACCCATATTATCACTTCCAGGCCTGTGCCTGTTTTTGATTCTAAACTTAAAAACACTTCTGTCTTTTCGTCCTGTACTTTCATCTAGTCATGCATTATGGTTACATAATAAGTCCAAAAAGATAATTTTGTCAAGTCCAAAAATAAAACAAAACAAAACGTAGCTTTGTTCTGTGCACTCAAAAAACACGATACCATAAAAACACAACTTTTGTATTCTAGTGTCCTGTCTGTGATCACATTCCCCAAAATATTGGCCATCTATGAAAATCTGAATTCATCTTCATCTCTTATCAAGTTTAATTCAATCTTTATAATTGATTGTTGTCAATCAAAATAAAACCCTTAATTTGTTAAAATACTAAAATTTAAACCAGCTGGGTTTAGTTTTGCTTAATTCATTCACCTTCCTTCAGAGCGTCCTCTGAACTGCTGTCTTCTCCCTTCTCTTGCCTTGTTGACCCCCCTTATCTCCCCCTCTCTGCCACGTCATCTGAGCACGCTGGAAGTCTCCCTCCAAAATCCTCTTATGACTTTTCCTTTGTCTTTTTACAGTTTGGGGTGATAATTTTGGCATTATGTGGTCTCGGTCGTCTGAGAGAAATGCTACTTGCTTTACAGACACGTCATATCTCAAGCTTCTAGAGAAAATTCCATATTAGATTCCTCCGGACATAAACGTGGTGTTTAAGATTCACCCGTGACTGCAAATTTTAGATCTCTCAGAATAATGCATTGTGACCCTTGTATGATTAAGTGTGATTCACACTTGTTAGTTAATCACTTATTAATCCTCATTCACACATTCACACTTCTCTCTAACTTACTTCGCTCGTGCACAGCGCTTACATTCACTCATCTTTATGTCAGTAACAACTCGGCATAAGGCTTCATAACTTTCTTTCGGTGAGAAACTTAACTCGTGGTGAGCAATTTAACTCCTTTATGTGAGAACTTATCAACACAAAGCCAACCCCCAAAATATTTCCTCAGTAGCATCAAACTGGGCATTTCCTCAGTAACACCTAACTGGGCATAAGAGCCTTCAATATTTTTCCAGTAAATATCAAACTAATGCATAAAACGTTTCATGGCTAACTCTTTTTCACACACAATGTTTTTGTCTGACCTTCTTTGTCGCCTGTGTTCTCCTGCTGCTTCGAAACGACGCGCTCTCCTCGCGGAGAATGAGGTGCGATGGGCGGCCACGGGAAAAGTGGACTTCTTTTAGCTGTGCACAGACTTCACCGATTCACCCGTCAATCTCCGCGAAGGGCAGCTGGTCGTCCGGCTCGATAGGACCAGAAAATGTCAAGAAATGAGACATACATGTCCTTGGGATGAGACATGCACCGATGCTATTCCTTAACACATCGAGAACACAATTCAACTTAGAATATGAAACGACACAGAAACATCAGACATTTGTGTGGCATGCTTGGGAGAAAACGCCGGGCTGTGTCAGCCAAGCCGTTGTAAGGAGCCTGGCTGACCCTCCTGCGTCTCACCCTGTTTTTTCCCATGCTGGTTGGTTTTATTAGATATTCTGGAATAGGCGGGTCACATTTCTCATTGGTCAGCCTCACATCAAGGCACTTGGTATTTTTCCGTAGAGATAAAGCCTTGGGTAAACATTACCCAAACTCCTCTGGGCTGTCACCCCCCTCCTGGGGCAACATCCTTTGGCCCATCTTTACGACCCCTTCACAAATGCAGTTTGTCACACACCCGTTCTTCTCTTAGACTAATGATGCAGATAAAATATCACTATTATGCAGATAAAATACATCACAGAAATATAATCATATATTCACATTTTATCACACTTACATCACTAGATCTCTACAAATGCAAATCTTTGTTTATCTGTTTGCGAACATTAACATCTAACCCGTCAGTTTGATAGTAGTTGTCAATCATTTATATGAAGAGCTAGGAAATTGTGCGTACAGTAGTTTGCCTGTGAATCAATAATGTCTATGTAATCAAGACAGGCAGTAGAAAATGACAAATGGGTGCACCTCAACATACTACACTAAATGTTGTGTGTTTACAATGCTGATCTGCGTCCAGTTTGAACAGGGGGCACTTGTGACCAGCAGCTGTTTGGTGTGTGTCCAAACAGGAGCGGAGTGTGTTTGTGTGTGTTTGTGCCTCTGAAAGGCAGAGGAGCATCTGTACCGAGCCACAGCAGACTCCTGGAGCGGCACGGGGAGAATGCTAATGTGGCTACAGGCTAACCTCCATCCTCTCCCTCTCTCAAAACACAAGGGCAATGCTGCATTAATCAGACATTCACAGCCCTCCTCCGTCGCTCTAACCTGAAACTGAGGACATACACAGCATCTCTACTTCTTCTGCTGCTCCATCTTCTTTCCACTTTCTACGCTCTTAACACTATTAGACAAGTACAATTAGCTCATCGTGAAATATAAGATCTATGTCAGCCCACGCCCTCTATTTGACAGAAATAGAAGTTGACCAATCCTTGATGAAGAAAGTGCATGTAGTCACAATCATTGATGGACATTTGTTTTAGTCGTGGTTGGATTAAGGGATGTCCAGATTATTTGGTTGATTGATAATCGTGATTATTCAGGTCACAATATAATCGTAAGAACTGAAAAAATATTAATTGTGAAAGTTTTAGAAGCAAAATTAGGTATTTCTAATTTAAACTACTTACTAAATATTAGTACTTTTTATCTGGCTGTTTTTGTCTTGACATTCAGAAAGGTTTATTTTGTAAAGTTGGTCACAAACTTGAGAAATTGTAATGGGAACAAAAGAAAATTAAAGATTAGTTTGTGAAGGTCTCAATAATCGTGAATAATTGTTAAAATGTGGTGTCTTTTCTTACGATAATTTTGACAATACATTTTGACGTTGTCATTGTCATCCCGAGCTGAAACTGAAACTTATCCACAACCCATTTGACTGCAAACGCATAAGAGAGCTGTGTAGTTACATTAAGTGCACATTAAGTGCAGTGCCTTCTTCACATTAAACTGTTCAAATAAAGCTCAGGTGCTCAGCCGGCCTATGTTTAGAATGTTGTCGTACTTTATAATACTCAACATTAATTATCACAATCATAATTTCCTGATACAATACATGCACTTCTACCACAGATATATTCAATCGACCAGATTTACTGCAATTACAATGATGTTACTTATCCCACAACAGTCAAAAAGCTGCATCATTTTTCTATCTGAGATTTCTCCTCAACAACTCCCACTCGAAGCAGGCGGGTGCACGAACGCCCACATTCACACATGATACAATACAGTGAACTGCCATTTTCTCCTCCGGTGCACAGTGCAAAACGAATGGGAAACAGAAACAAGGAGGAGAACTATTGCAGCGGTTAGAAACATGGTCTGAGTGTGATGTTTCAAGCAGTGCAGTCACAATACTAAAATGTTCAACTTTTTGATGCTCAGGAAAAGACTCAGTACTTGATACTGACTTTGATCCACAATGATTAAAACACACATGTTATATTATCTTTTGGTGCTATAATTGTTCTGATACTGATTAGATATGGAAAAAAAATGGTGTTTTTTCCATAAAAAACAGAAAGAAGAACTAGGAGGAGAATTGAGTTTGAACATTCTTGGACAATACACAATGACAAATAGCAAGGACAATGCTTGGACTGCAATGTAAATGTAGTGTAGGTCACTCTTTCTTTCAAGGCACAATGCAACTTATGTGGTGGAAGGTCTGTTGCCATGGAGATGTTATTGCATGGCCTGGAATGATCCACAGAGTATGGTGTTAAACTGATCGAACATGCATTCATTTATTTACTATTGCTAAATTCCTATTCATGGTTTTCAGTCAGGTGACGTCGCCATTTTGAGGACTTCACTCTATTAGATCATTATCATCATCATCATAACATTGCTCATCTCGCTGAAATTAAAAAAAAGATAAATATATATTTTTTCATCTGTAAATCGTTACCACCATATTATCCTCAAACGGCTTCACTTGAGCTTTATCTGGGGAAAATTTTGTAAAAATGTCATATTCATATCCGTGTTCTAAACGACTAATTGATTAATTGAAACAATAAACGCTGGACTAATCGATAACCAAAATAATCGTTATTTGCAGCCCTCCACAGACCTGACCTGTAACTTGGCCTGGGCGCGTCTGCAGCTTATCTACATGAAGATAAATTATTCCATACTTTTCAGGGAGACTAAAGATGGCAGACCCTCTTCCAGAAAGATTACATGGTTCAGAGTGGATTTCCTGATAATGTCTATGAGCAATAGTTCTAAAATCAAAACAAGTCAATGAGGTTATAATTACATCTCTTCACTAGTCCTCCTAAATGACAGCACTCCAGCAATTACCCAGTCTTTTTCATTATTGATCTCGGGCTTTCTCATTTTCCATCTTGATTTTCAATCTTTAAATGTTACACAAATAGACTATCCATGACATCATCCTCTTAATTTAGAAGGTCAAAGGTCAAAATTGGCTTCAATCATCACCCGACACTTCAAATCATAAATATGGAATTGAAACGCGGCTGGAAACGGATTTAAAATTACAACTCCGAGATCGAATTTCAAAAAGGCCTACGAGTGTGAGTCGATACGGGAGAAGCGGCTGTTGAAAAGTATTACTGGACCTCCGCATAAGCCCCGTCTCCTTTGGCTATAGGAACACATACAAAAATAGTCATCTGTCAGGCGAGGAGCTTTTGATCAATAGACCTTTATTGCTTTACCAGCCTGAGAATGAGCATCCTTGTTTGTACACTAATGCGCCCAACACTTCGATCAGTACTCAGTGAGATTGATTCAGATACAGGAGCTGGAGATCTGATACCTTTATTTTGGGGCAGCAATGTGACTTGGCTGAAAATGTACAAGGCCAAAAGGAGAGCACGTGATGGTAGTGAGGCAGAACAAATTCAAACAGGCAAAACATTCGAGTTGCTAAGAGTATGTCGAAAAGCTGTGAGTTCATGTTTTGCACCGAGTATCAGGGCTGCATCATTTTGAGATAAAAAGAAAAAAATCAAATTTTTCGACTTTTCTGACATGCAAATAATGTGCTCAAATCAGGATCCAGTACATCGTGTGCATTTTAAACACACGGGAACATTGAGAGGTGAGAGAAGATTGAAATTATGAACCGCTGAACTATTCCAGAATGTTTGCGTCTGAAATCATGTGCGATTTGAAGACGTGACGCAGACTTTGCAGACCATGACATGAGGAAATTGCAACGGTTATTTGTGTCACACTCACATGAAGCACAGCCAAAACCACACAATTGCTGACTTCAGGAAAGTTTTGTTACAAGCAGAGGAGAACGCAAGTGTCACATGATCCAACGGGCTGTGTAATGAAAGGACGAGTGCGCACCGCCTTTCCATGCACTCTTACATGGAGCTGATATAAACAAGAAGAAGAAACGTATGTATTAAGCCCTACTGATAATAGACACAGGATAGTGCTACTGTATTCACTAGAGCCTGTTACTGTCACTGTAGCGATGATGAAGAATGAAAAAGGTTTGCACAAACTCTGTTGGCTTTGTTGGCGCTATTTCTAAAGTTTAAGAGTCATCACTAGTCAATGGAACCTAGCTCTCTCCGGCTGCTCTGATTGGCAGTGGTAACATTGTTGGAACCTCCAAAAGACAAGAAGTGGTCACAGAATCACATTGACCTCACAGACAAGAGTGCCTGGATTGATGATAATCACCCACGGTCACCTGCGACCCCTAACGGGAACAAGCAGTAGAAGGTGGTAGAAGATGAATTAATCATTTCAATTAGCTACAATTTTAGGAGTTTCATATTACAGCACCATCTCCTATCGTCTACACACATAACATCACTGTATCACCAGCTCTGATTAGCCAAAGAATACGCAGACTGTGGCTTAAAACAACAATATTCCGTTTTATACCGTTGCATTACTTGCTCTGGTTGTGTTTTAAAAAGTAGTATTTTCCACCCTTTTCCATAAGTTGGCTGCAGAAGTTATACTTGTGATTGGGTACATTTTTAGCCCTGTAACTGTATTTTTACTTGAGTACAGATTTTCAGTCCTCTTTGAACCACCGGTACAACCCACCTCTGCTGGTCAGAGAGAGTCAGAGAGAGTAAAAAAATGAGATGGTTGTGTAAATGACAAGCAGGTTCCCGTTAGGACAGAGAGAGCTGTGAGGGAATGATAATGGAAGGTGGAAAATGGAACTGATGGAACTGAGGAGAGGGATATTGGAGAGAAGATTGAGCTCGCTGGGTAAAACTCGAGGTGCAGAGAGAGGTGCTGCTGTTGGGAAATGATAGGCTTAAAGAAGAATGAGAACTGGCTATGGCTTTGCAAAAGAAGAAAGACGTTTTGATGCAGCTTTGAGACCTGAATAAGACTGGTCAAAATTCACTTGAGTGCCACAAAACTTTCAGTGTTGTCAGGTGATTTCTTTATTGCAGCATGTATATTATAGTGTTCAGAATAATTTAGGTACAACTATCAAGATAAATGAAACTAAACTAAAAAAGACAATATTATAAAAACAACACATGCACTATTGATGAAAAGTTGAACTACATCAGTTTTGAATATTAAAGGCCATAAAAATGTTAACAATGCATATTCATGCTATATGTTTCAATTGGTGCCACTGTATAAAATCACAAGTTGGGATTTTGGAATGCCTCACATATATCCATGTAATATCACTGAATAACAAATAGGGATGTAACAATAACCAAAATGCTGTGAGATTGTATTGCCAAAAGTCTGACTGAATGAGTAAAAACCTTCAAATTCATTGTCCAGAACTCAGGATGACTGGAGTATATTCTTAAAACAAGACTGCACAATGACAGTGGCAGTCAGACACATGCCTGTATCTCGAGTCAAAACCTTATAACAGGAGAGGGAAAAATAGAGATGGACAAAGCCTTGGACACAGAGGACATGCCTCACACTGTTCACTGTGCCAGAGCAAAAAGATAGTGTGAAAAAACAACATGGCTGCATCAGTCCCATTTAACCTCCACAAACAGGTACAGCACCTGTGGAGACTCAATTAGTGAACCATTAGCCACTGACGGCCTCGGAGCTAATGGACGCCTGGGGGATTTAAACTTATGACGACTCAGCAGACAAGGTCAGGAAGATGCCACACAGAGATGCACAATGTCTTTAGAGCATGCATGGTGGAGAGCGAAAAACAAAGCACAGATTCTATTTTGATCCTTGCGGTTCACAAAGAGCAGACAATAACAATAGGTGACATCGAAGCACATGTGATAAACAGGCTATTTGCACATGTTGGCAAATGTAAAGTCTATATCAATACATGTAGTCGGAGAAAGTCAAGGGGATAATACTGGATTTACATCATTGGCCAACACAGAGACTAATGTAATAACATTACTGCAAACGAGCAGGAGATTCAATTGCCTCTGCGGGGAACATTTTTAGCGTTCTCAATCATTGCAACCAAAAATATTGCAGAATAAATGTAAGTCGATCTTTTATTATAGGAGATGGCCAAGGCAGCAAAGGTCTGCATTTTACCAGCACTTCCACTGTAGAAGAAAAGGTTAAAGCTATTCTAATGCATTTATGGGTAAAGCTACTAGTCCTGAAAGCATGAAATGAGCACACAAGCTTTGCATTAATGTATCTGTCAGAATCTAGTGAACGTTTTAATGTTTTAATCTTAGGCTATTAAATTAACCTTTATTTGTATTTATGCAATGAACACTACCAGAACTTGTCCGTCCTCCAAATCCTTTTTAATCCGGTGACGTCAGCTCAAACTAGGGTAAATTGAGCTCCTCTTTTGTAAACGGCCACAATTGTCGCTTAATGAGCAATTCTTGCCTGGTGACGATCATCTATTCATTCCCTGGTCAATCTCACAGAGTCAAGAATGAGATTTTAGATGAGATTTTCATGATTTGTAGTGTTTGTATAGTGTATTCAGATGACTCAAGATAGCATTAGCAAGTGCACGATCAGAATATAGAGCTGGTATTTTCCTCGTTCTCTTCACTATTATAGGAACATTTCAGAAAAGGTCCAAATCAAACATGCAAACTCCACATCCCGGGTGTCAAACCTCATGTCCTCAAGTCATGGGTGAAATAATTAAACAGAAAATCAAAGCTAAAAGGGAGGTGGATAGAGCATGACCTGTTTTTATTTAAATTTGAAAAGTTATGTAATTACACTGTGTAATAATCGAGTGAATGCTACAGAGGCAGTCAACTTTGAATCAGCCATTGTTATTCATACTGGCAAGTGTTAATCACGAGGAAACATTGAAAAACTGTTTTGAGGAGACAGTGTTTTGTATTAGTTCAGCCACTCTTGTGCTCTCCGCTTGTGAGTTCATTTTAAAGAAGTGTTTGGAGCTGTGATAAAAATAACAGTGTTGTCTAATGAGCTGAAACGCCAGTAAGAACGACAATATTATCATTGCTGTTACAAAGATAAGAGACGCAATGTTATGGTGCAGAGTGATTAAACACTCCAGAATAAAATGAGCCAGTGATACAAATTCAATAGGCCGGCCTTTGACTCTCTGCTGAGAATGTTATTTTCTCTCTGTGGGGAATAATATTCATTTAATATATGATATTTCTATGCAACACAGAGCACCTTTAGCTTTTAATGAATACTTAATAGTAGCACGTGTATTCATGATTCACTTTCTGTAACATTAAAGTGTAGTTAATGTTCTATGTTTTTGATTACTTCTTATTCAACTTCTTATTCAATACCTAAATTGATTATTTAGTGTGAGGAGTGACTTTATTCTCTCTAGACTCTTATACTTTGAGAGGTGTGTCAAGATTGTAAATGACTATACTGTAAGGCATCTACATTGCGTGTGGTAAGCTCTTCACATTCTCCCAATCAAAAAATGATTCAAAAACATTCAAAACAGAACAACTCAGTCACTCCAGTTAACTTCATTAAAGCTTTACGATGATCTTAAAGCGCTTCCTGCCAGTAATCACTCTGAACAAGACTGTAAGTGGCCATCCCTCCTGATCACCCGCTGCATTGTGCTTGTGAGATGGAGGTTTGATAGAGACATGCATAATTCATCTGCGTGTCCTTTCTGTCATTGTGGCTCAGCGCACAGGGCCGCCAAGCAAAAATACAATCAATCACCAAGGGTTTGACAGTCTCCACAATGGAATGTGTTGATTGGACATCACGGGACGCCCATGCAAATAAATGAGCATGGTGGGCCTTCCGGACGGACCTACAGCAACACAGCTCTCATATTCAGTGTCAGGTCAGTATGCAATCCCTTGGTTATAAAAAGATCTGATGTATTCAACCTGGCCAATACCATCAAAACATTTCACATTTCAAACACTACAAAGGACAAGGCGTCAGGTGTATTGAGCGGGTTCCTGGAAAAAGGCCGATCAACACTTTTTACTATTTGAAGTAAGTTTGGGCTGCCAAACATTTCAGAAGTGCAAACTACCGCTTGACTCCAGCTCCAGGTGTTTACTGCCGCCTGCAGCTGTATTTGACTTTGTAAGCGTTGCTTTCAGACCCTACGACTCATGGCAAATATCGAACATGTTCATTACATTATTCATCTTCCCATCAACTTAAAGAGGCTGGTTCCTGGGGGCCTCTGGTGTTGTTGTTGATCATGGCCATCATGTCTCGTGCCCAGTTTACATGGTCACGTTTGTCCTCCTCCAGGTCCTCTGGTGTGATAAATCCATATTCAAAAGACTTTCACAAAGATTCGGAAAGGTCAGCCTGTCTCTGAATTCCTATCACCTGGATTATGTCTGGATAGGACAGGATCGCTTGATTGCTTGATTTTGTCTTTGATCTCTTCTAGAATCTTTAATCTCCACTGGCCATCTTCATTCTAAGTGTAGAATTTCTTTGTGAATATTCCCTGGTACAGATGGACTAGAACACAGCCCAGAGACTACGCCTATAGCCTCAGACAGAGGAAGGCCCAGGCGGACCTCTGGAGAAAGGCAGGTTCTTGGTTCCTGTATTCCCTGTTTCAGCTCTTATTTCAGAAAATCAGATCAATTTGACCTTGAAATGGTATTATTTTTGATTGACAAATATTACACTGTCAAGTTTGAGGTTTGTGTGGACCACCCCAACTGTTTGAGCCCATCAAAGGTTACCAGGGGCTGCTGAGCAATTAGTCTTATCTCACTCAACTTTAAGGTACCCCAATTGGCCATCATGTCTTTTAGACTGACGTCCAACATCTCAAACGTGAGATATATAACATAATTGTGCTGAATAAAGGAGTCAATCAATTTGACAATGTTGTACTTGTCAGGATCGAGCTGCTTCACAAGGTGGATCATATGCATCACGCCCTTGAATGCCTCTTCATCGCTACTCTTTAACCCCCTCACTGCTGCACTCTCAGATGTGAGAGTCTTGAAGCAGTGGAACACCATCATTTGACCGAAGCAGTCTAAGACAGAATGTACAGCCCCTCCACAGAATAAGTTACACAGTTAATCTTTAAAATGCATCTTTTTATTTGTTTATTTGTGTATGTATGTTTAACCAAGGTATAGAAACACTATTTTCCTGAACAAACCTTGCTCCTCAAGTTTATTACAGAAAATATCTTCACCTAGACACTGGAGGAGATGGAAATTTAGCTGAGGAGGCAGATGGTTCTGCTGCAGAGGAGAAAGCATAAAGCAGCGTTGTGGCTCAGTTGATTGGTTTAAAATTATGTAATTTGCAGAAGTAGAAAGTAGGAGGTAGAAAAAAATATCATAATATTTTATTTTATAGGGAAATGATCTCCGTTTACTTCATTATATGAAGCTAAGACAGATGTAAGCAGCATGTGCAGCTCCAAACATACTTTATACACAAACAAATAGAAAATAAGATCTTCCTTATATCCCTTTTATGTATTGTGTTGTCACTAGTCATTCTCCGCTTTGCACATAACACACACCCACACATATATTAAGTCTTGCAGGACCCGGGCAGATTTCAAATGACTTAGACTTGCATTTTGGATAAAACAAGTGTCTAAGATATGCTCTTTTTCTTGTGTTTTTGCTGTAGAAACTTTCTTTATCACACAAAAAGAAAGAAAATAATCTTCGCTTTGCCGCCCCGATTGACCCTCTGCTTTGTCTGTGTTTCAATATTCCACTCTTGATGTAAAATAATCTGACCCTGCTGCACTAATGGTCACATGAATGAATGTTTGTGTCCACAGAAGTTTTGGCTTCAACCAGGAGAAATATTGATAACATTTGTAAACACAAACATAATCTGTTGTCATTTTCTGATCATAAAAGAACTTATAATAAGAGACCATGACAAGCTGTAGAATTATTGGCAGTTGCACATGCATTTCTGTCTAAGCTGCTGCTGACAAAAACATATCATGTCAACACTAGATTATGTGGACTGTAACAAATGCAAGCCACAAACGTATGTCAGCTGAGGTAAAAGTTAACTTAAGTATACAAGTTTTTGTTTAACTTAAATAAAAAATAAAAATAAAGTTCTTACATGAACTATGTACTGTTCCAATCCTCACAAAATTACCACCAATTTACTACTGCAACAACAACAACAACAACAACAACAACAACAACAACAACAACAACCACAATTCAATCACTTTCCAATTTACTGATGGAAATTAATGATTTATTTGTGTCACTTTATAAAATCATAGAAATATTTAACATTTTCCAAACAGTGTAAGTCGTTTATAGGTTTTCAGGGGGTTCAGGCTCAGATGTATCAGGCACAAACAACAGTGTGTAATGACCTTGTGTAACCTAAGCCATCGAGCCACTCACCAAAGATCAAATCACAAATGTTCAATAAAGTTATAGAGGCCCAGCACATGAAATTATACCAGGCTGTAACAGTAGACCCAAGCAACAAGAAATATATTTAGCAAAATCGAGTAAAGTCACGGTACCATGACATAGTAATATCTGTGTATCTGCGGCCCCAGAGTTCAGAGGGGGAAAGTACTGACAAATGACTTCATCTGGAAAATATGATACTATACAATATATAGAAGTATCTGCAACAACAATACAGGTTTCTTTCAAGTGCATTCAATATGTAATAAAAGTGTCAGCACTCAGTTACACTATTACTCCACTGTACCATTTCAACATAAAACAACGTACTTTCTGTCATGGGGAGGATTTAGGTGTATAAGTATCAGTCAAAAGTAGTTGAAATCAGGCTTGTCATGCTCTACTCCAGGATGTGTCTTGCTCACAGCAGCGGGGAAGAGAGAATAATCTCCTCTCAGTGGTAATTAAAAGCAGACTGAAGACATTTCGCTACGTGCCTTTCATCAAGTGTCATGCCAACGTCTGATGCATATTTTAGAATCCTTAAAGGTTTGAGAATTTCATGGTACACTGCTTCAAATCAAAGTCTTCTATTATTTACACCACTCTGAACCAGTTTCAAATACTCTTCATAGTGCAGCCTTTTAACTCGCAAAATTGTTCGGATTTATTCGCCGCATCGTTAGTGATTAAACACTAAAGCTGGGATATCTGGTTTTAGGGTTTGAAAACAGATTTAACAACGTCCAAGCTCTCCCAAACCTATGGGCACGTCACGATAATGCTTGGATTTACTGGCCACTTGCACAGCTTTAGAACAGCTTTTTCAAACAGCGCAGGATGAACCACCCAGCAGTCCATCACCTCGCCCACCAAAGTGTCACAAGCCAGGGTTCCACCGGTTTGTTTTAGACCGAATTAAGACAGATTAACCGGCTATAGCTTAGTTTAGGACAGAATATACCCGGGTTTAAACAGTTCGAGGTCAAATTATACATGAGTTGGTAAAGAAGCCTAAGCCAGATGCCAGGTCTCATATTTTGTTAGCCCTGAACACGTGCAATACTTGACTGACTTAATCATGTGCAATACCGTCATATTCATGTGCAATTACTGTCGTACTCACAAGCGATTAAGGCCATATTCATGAGTGTTTACTTACCATTAGTATTAGTATTATTTAGTCTTATGCTAGCTATTTTTACTTTACTTTACTTTATTATTATTTACTTTATTTTATTATTATTCTGTTTTATTTTTATCTGTATCTTTATCTTTATCATTTTATTTTATTTCTTTATTTTTTCCCTCCATTCCCTATTAAGATATGTTGAGTATGAGTTTTGTTAATAAGAGTTTTTTGTTTTGTTTATAAGAGTTCTTCTATTAAGAGTGTTTTTTTTAAAAACTTCCTATAAGTTCTTTCCCCTGTATCTACTACGTTATAACACCGAAATATCCCCATGTGTGGACAATAAAGGAATACCTTATCTTTTCTTATCTAATGGTAGTTTACCAAGGAGGTCAGTTGAGAACACATTCACATTTACAATTATAATCCTGTTGTCTAGATAGGACCTCGTTTTACCAGTAGTCTTTGATATATATTGATTGATGTTGTTTCTACTTTTTAAAGATTATCCTATGTCATGTTATATAAAAATCCTCTCATATTCTCATGAAATACTTTGTAACACATAACAGTCCACATTAAATACTGTAAACAAAGAAGGTCTAAACACCCTATGATTGCCAGACACAGAGCCTCCACCTTCCTTTGGATTCATAAACTAACAACAACAATAAATGTATTGTCCCCAAGGAGACATCTGTTGTGAGCTTCAGTGCTACATATGAAAAAAAAAACATACAATTCCTACATAACAAGGAGAAAAGGGAGAGTACAGTCGTCTCTCCACCTGGTTCAGTTCATAAATTATAAGTAAATAATTTGTCATATTCCATGGATTGATTACATTTCATAAAATCATTAAATAAGTTAAAATGACTGAGTGTGTGAGGAACGGTAGTCCATACATGATGACTTAAATAATTCATCCGTATTGTTTATTTAAAAGAGTCACTGATGTTGGGAGAAAAGAGTGGTTGAAACGATTGGTTCTGTGTCTGATTTCCCTGAAGCGCCGTCCTGAGGGCTTCATTTCAGAGTCCCTGAGACGAGCGTGCTGCGAGTCGCTGATGAGTTTACCGGCCAGTGCTAGCGTGGTTTTCTCAACGATCAGCTCGAGTGAAGGCATCAAGCTGATCCAATCGTCTTCACTGCCATCTTTACCAGTTTCTGTCAGTCCTTTACAGGGCTCCAAGACAACAATACCATCCCATATCTCTGACAACTCTCAAAAAACTGCGTCGTAGAATATTGTCATTACCTTTGAGCTCGCTCCATACAGTCATAAGTGCAATCCCTCCTCTAACGTTTGACACAATACATTTTACGGGAAGAAAAACACATTTACAAGACAAAAAAAAAACAATATTACAACTTAAATGTGCATATGCAAGTTTAAACTAAAGATTTGCAGATTGCCGTATATAGTGTAAGTGCCGTCATCACAGAGCAACATTCAAAACAAACGATTGGAAGAAGGGAGCTGGTGGCCTAAACTCTAGTCTGTTCCACATTTATCAGAAAAGTCAATTTCATGCCTAATAGGTTCATTACCGTGGTCATGCTTGGAGAGGTCTCGCAGATAAAACTCACACAGGAGCTGAGGGCTAAGTCGGCGTAACATGGGTCTTAATAAGGTCCCTCATTCTAATGTTAATACTGTGCTCCAGTTAAACTCCAGGCCTTTCTGTGGACCGTCGCTGTGGGACCTGGAGACAAGAGAAATCTGTAGAAAAGAAGCTCCCAGATTTGCCTCAGCTGCTCTGTACAGTGTAGACCAGGGTTTCTTGTAACCTCTCATTCATCCAGCAGTGGTCAGAGGTAGAACGGACTGTGTCGTATGTACAATGTTTTTAAAAATCAAGAGTCGAGAAGCGCACCAGCGTTACTACCGGGTTAGCCGCCGATACAAGAGCTTTATAATTAGATATGGCCAACACACAGTGGTCTTATTTTCACCCTAAGAACTGCTATTACATCTGTTGTGAGGTAAAACTAATGTTGTCCTATTACATGGATACAAATCTGGTACAACCACATTCATTGCTGGAGTCAAAGTAAAAAAGGAGTTCCTCAAAGTTTAAGACATTCAAAAAGTGCATAATTTCTATCTGGTGTTCAATGATAATCTATGACACTAAATCCAGATAATCTTGTTTTGTAGTTATTATCATTATGATCTGATTTTAAGATTTGTTGATGGTTTTTAACTGTTTAAATGGGCTCTAGCTCGATCTGTCAGAGCTTTTGTCTGTCAATGTTCCTAGTAAAGCATGAGATGAGCAAACCTGATGGTCTTAGATGTTCCAATGTCACGGCTAAAAAAAACAGTGGGGACCGATATTTGCTGTGGCAGGTCCCAGACTCTGGAATAGTCTTCCTCTGGACAATACAACATTAGAACCCAATCTCTGTATACTTTTAAGTCTTTGTTGAAACTCTCTTGTTTTGCCCAGGCTTTTAACACAAGCTGTGCAGAACATTTTTATAGCGTTATTTTCGCTTGTGTTGCATTCCTTGTATGTTTTATTGCATTTTAATTGCCTTCGTACAGCATTTTGGGCCATTGTGGTTGTTTTTAAAGTGCTTTATAAATAAACTTGACTTCCAATTTTTCTTGTTTACTGTTATAATGTCTGGCAATTCTAGGACACTTTTAGGGGTGCTTTATAACACTGCAGTAAAGGACAATGTGTAGCTCAAACAGTAACTCACCAACACCAATAGAGTCACGGAGAGACAAGCATAAGGAAGAAGGAGACTGAACCTTTCTGTGTGGAGTCTGCATCTTTCTCCCTGTTTTTAGGTGGGTTTCAACACAAAATACATGCACAATAGGTCAAATTGTCCAGCTACAGTAGTCCTCACCAAGCCATGCTCAAGATCGGGACATGGGACCCACTGCTAAAGTTAACCATTACCTGAAACACATAATCAAAGTATAAAAACACCTTCAAAAGTTGGCAGATAAAACTCGCACTCCCCCTCCTTACATCAGCGTGATATCCATTTGGATATTGGCGATTAATGAAAAAGAGCCCAATTATGACTTCTGACTGCATAACATACAAACAACATTTGCTGCTACTTTGGACCATTGCACCCTGGACAGTATCTGCACTGATCTACCTAATGGAGCATGAAATGTTGTGGTCAGATTGAACAAACGAGCTTCTCTCTGTCCAAGTGAGCTCAACAACCATGTCTAATCCAGTACACTGAATGCTCACACTTTATTGATTATGGACGCGAGTGTCCAATAGTTTTCTAAGATGAACTCTACAAATATCGCCTTGTACTATCCGAGAGACTTGAAGGAGCAAATCGGGAGTTCACATCAATATGGCTGACGCACACTCTGATCTGCCCAGTGTGTACGGACATAAAAGGTCAAAACAGCTGTAGTGAAAGGCAATATTGTCTTAGGTCAGAGAACCCTGGAGCCGGTAATCGCTTGTTGGTAAAATAGCAATCAGTTCTATAAATAGCTCCCACAGACGGTCCTAGCCAATTATTTATGAATAGTAATAAGAATGACGCCGCGCTGTGTCACAGTTCGAAACAACATCATCAATCTCTACTTCCATCTCAGTTGTTGTTGCCCAAGGGGAGGCAAACAAAGAGGGCTGAGCTGGGGGAGAAACGAGGGAGAGGTAAGAGAGAGGGACGGGAGTTTGAAGGAGAGATTCAAAAACAGGGGGAAAAAATGTGTCAGTTTGAAGGAAATGTGTGAGGAGAGAGCGAATGCCTTCCTGGATCGTTGACACTTAACACTTGTGCATCAACAGGAAACAGAAGAGATACAAAAATAGAGAGAATTTCAAACCGTTAAACAGCTTGTCAGGGTAAAAAGGTTCAAGAGGGAGATTATTTCAGGAACAAAGCTGCCGTACCTCTGTGCAGAGCAAACTGAAGATCAGAGTTTTATCTGCTTCAATTGGAACGACATAAAAAGCAGGTGTAACAAGGTACATTTATACAGTTTTGGAAGGGAAAAATTTTGCATGCACAATAGACCAACACTTCAAATCAAACAAATGAAAAGACAATATAACATTTTAGTGTAACGATTACTGTGAGAAGAAGACTAGTCATATTTGTTGGCACCGTGACCAAACATAGAAACTTTTCTTTCTGTCACTACTCTAGCTTCATGAAATACAACTTTAGAAATGATAAAGTGATGATATTGTCACATAAACAGTACTTGGAGCATTGATTGAACTGAAATTAGTCATTGTTGCTGCCTACAATTATTAGTCTTTATTTCTGATGATGATATTTTGACCTGAATAATCACAGTTATAGATGAACTGAATAATCTTGACATCTCTATAGAGTCTATAGTTTAGACAGACAATAGTGAAACCGCATTAGCAAATGGATAATTGACCTCGGCTTAAACTAAAAAACTGGAAAAACCTTGAAGATCCCTTTAGATGGACAACGTGTAAATGTTAATCAAATCCATTTCAGCCAAAAATGTGATTGTATTGTGATAAAAAGTAGCTCTTAACATAAATTATATTGTAAAGTAGCAGTAGAAGTAGTAGAGGTTATGATAGTATCCACAATGTTGGCGACAGTGGAAGTTTTCATCATTTTTATCTTTTCTTTTTCGGCCCATTGACTTTATTAGAGCGGCGCAGTGTCAAATGGGAGTGAGGGAGGCAGGACATTCAGCAAACTGTCCTAACCCGGTCACTGAGGCCGCCCGCACAGAACCCGGCGTCTGCGCTGCTCCACATCTAATCCTCAAACTGAAATTTTACAGAAAAAATCTTTGCAATTGCAAAATGTGTGGGTAAGAAAACAGACTCTATCATTTCACCACGATCCTGTGCGGTTATGCAACATGTGGCTTATAAAGAGCGGTCTAAAACATGCAGGTTTGCAATAATGACAAGCTCCACTGCCTCATGTCACATTATGGGAATTGGACAGGCTCGGTCCATCATAAAACATTACGCATCCTCACTGTTCAGTCTAGTGTAAATATAACAGCAGGGGCCGCACAAAGCTCCAGTGCCATCTTCTTTAATGCAGCCTAATTTGCATTTAAAGAGAATAACGGTGAAATATGATGGAGGCAGCTGTGATGGGGTTGTGATGGTGCGAGATGGTGCCACGGCTGCAGACTGACTGATGGCTGCTATTGTGTGTAAGCGATAAACTGCAAACAGCCGGAAAAAGACTGGAAGAAAGAATGAAAGCGATTCAAACACAAACAGAAAAGGAACCATGACAATGACAGTGATCTTTTGTCGTTTTTTTTTGTCGTGAAATACAATTGTTTTGGTCAGGTCTGAGCGTTTCACCCAACTCTCTCCGAAAGACACATTTAAAGTAGTTTTAGAAAATATTAGAATTTCTTTTGCTGTCAAGTAATTGTGGTGTTAGCGGTATTTGTAGTATAAATATAGTAGAAGAAATAGCAAAGATGTTTGACTAATTAACACATTTGTGACCTGGCATGTGTGGCAAAAAAATATTTTATGTTTCCTCCGCGCACACTTTCATGAACATTTTCTCATTAAAACCAAATAAAAAGGTCTTTCAATATTAACTTCATAAATAAATTTCTCCCTTTAAAGTCTGAACACTGGCTTTTACTGAAAGAGGCTTGGCTGGGGATGTCTCAAATAAAAATATCAAAAAATATCATTAACGATTAAAAAATTTGCGAAATTTGAGTAACTGCCTATTAAGTTTATGTTTTTTTTTATTCAATAATGCAGCTGTCATGTTATAAAATGTCTGTATTGTCCAGATTATGATAATTAAAACAGGATTATTGTACATTAATAGTCGACGATCACGATTATTGTGATCAAAAACTATATTAAATGTAGTTTAATTGTGATTTAAACCAAGACCTGCATTATAAACCTATTCAATAAAAGTTACAATTCCGTCCTTTTTCTTGCATTTGTTTAAATCATCTACTTTTGATACTAGTTTTAATAATGAATAGTGTCGGACTGTAATCGTCTCCATCGGACACATCCACAAATCAACCAGATCTTTAACTTTGTCGCGCTTCTGCCAGTAATGGGCCCAGCAAAGCCTGTTAAAAGAAGATAGATCCTGTAAATCCTCCCCTAAAGCCGCGCCGATGGCTAAATAATCACATCAATTCAGGAGAGCACAATCTGACACATGCCAGAGGTATTAAAGCATCAGTTTCACACGCTTTCCAGGCTTTCCACAGTCTTTTTGTGCGTCCCTCAATTTAAAACAGGCCTAAATCAGGGCAACGGCCCCCTGAGTTCTCCCTGACTTTTCTAGGTCACGATGATAAGAGCCCACTGTAAGCCTGTGTCTTATCTCAAGTCCAAAACGTCTGCGTGACATTCAGGCAGCCAGTCACTCTCAGCCACAAGAAAGATGCCCAATACATTCTAGGTATTTTTAGCTCATTGAAGCGTCAAGAGGTTTAAATGGTGAAGAAGAACATCACAATGGGCATATAACTAATGATACATTCTCTCACCACCCTGTCCAGAGTCAAGGGCACAGAAAGAACAACAATAGGTCTCACTTAAGCTGGTTTATTCTGATGAACAGCTGGGCCAGGAGGACACTGTCGACTCAGACTATTAAGGCATGTCCAAACTGCGGCCCGGGGGCCTAATGCGGCCCTCAGACCAATATTTGTTGGCACACCAGCTTCCTGCCAAATTGGTCCAAACAACAAAAAGTAGCTGTAAAATTGGACAAATTCAAGCATTGTGATGTTATACAAACCTAATATTAATGTTCCGAGTTTTATTAAAGGTGTAAAGGCATCGAAACAATGTCAAATGCCAAATTCGAATGATTCACTTCCTTCAAATTCGACATTGCCGGGTTGTTTGTGGCCCTCTGCTCTGTATAAGATTCAAAATGTGGCCCTCGGTGAAAAGAGTGTGGACACACTTTTCTGTATACTGTTGTCAGGCTTGATATTGAGTTTGCAGATTGTCGGCTTTTAAAAATCAAATGTCAAATGTTCTGTTTTTGTTAATTACAGCTTTAGTACTTTTTGTGCCAGTCCCAAGTCCAGAAAAATAAGTGTTTTGTTTGGAAGGGACTGTAAAGGAAGCGTGTCAAAAATATTGTTTAATCAGTCATTTTGGGTTGATAAAAGTGCTCATGGTCAATAAGACTGAATAAATACTTAATGTTATATTTTATCTGTCCGATTAGGGTGATTTCCTGTGATATGTATTCAATTCGGTGATTTATTATAACAAAATCTCCCGGTACGTTATGATATAAAGCAAGTCCATTCAGTGCTCACTGTTTCTCTATAAAAAGACAGAATAAACTGAAACCTATGGAGCATCCTTTTGGCAGCAGGGAAGAAGGCATCACAAAAAATTGATGGCACAAACTGAGCTGATTAAAGAACGATCAAAGACTGGACTCAATTTTGACATTTAGAAAATAGAAAAATAATAATAATAATTATTCAAAAGAAAAAAAAAAAAAGTCAACAAATATGTTTTCAAAATATATTTGTAGATATAATTTTTTACACGCACAAGTTCTGAGGACTTTTAGTGAGCTCGTCTCATGCTTCCTTTGTCTCTGCAAATCTGGGGACACGTTCACTACAACAAACATGGACTTGAATACAGACATTTCACTGCTCTGTTTAACTAAGCCTTTTTGCAACTAAATAAATAACTACAAGTTGTGAAATCCTGTTCAGAAATACACCAACCGACTGATAAGCTGTTCGCCAGTGGTAAACAAACAAAAATACGTTTTTGTTTTTTTCTTGGAAAACGTGAATCTCATTTGTTTATGAAAAAAAATCAAGGCAACTTTAATTGAGTAATAATTTAATTCAGTAAAGTGGCTATGAACAACAGGCATATTTGAGCCTGAAACACATTTTTGAGCTACTTTCAGTTTGTTTTTATGTCAAAATGTCTTATGTTAGTAAAGAAATGAAGACTATTATTCTAACTGAATGACTTCCATTTGTATCTTAACATCCTGTTTCATGTACAGTTTATATTGTATACCTGTGTTGACTATAATACTACTATAATCACCCCCAGACTGACACTCCAACTGACTGTAACCGTTTCCACATTGTTTGATTTCAGAAGACTGCAGTTGCATGGCAGATATGACGACGTGGAATGCATCCTGGGAACATGACCACTCAAGCTGCCACCGTGCGCCTCAGATCTACAGAGCTGGTGGCAGGAATTGTTGACAGCACCTCCTCTTTGCTGCCTACACTTAGTGTTTTCTTGTAAATGTGCACCACCTGCTACAGCCGAGCGTGCCAGCAGCCTCCGATCCAGGCCCAGATACAGATCTCCTGGTCTTCTGAGTGCGTGGGAGGACAAACTCCTATCCGTTTGGCAACAACTCAAATGTGTGCCTACTCCTTCTTCAAGCAGCCTCCTTTTACGTGCAATTGAACTGATTCGGTGATGAGCAAACTTTTTGTTGGAAATTCTTGAATAGATTATTTCTGAATATACAAGTATGTGTATATATTTTATAAAGAACCTATTTCTTTAATGAATCAGTGTTTCAGCATACTTTTAGGCAGGGGGAAGATCACAAAAAATGGATGGGACAAACTGCACCAGCAATCAAGGAATGGACTGACATTAGGATTGACATACAGAAGATGAAACAAATCACATTCTGATATAATAAAAAAATAAAATTAAACAGACTTAGGGTGAAATGTGACTTTCGCTTTGGACTGTATGTGCCTTTATTTTCGTTAGACGTCAGTTTTTTTACATTCTCTTTGGTTGTTCTCGGTTCAGTGTGTTTTGATGTTCTGTTTTTTATTCAAAAATGGGGGGAATGAAAAAAATGTAAATTGAAGAACCGATCAGCGTTTACATTTTTTTATTGATGATTCCTGAAAATGTGAGATAAGCCTCTACTCTGACAATGTTCAAATCTATATTGAAATAATATGGCTGAAAGGATTTTATCTTCTCTTCCAAAGTACATTTTATAAGGATATTTTATGTTTGTATTGTGATTTTAACGTGCTTTATGGTGCTTACTTTCGTCAAACATGCCTCCTTTAGCTTACATTACATTCTTCACACAACGCATTCGGATTATACTGTAGCTGAGTCTTTTCCAGTTGGAGAGCCATGAAAAATGTTTGATGAAAAATACAATGCAAAAATCAAGCAGATCCGTCTGAAATTTTAAAAAAATATGCTTCAACAAACATCATTATGCAACGGCCACTGTGGGATTTGGCTGCATAAAAGTCAAAAACAGAGGAGGGTTGAGCGTAGTTGTTATGCTGCGAGATATGAAGAAAGAGTGGGTGCGAGTTTCCACCCTCTTCAAACTGAAAACCTCGTTGTAATGCAGAGAGAAGGCAGATATCATGAATCCTGACTGTTGTTCCCTTTAAAACCACCCGGCCCCAAAGATCCACGTATTCCTCTGGACTGATAGGGCCCCTGCTCCTGCCGTCTGCTGCTCAGCTTGGCACGACACTACCGTTTTTCAAACAGTTCCAGAACTAGTCGCCTTCTGATTTCTGTGAATCTTCAGGTGAAAATAGTGTGAGTTTGAACATGTTGAGCTGGACAAATATGATTTTTATCGATTTTACCTGATCTGATCTTACACTTCTTGTCATTGATGAACTCTATTTGTGCCACAGATTTATGACTGATGTAACTGAATGGTCCAAAATGCTCCATGAACTTCAAAAATGCCAAGCAACTCGTCACCTCAGCATTTTAGGCTCTTAACTTCGGAGGGAAAAAAAATCACTGCCGACATTTGAAATATAGCGCAAATAACTACTTTGGAAAGCAAACGGTAATTCCCGACTCTACAGTACATTTTACATTCTGAAGTATTACAAAAAGCATTCCCTAGTCTCAAACACAATATCATTTTAGCCTTAATTAATCAGTTCATAGTTCTGTCATAACTCAATGTCATGATATGATTCATAAAACACACAAATTGCAAAGAGAGAATGGTTAATTATTAAGTTTGCATTAAGAATGTATGTGACATTACATGGCACTGCGCCCATGATTCATTCAGTATAAGAATGATCACATATTTCTCCCTCTAATTAAGCTAATCAGCAAGTGGTTAGAGACGCACAGGTACAAGTAAGAAGGTCATGGGTGGAATAATGTTACAGCCTTATTACAAAATGGATTTGCCTGATTGAATTCCACAAAGAATACTCCCTATTGACAAGGTGAAAGTACTTTGTTCTGTGAAAGTACACGGCGTTGCAGAAGATATACAATTGCTGGGTTTAAGATGACGTCACAACATTCTGCAGGATAATTATATTGAATACAGATGGGGGGAAGCTAAACCTAATTATGTTCAAATCAGTAGTGGTGACATTAATGGATGGGCACGCAGACTTGAAGTGTTCATACATATTTATTGGATAAGGGTAACATTTGCATGCTTAAGTGAAAGGAAAATAAAAAAAAATATGCATGTGTCACATCTTGAACCTGTCTCTCCCACGCAGAATGCTTATCTGACTGAGCTGTGTAAAGGGCTGAATAGACACTGCTCAATTCATTACACAAACTACCTATGTTGTTCAATGACTGCCTGTGTTTCTAACGTCTTATCATTAGAGATGTGAACAGAGCCTTAGCTACAAAAAAGACAAAGAAGACAAAAAAAAGTCTCCATTTGTTGAAACGCTGCTGTTGCTTCTCTTCTCCTCTGCACATGCTCAGTCAGGTACAACCTCCAACCATCTGAGATTCCCACACAGGTTTACTCAGAGTGGTTTGAGGCTGTGTTGTCCTCAGAGCACATGCACAGACCTCTAAGACAAGCTTCTGTCCGCTCTGGTTGTGAAAGCACGTGAACAGGACTCTGCTCGAGGTGGGTATAGAAGTGAAGGGGAAACTGACTTATTTGGAACAATTTAAATATAGTTGTGACACACGGTAATTTCATATGTATAAATTGTATTGGTTAATCACTGCTTGCCTTGACTGGCCTGACCACACGGCACTGGATAAAATGCAAGAAGTTATTGAGTCACTAATAGAAATGGTCGGACAAAACATCTGTACATTTACCTTTTAGATGTTTTACAGCAAAGTACATTGTGATCAATAGGGGATTCTGGCTCAGAAATGAGAAGCCACTCACTGCATCAGTTGAGTTTAAATACTGTGTTGCAGTTGAAAGATCGTGCAGCAAATATCCAGTGGGAGGCTCAAACCTTTTGTATTTGCTTAGTTGAATCCAAGTGGCCACTTTTTTTGGACAGTGTATGTAAATCCTTACTTGCAACAAAGAATTGAGTAAATGTGGCTTGTTGACTAGAAAAAAATATAAAGACAAATAATAGTAATAGTATTTTCCATCCATCCATCCATTTTCTACCGCTTGTTCCCTTTCGGGGTCGCGGGTGACTGGAGCCTATCCCAGTGACTTCGGGCCTTATAATAGTATTTTAAGAAACCTAATTGCTATTTGGACACTACAGACTCTAAAACACTTGCACTTGAAATGAACAAAATAATAACAAAAACACCAATATTAATAGATCAAAATGTAAAATATAAATTAGATTTTCTTCAATAACTAAAATAAAATAATTCTCAATGTTCAATGGAAGTAATCGTTGAATTGACAATAAAAATAACCGTTAGTAGCAGCCTTGTGTGGCTGCATCAAAATACATACCATATTTCATAAATCTACAAGATTAGTTGTGGATTGATTGGCTGTTTTTTGCTATGAATATTAATACTTTTTCTTTTTCATGCCATAATTCCACATCTTGCACAAAGCTCTTTCAGATTCTTAAGAACCTCTTCAGAGCCTGAATAAAACACAAGTCTTTCTCCTTGTACGCTGCAGTGTATTAGTCTCTATTTCATAGTAGTGAGTGACAGACATCCTTTGATGGGAAATGAAAGCTCTGTGCTGTTCTGAATACTACTCTTCCTCTTCACAGCACGTCACATGACTGCTGCCGGATATGGAAGTGTTTGTTGATCTGATACCTAAACTACAGGATGCTGTGACTCACCCGCTCTGTCACCAATAGAGATGCATTGATTATAGAGGAAAAAGTTAATCTACTTTCAAATGACTCATGCTCTAATTACTTTGGCCTACATCCGTGCTTACAGTATTCAGTTCACTTTCAAATATTCAAGATACTCAAGATCATACGCTACTTCTGTTATATTGGATTCATTTTGGTTGTGGCCTGTTGTCTAAGATGATATCTGGTCTCACAGGTGTTCTGCATCTGAGCTATGACCTAACACTCAAGGATAAACTACTGTTACTCAGGTTACACACATCACATCTCCCACAAAAGTATGACTCTTAACGATTAGGCTTAGGGGTTCACAAATGCAGCTTTTTCAGATTCAAAAGCAATACATTACGCGATATAAACTGATAGTAAAAATAGGTTTTCTTTCCTTTAACATAACATATCCTCCTGAAACCTGAACATTGGATTTGTGTCCACTGTAGTACACATTGAGTTGCTGCTAATATCCCTCATAGTCTGCAGGTCCCTTTAGTAACTCCTGATGGACGTTACAGAATACAAGTGGAGCTTTAAAATGATACATCATGTGTGGGTTTTTATTCCTCTGGTGTAAGAGCACACATTTGTAGATCATTGGGACCTAACGATGGTTGAGGAGAACTAGGACTCAATGGACCCAGGTCCTGTGATAGTCACAAATCCAGACTTCTGTTGGTGGCACTTCACCAGAAACTCAAGTCATTTTCTAGTTGGGTGGAGCCATTCTCTTCTCCGTCACAGCCCAGAGATGGTGAGCCACTTCTGCACCAAAGGTGCCCTGAGGCAGACTCCAAAGATGTGGCTGCCATTGTGTGCATGTGGCCTCATTCTTAACATCAGGCTGCAGGCTGAAGTGTCTTGCACAATAACATGCGATAGTGGACAAAAAGCTCCATTACTTTTGTTTTTTTAGATTAAAGTACAACAATTCAACTACCTACATTTTACATTAATTGTAATATGTAGGTTGTTTTTTTCTCTGGGTTTCATGAAATTAAGATTGAATGCCATGTGTATTTATATAATGCTCTTTTAGGGTATTGAAAATATAAAATATGTAAATCATTATTAACATTTTGTTCATTGTAACCGTAATATTGGTCTAAAACAGCAACAAATCCATTGACTTCCTGTTCAAAACGGCCAAACTTTCTTTGTAATAAGCGGTAGATTTATGAGCAATCAAGCCTCAAATGCAATACAATACAGGATTACTCAAACATGTGAGAATCAAAATACAGCTCTGACTGAGTGAGCTAATGAATAGGAAACACTGTTATAACATTATTATAAGCTCATGTCCAGCCTCACCTGACCTGATCGAACTGTTCCACTTCAGTACAATATCTTACCACACATGAAGGTCTTAAACATTATACCCTGTAACTCGCTGACGTCTGAATAGCCGGCCTCCCTCTCTCCCCCTGTAACCTCTGCCACACTGACGCACTCCCCAGGCTCCAGCGCACCTGCTTCTCTCCTACTCTTAAGCTCTTAAAGATAATAAAGTGACATTATAGCAATTCTCCAAAATTGATTATAGCTTTTATACAGCACCTGTCGGAAGTTAGGTGTGATTTGTGGCAGTGAAAAACTCGATTGACATTCTCGCTACAGAACGGGCAAGCAGACTGTGGATCGAGGAAGCGGTGCCGTCCCCAAATTACATAGAATTGACTTCCGTTGATTGAGACAAAATAGATGCCACTGGCTTTGTTATCTATCTTGTCACTCGCTCCACTGTTTCAAGTCTTTTTTTTATTTTTAGAGGAAATTGACACGGTTGAAAACAATTAACTATATTTAATTAAAAGACAGCTTTTTTGTCAACTTACAGCTGTGATTTGAGGTTAAACAGAGAAAAACAGCATTCTATATCCTCCAAGATTATCGTTCAACTCTAGTTTTGAAAATACCACTATGTATATGGTTCTAAAATGAGTTTACTTAAGGCAAGGAGTAGAGTAGAGGCCTGGCTCACATCTTCAGTAAGACTGTTCCAGATTTTTAAACGCTGATGTTTGTACATGTTTAGTCCTGACTCTGGGCACCAGCAGGAGGCCGGTCCCTTTGGTCCTTATTGTCCGAGATGGTTCATATGGGACTAACATGTACGAGATGTACTTTAGTCTCTTCTCTGAGCCACAGGAGCCAGTGCAGAGACCTGAGAACAGGACTAATGTGATGGTACATCCTGGTTCTAGTCGGGACCCGAGCAGCAGCGTTCTGGATGAACTGCAGCTGTTTTACAGTGAGCAGGCCGTTACTATAAACGCATGGATAAGTCTCTCCGAGTCTGGTTTAGACACTATATTTTGGATTTTTGCAATGTAAAAGCTGCAGATATGATTTATTTGATGTGGCTGTTAAAGTTCAAGTCTGAGTCCATTATTACCCCAAGAAGGCATTCATTCCCATTAGGGGTCGTGGGTGACTAGAGCCTGTCCAAGTGACTTTGGGCCTCAGGCAGGTTGGTCGCAGAGTTAACACAGAGACAGAGACACAGACAACTATTCACTCTCACATTCATTCACTAGGGGCAATTTATAGTTGCAAATATACACATTCATGTGTTTGGATGGTGGGAGGAAGCCAGAGAACCCAGAGAGAAGCCATGGTAACGACGTGCAGATTCCATCCAGAGAGATCATGTGATGTTGGTCTGGCCTGGGAATCAAAAGGAATCAAATCTATGATATCTCCTTTTTGGAGCCAAGTGCTCCCCAGATATCTTATTTGTAGGTTTTAGAGCGAGAGACTAGTGGTGAAACTTCCCCTATTTGTTTCTATGTGCCAAAGAGGATGACCTCGGTCTGAGTTTAGCAGTAGAAAGTAGTTTTGTATCCAGTGGTTAATGAATACACTTGTCCATATATTTGCTGTAAGTGAGACATAGATCTGAGTGTTGTCTGCATAAATAATTAGAACTTAAGGTCCAAAGAATCCCAAACAAACCCTAATGGCAACTATTGTTACTGCAGCCATTATTATCCCACCGCTACTACTTTTACAATGCTGTGACCTCTTGTCCCTACTCTCCATGAAAAAAAACTAAACAAGAATTACCAAAACATAACAAGACAGTATTTTTGATTGGTCCAGTACAATAAACTGCCCTCGCCCATTCTAATATACAAAAGAAAATAGATGTCATATATCTTTCTTCCCCTATTTCTTGCTCAGATGTGGTCTTCGTGTCTCTCCTTCTCTCTCTTTCTCTCCTTATTTAATACAATATAACGTAAAACACCACCACCACAACCACAAAAGCAACAACAACAACAACAACAACAACAACAACAACAACAACAACAACAACAACAACAACAACAGCAGCAGCAGCAGCATTGCGTACAGAAGAGCCTGCACTTGTATTGACCTGATATAGCGGCAGGAGCTCACAGGGGCCCCAGCTGGCGGTGGTGACTCAGACAGAGGTGCTGATCTGAGGGCCACACGAGCTGCAGGCCTGCCTTAATGAAGAGGCAGCAGCTGAGGCAGAGCGCCAGGGCTGAGGTTGTGGCCCATTAGTGGCGGGCTGTCGACAGGAGAGCTGTCCTGACAAGGTGTGAGTGTGCGGGAACAGGCACAAGGCGACAGGTAGTGCCGGCTAATTATTGTAAGGTGAAACAGACGAAAGCCGGAAAAGACAGAAGAGACGGTAGAGAGGTGAAGGAGCAGAACGCTAGAAAAAAATATCTATTTAGGGAGGAAAAAACACAGCAAAAAGTCTTCTATCAAGCTATATTTGTTGGCAGGATGTAATACTAGGAGTGTATTGAAAAGCATGCTTTGGGGCATTGTTAAAAGATTTCCTGTCCCAAAGGCTTGATCAAAAAGGACAGCTGTAGCATCCAATCTCAATCAAAAGACAATATGTCACTTGGTTTACTAAGAATCTTAACACACAACTTAAAAAAAACATAGGTAACTTACTTTGTGGTGAGTTGGGACAAACAAAACCTCCTATTACTGCATTCTTAATTTCCTTCCAAAGCTGTGGACGAAGGGCCAAAATTAGTTTTTTGATAAATGCAGCAATAACGAGGCATGTTCCTGATGTGTACATTGTGGTTCTTACAGAGAACATGAGGCATCCGCATGTTAAACACGGTCACGTTCTAATTGAACGTCCTGTTAGTTTTCACAGTCAGAACGCTCTGAGCTTTATCCTTCCTTCCCCTGAGGACCAGAGCTCACCAGAGAACAAACAAGCGGAGCCCCATAAGGCCACAATGTTCCAAACACAAGTCTGTCTTCACAATTAATTCAGATCAAAGACTGGAACTGTTATCACACAAATCCCTATCCTTGGAATGAAAGCAACGATGACCTGGTACAAAAAATAATTGTTTAGTATTTGATGGTCGAGTGGAGTTAAGAATCAAACTGGTGCACATTCTGCTGTGACGCTGAGAAAAACACCAAAGTGAGTGGATAAAACCTAATCTTTACAACAACAAAAAGGAGCCATTATAAAATCCAATCATCTATCAGTTCTACATCAAACTCACTTTAGTGTCATCATCTCATTTCAAAGATAGGTCCTAAGTGCAAAGGCCACTTAATATGACGGACAAAGGACTTGACGCAAATGCCATCAGTGACTCCATAATGGTGAACAGCTCAGTGACAATGGCACGAAATGGCACTAAATGTCAGTGTGCTCCATTAAGACTGCGGTGTCTGTATGCCATGGCCTTAGCTCCTAATTGTCTTTGTAGCCCGTAGGCAGGTCATTTCTTCAAAAGGAGGGGATCCCTACTTTGCTGTGTCCCTGGAGTCGACTGCATAATCAGGGGTTTATGGGAGTGTGTTTAATTCAGCCAGAGGAGCTACTGCTGCTGACGGGATTAGGATAGCGACAGCATGGAAGCCTCAAATCTTAATGACAAACCCCTGCTCCAGGCCAACGTTGTACTTGCAACCCGGAATTAAAAAGAAACATATATTAAGACACATGCAAATGATATCGCTAACCCAATTACATGACGTTAATGAAAGTTCAAAGAGTGGATAAAAATAGAATCTGAAAGCCACATAGAGTTCTGTTTATAATACAGTTGAAAGTTTACATAAGATAGAGGCTGTGGGAGGATTCCACATTCAATTAATTCATCATTTATCATTAATTGTCTATTTACCATCCACATACAAATAACACACAATGGCTATATTACAACTATATAACACATGTTGATTTGACATTTATATTCGGTTTAGTTTTGCATTGATTCACGCTTATAACAATATATAACAACATAATTATGAAGGTTGTAAAAAAAAAAAAAATACATAAAATTATTTGTCGGAAGTAAAAGGATGCAAAGAATTGATTTAAATGGAGGCAGATGATTTAAACAGCTGAAAGGAAAAGTGTGCCCCGGGGGTATCAGCAGCACGTCCCAATGTAACGAAAGCACAAACACAGAGCGCTTTAATAGCAGACCGCCTACTGGGACTAGTGTCAATGCGTCTATGTCACTGTCCCCTACGTGCCTGGCCCTAAGATGCACTCCCACCTCCCTGTGACAACCGGGGGGGTCCCCAGTGTGCTCCCCAGCGTTCCCACGCCTTGGCCGACGCACTCTGACATCTGTAACCTAAACAGATGCGTGGCCAGGACAGGAAGTGGCCCACATCTGACGGCCTGACGGGCATGACAGAAAATGTGCTTTGGTCACTTACTAAGACAAGCTAAACAAGTGTGTGAGGGGGAGTGCAGGGGTCTAAAGAATATGGAAAACTCAGTGATTGGGTTAACAGCTGGCGTTTTATGTGGCTAAATGCAATAGTGAATGCAATGGGAGCAAATTACAACCATATCATCACTCTAATAGAAAAGTACATTGTGTTAATTAGTGAATTAGGTAATTAAATGTGTCAGTTCAAGTGCCTGTTGTCAAATCCTCCCAAAAAGAATGCTATGGAAATGTAATTACCGTTAATCTTATTTCAAAGATTATGAAATTAATGCAATTATTTGTAACTAACATCTTTGCCTCAGGCTTTTAGGAAAACGTTTGGCAATTCTATCCTCTACTGATGGAATGTCTCTTAGTGATTTAAGCAATCCAACACAAAATTACATACAATCTTTGTTTTTCTTTTGTTAAATTAGTTATTTGACAAAAGGGGGACATTTTTTGTTGTTGTTTAAAGAAGAAAAAACTAAATCAAGATATAAATGTTGTCAATAGTGCCCATATATGTCAAATCATAATCACTACGGACTAATAGTTTTCACATGTATTGACTGAAAACTGATGTTACCTTGTGGGGGTCAGTCAGTGTGCTGGTGGCTCAGATTGCAGCATAGTGCCAGTCCATAGGAGTGTGAGGCGGATCGGCCGGGGTCGAGAGAAGATTCTGGTTTTCTTCATAACGAGCGGACTGCACAGGTCCAGAAGGTCATCCCTCTCTGTGGCGAAGGGCAGCGAGCCACGGGAGCAGAGCGAGCTCCTGCTAAGGAGCATCGCATCAGCATCACAGCTGAAGAAGGAAAACAGTCCATCCCAATAAAAGCCCCGGATGATAGTAAAAACATTTTAAGGTTTATCAGTGAGGAATGTCATCATGTAATATCGCTTAGTAAGCAAGTATAACCACGCCTTGTCAGAAGGAATTAAATAACACGTTTCTCAATAGAATTACAACAGCAAATTAAAAACTGGAACCAACTGGAATACCATCTGAAAACTATCGTAGATCATAGTGCACATACCTCAAAGTCAGCAATTTGCATAAAAACACCTTTTAATTTAGTTTTGACCATTAAAAATAACTGAATTAAATCATTAAGTCATGGGTTGATAATTAGTGGGAACAAACAGTGATGACATAGTTTCTGTTTTTATCATTCCTTGGTCGTTTTTACTGGACTCTGCTGTCTTCCTCAGAAGTGCCACATGATGTTGCTGTGATGTAGCTTGTCAGTTAATTTAAATCAATTGGTTTCCTACTGTCGTCCTACTGCTTCAAGTAACTTAGCACCAGAATATAAAAAATGTGATGTGACACTGAGGAAGGCATTAGAGTGCAGCCTAAACTGTCACAGTCTGATGAAAACATCTGTTCTTAAGAAACTATTGTACAAAATAGTGATGTAGTAACAGAAAAGTAAAGAATTTATTTTGAAGTCTCAACATGACTTACAGACTTGCAGTGACCTTGAAGTCAGTCTCTGGTCACAGTAATGTTGACCTTGATGTAATATAAGTTGAATAAATGAGGAGATGTGTGTCCTCCATCAGTTCTTTTGTCTAACTGAGCAACAAACAGGAGGTTCTTGTCCTGGCACCACAGTGTCATGAGTCTTATGTGAGCGAGCGCACAGACTGGTCTTTGTCTGAGCAGCAGCCTGTGGTAGTGGTGGTGTCATGAACAAACAATCTGAACGTAATCAGTGTAGAGAGAACAGCAGGGCCCTAAGAACACATCCCTGGGGAACACCAATAGTGCAGTCCATGCACAGGAAATGGAACGAATATCTCATACACGACACACGCTAGCTCATGACACACTTTTATGAGCTTTAAAACCAGATGTTGTATTCAAGAGAGAGGAATGTACCATCATACAGATTGTATATGTGTATTAAAAATCCAATGCTGCAACAATGCAAATACTAAATTCATGCAAGAGATCATTTCAATATTAAATAAAAT
The DNA here is from genome assembly GCF_026437365.1 of Eucyclogobius newberryi. Lineage (NCBI taxonomy): Eukaryota > Metazoa > Chordata > Actinopteri > Gobiiformes > Gobiidae > Eucyclogobius > Eucyclogobius newberryi. The sequence goes on from NW_027316389.1 coordinate 26,389,784, forward strand.
ATTAGTATTCCGGTATAACTCATATTTGAGCCCTAAACCAAGAGCTTTACTTCCAAACAGTATGCTGTAAATAAAACTATTGTGTAAAAAGATATAACGCAGCTGGGTGTCAATTTATGATGATAACTTAAAGAGTAAGTGAGCATGACCTCTTTTTTTCTCTTTGATCTATATTCATCTCCTGTTCTCTGAAGATATATCACCAGTGAGAAAATGGGACTGAGGCCAAAACAAAAAACCTTGTGAACAAACGCCGGCCATAAAGTTGAAGTGAAGAGTAATTCAGTATGTGCACCATTTCACCAGGTCTTTATTATTCTGTGTGAGATTGGAATGATATTTCTAAAATGAGAACTAAAACAGAGCAGCTGAGGTGACATCACATCTCTCCTCATTTCCATATTGCTGCCTGATCCATCTGTGATGGGATGGCCCAGCAGCTCCTCAGGGCTCATGAAAAGGAAAATTTAAATAGATCAGGTGACAGCAGAACACTAAAACATTTGAGACCAGTCAGTCCATTAGTGCAGGGCTACCTCTGTTCTGGTCAATCTGGAGCAAATCACAGTGGCCCTAAATGGAGGAGCAGGAAGCCTGCTGCAGAAAAGAGATAAAAGTGAGAAGGCAGAGTCCTGTGGGTCCAGTCGCTTCCATCCCACTTCTGCAGCAGCGGCGTGTTTGGCATGTAAAACACAGGACATACATTATAGAGCCAAGGCAAAACTCACTCTGTATCACTCTACATCTGAAATAGGGAGGACTGAGTGAATGGATACCTGAGCCACTCAGGCACACATTCGAGAGAGAGAGAGAGAGAGAGAGTGCGGGAATTTTTGTTGTTGTATCCATCAGGATTCGAGGGACAGTGAAAAAACCTTATGAAATATTAATGAGAATAAAATACAGTTATTTTTGTACTGAACTGTCCCGTTTTGAGAATGCACTAATTTCAGAGCAGACTGTTACACATCATTGTACAAGAAGACACGATCAGTCCAGTGAGGGCTGAGATGTCAAAATAAAACAGAATTCAGTCCATCAAACGTCAGATACATCCGAGACTATTTATATACTGAAGTAGCAAAAACTTATTTTTCATGATCCTCTTACTTACATATTGCATTATCACCTGATCCATTACAGGAAAATACTTCAAATCACAACAAGCTCTAAAAGCACTGGACAAAATAATATACAGATCTTACCACTGTCGTATGTATAAGAGCAAACATGGCTCTGCTCCTCCCTCACTGAAACACTTACTTACTGTGAACTTTAGATCTAGGGAGGGCAGAGTGACCAGTGGGGCAACAAAGGAAGACTGCAACATTCTTTGTAGAAAAAACGTAACGGTCAGGCCGGTACCAGAAGCCATTGGAGAGTCTCCCTCAAACCTTTCTTCTAAAAAGAAGCCTAAAAAGTTGCTTGCAGAAACACAGATTTGTGTGCAAAGGGACGACTGAAGCAAATGAGCTCATCTCAACTAGCTCAGGCACATTTACATTGTTTGATGTTGTATAATGTGCAATGCCCCTTTTTAATTGAATAAGTAAATAACTTACAAACAGAAAAGGTCATGAGAGGCATGAAGTGTCGCTTTAATACCACAGAGGCATGCGTTCAGACAAGTAACTGACTTTGATCCGTTAATCAAAACACGCACACAAACTGCCTAAGAGTGCATATGCAAATACTAAGAGCAAGCTACAAGCTGCTACTTTGATCACGATATCCTTACATGGGAAAAGCACATGTATTCATTTAGTGAAGAGGCACGTGTCATGCCTCTCATAATGCGGTGTTAAGATCTACTGAGAATTAGAGTTAATGACAGGCTTAACATCTCAACGAATCTCCTCATCTTAATCCAGCCGTAAGCAGCATTCATGCAACTAGAAAGAAACAGTGCAAGAAGTGTGAAAACACTCTGTGCAAGCTCCAGTCCAGGCAAAATTGAGGCTGTGTCCCCACCTTTATTGTTTACATGACCAGCGTAATATGACCAATATACCGGTAGTAGTATTTCAACATTATTCATTCATTTTATTGTCTAAATGTATATTGTAACAGATTTGAGGGACAGAGAATAAGGCAAAATTCACTGTTGTTGTCGTTTTTTTTTTTTTTTTTTAAAGAAATTACATACTGACCAGTCATATAGTTCCAGGTATTAGACATTAAATTACATTTTAGGTCCCATGTTATTAAAAAAAAAGTTTAATCCAGATCAAATTTTCAGATATCTGGGTAACAGAAAATTATCAAGAAATGCATGTATTTACAGTGTGTTAATTTGTCGTGACTCATTAGTACGTCGCCTAATACATAACCTCTTCAAAATGTGTGTTACAATGATTTCAAGGTTAATGCCTGTAACCGAGAAGGACAAGACCTGCTTTCCATTTCATTATCAGACACTTGCTTTTTAACCCAAGGCCGTGCACATTTACCAGCTCACAAACAAACGTTCAGCTTCCATTTATTCTCGCTCATCGATTATCCGACACATCATTTCCTTACCACCAAGGTTGTGGCATCTACCGCCAATTAGATCGCCCTTCTTCTGTATCTGTTCCCAGGAGCCACGTTTAAAAGCCAGACATCCTCAAGTTGGGCTAAACAGCAATTATTAAACTGTCAGTGAACAAAAAGGAAGCCCTGATGTATTCCTCATGAGCTGTAATCATTAGTTTATCTGATGCAACAGATGCCCTTCTTCCCACTTTCACCAGGATGCCCCCTGGCAACAATTGCACTGACAAATGAGGCTTGACAAAGGAATGGAGGGTGGTCAACTCTGTACCCATTTGACAGAGGGACTTAATTGAAACTATCAATCAGATGCAGGGAGATTCTTCCATCTTTCCCAGGTCTGACTTCTGATTCTCGCCTGCATAATGTCCCGCTCACCTCTGCAAAAATATTTCTACTACTGTCATGCCTGCACATAATATTAAGAGCTATGAACGTGCGGCGATTGGATATGAAAATTATTGCTCGTCTCTGCCGTCTCTCAATACTCATCATTCCCCCACAGCACACATGACTTGTTCCTCTGTACAGCTTGACAATTCAAATGAATGTAGTCTGTCTTGTGTTCATGCAGGATTTAGCTTATAGACAATGCATTATAGATACAAGAGCTGCCACTATATACGTGCGTCAGGATGTAATTTTGAATGTTTGGGGGGGGGGAAACAAAAGGAAATACCTTCCCAGTGTTGAGCCAGTAAAGGGTTAAGCCTATTACAGCAGCCCAATCAGGAGTCGGGGAGCACTGCAAACCTCCGCAGTGAGAGAGAGAGAGAGAGAGAGAGAAAGGGAGAGGGAGGGATGGAGGGAGGGCGGGATGGAGGGAGAGAGCTACAGACTCCGATGGTTTGCACACTTCTCCAGACAGTAACAGCAACACGCAGCGCAACACCAGAGTTTGTGAGATGTGACAGTAATCAAGAACCACCCAAAGGGATAAATAGAAAGAAGAGGAAAGCAAAGCATGGGACTAATCTATCCAGCTGTGGTGTTAATCAGCATCTGGAGCTGACGTGACCCCTGCACGTCCGTCAATCATTTCAGGATTACAACTACCGGACCAGGGCAGGGTTTGTGGCTGACGACCCAAATTGTCCAAGATTTTCCGGCGATGAGAACAGCATCTGGCCTGCGTGGTGAGTTTACCTGTGCGCTTGTGCGGTACTCACCGCTTTGATTAACAACATATAGTAAAGTGTAGGTGACAGCAAGGAAAAGGTTGTGCTGAAAACCAATGTGATGCAAATGAAAAGGAATTAAGACAGCTGAGAAGACAAAAATGTCATTTCTGAGGCATACATATTTTACATCCTTTGCACACTGTTGTGTCAACGCATTTGTACGTCTGTAACTACATGCAACAACCTTAAATTGTCTGTCTTCTGCAAAACTTCAAAGCGTGACCTAATTACAACTTTACCCGTGCCATTTTCTCCACAGTTTATCAAACTGGCATAACACTCTAAATGCCAGCTCTCAGTTTTTTATAGCAGTAAACACACGAGATTCCTTTCTGTAACAACCTTGGGACAGGGAGCGATTACACATTTTGCACTGTCTGTCACACGAGGAGAGCTCTGTCCCTTTTATGACAAGTTCCCAAAGGAATCCCATTGTCGTTCAGCTCACAGTGTGTCCCATAGCAGAGATTCATGTGACCATTTCATCACCCTGTAGCTAGCACGTATGATAATTCATATGCATAATTTAACTTGACTTGAATTGCAATATCTTACAGTCTGCTAAAATCAAAGAAAACTACAGCTTCTCTTCATGTGCTGCTTTTTTTTCTTTCGGCGCAACAGATATGTTAATGTAGTAACAAGGAGCGCCAGGCATCGTGCATCAAGAACACGATTATCAAAGTCTTGTTGCTATGCTAATCAGTTATCTTGTCCCCTCTGTGTTCTGTATGTGTTTATTTTCATCAACGCTCCCCATTTGCTTCCTCTCGTCACTATTTATCTTCTTTTCCAGGTTTTAAAGAAATGGATGGCTGAAGGAGATCCGGCATTGCACGACTTCCTGCACCAATATACCACAGAGGCAGGCCTCACAAGCTCACATTCCCCCCTCTTGGGATAATCTTAAACTGTTGAATCAACCGCCCCTTTTCATGTCCGCATCCAAATCCGGTTGATCACAAATGTCACGCCGCTTAGACACACAGAGGAGCTGCAATGTTGGGTCCCCCCGCACACTAGCAGAGTGATGGAGGGTTCGGCGTGCACCTGGAAGAACCACGGATTGTGCTTCGTCTACAAAGTCAATGGCGACTGGAGCCAGGCTTACCGAGACTGATGAAAAAGCACCAGAGTGAACACTTGCTTCCATTCGAGCTCCCAAGAGAGAAAAAGGCAGAGAGATATGCTACCCGGACGCAGTGACCTTTCCAGGACGCATACTATACATTATGGAGATCTGACTAGTCACTCATGGAATATACAGGCCAAGGAATACAACTGATTCATCAACAGACGTCTTATGGCAACAAAGCATTGGATCACGCTACTTTCCGAGCACCAGAAGGAAAGAGCTGTGTTTTTTGTTTATTTCTCACTTCCATGATTTCTGGGAATACCGAGAGAATTTAAACAGGCAGCGGAGGTTCGGACACATAATTCCTGTTCATTTGTCAACCGTACAATCCAAACTGTGAAAACAATAGCCTGCTTTGCATCACCTTTCATCGTGGGGACAAGTGGATGGAAGTTCACCTGCAGTTGGGGTCAGAACATTACTGGCAGAGCATTGATAATCCATTGGCTTTCCAGACAGGTGCTGTTCTGGCAGGCAGTAGCTCGGTGACAGACAGCAGTGAAACGAAGAGCCTGACTGGAGGGGCCGCTTGGAACAGATACTCTTTTCCATCGGCAGTGTTTGGATGTGATGCTCGTCTCTGTGGATGCGACTCCATGGCCTGATTACACAGACCGGCAATTCAGATAGTGCTGGAGGGAAGGGTAAATATTACTAAAATCAATTTCATTTTCTTCTTGTCTAGGGTTCAATTTAGCTTGGATTTATTTATCTGGGGGATAAATAAATATAATATAAGATTTGATATTACATGTACTTATCAGTTGGTTTTAATTTAGTCTAGGGTCCTGTTTATGACATTTCCCAGCAAAGCCAATATTAATTACATAACAAAACAAGTTCCATTTTGGTGTATTTGTATTGTCAGGGCCATAGGCAGCTGCTGTAGCTTGAGACGCACTGGTGAGAAGTCTGCTGCTCAAGCTGAAATATTTACACGTTTGACTAAAATAGCAACAAGACAAGAATACTAATGCACAGTATCTAGCAACCTAATCTCACCGTCTGTTCTTATTATTATAATCTGCAATGTAAACCAGAATGTATTGTGCACTAGAAACCCAGCTTGATTTCTTTATTCAAAATAAATTGTCAAAGTAAGTGAGCGTGTGAGTTCAAAGGAAACAATAGTCCTAAAGAAAATGACATAAAAGAGCAACTGACGGGGCAATAACAGTTAGTAGTCAGTAATGCAAAGTAGGATCTACAGAACAAATGTGTTTTCTTAACTTCCATGTCAAAAGAGGCTGCATTAAACTGGGCTTTCCTCTCATACATGCAGGATAATGCATATCCTTTCCCATCCGGAAGAAGAAGCCACCATGAGTAACGTCACGGTCACAGACAACACAGAGCCCATCGGCCGCACCATGAGCCCGGCTCCTCCCATCCCGTACTCCTACCCCGTCAGTTTCCAGGTCTCGCTGACGGGCTTCCTCATGTTGGAGATTATCCTGGGCCTGAGCTCCAACCTCACTGTGCTGGCCCTCTACTGTATGAAGTCCAACCTGATCAGCTCCGTCAGTAACATAGTCACTATGAACCTGCACGTGCTGGACGTCCTGATCTGCCTGTGCTGCATTCCGCTGACCATTGTGGTGGTGCTGCTCTCTCTGGAAGGGGACACTGCTCTGGTTTGCTGCTTCCACGAGGCCTGCGTCTCCTTTGCTAGTGTTGCCACAGCTGCAAATGTGCTCGCTATTACACTGGACCGCTATGACATCTCAGTGAAACCGGCCAACCGGGTGCTGACTATGGGCAGGGCTCTGGCCTTACTGGCAGCCATTTGGGTGCTATCTTTTGTTAGTTTCCTTGTTCCCTTTATTGAGGTGGGCTTCTTTGCCAAGGGTCACACTGAACTAAACCAGACAGTGGTGGATAATGTAGTGCATACAAACCAGTACTACACTGAAATGGGACTCTATTACCACTTGCTGGCCCAAATACCCATTTTCTTCTTCACTGCAGTGGTGATGCTCATGACCTACTCTAAGATCCTGCAGGCGCTCAATATCCGTATTGGCACGCGCTTCCACAACTCACAGAAGAAGAAGGCACGCAGGAAAAAGCGGCCCTCCATGACAGCCATGACACCGCAGCAGGAGGCCACAGACGGGTCCCAGAGCAGTGGCAGCCGTAACCCTACTCTGGGCATGCGGACCTCTGTGTCTGTTATCATCGCATTGCGGCGGGCTGTGAAGAGACACAGGGAGCGCAGGGAGCGCCAAAAGAGGGTGTTCAGAATGTCCCTGCTGATCGTGTCTACATTCCTGCTGTGCTGGACGCCCATCACAGTGCTTAACACAGTCATACTGAGCATGGGGCCTAGCGACCTCATGGTCAAACTCAGACTAGGCTTCCTGGTCATGGCCTATGGGACAACTGTATTTCACCCACTACTCTATGCTTTCACCAGGCAGAAGTTCCAGAAAGTGTTGAAAAGCAAAATGAAGAAGAGAGTTGTGTCTATCATTGAAGCAGATCCCACTCCAAACAATGCCATCATACACAACTCCTGGATAGATCCAAAGAGGAACAAGAAGGTGACATTTGACGACAAAGATGCCCGACAGAAGTGTCTATCTTCTGTGGATGTGGAGTGAAATCACTCTCTAAATGCAGTATGCAGTCAATAAAGCAGCTACACTGACAATATGTCACGGTGAAAAAGGGAACATGTTAATCCAAAGCAGAAACTGTAAATATTATGTGCAGTAGGATGTATAGAACAAGGTCAAGTTGGATAATTTATTACTATTTATTGAGATCAAACGTAGATTTCTTAGATGTATACTGTATTGTAGATACTGCATGGCTTTTGTAACCGTAGCAACATCTAGGACATTGCATACACTACTAGGAAGATAGAGACAGAATTAGGAGTTGTTGCGTATCTGTATATATAGATATTTATTTATAATACATTTGTGTTCTCTCCTCCAAAGCAGCAAAAGGCTTTATGTTCCCTCTCACCCAAGTAAACTGTTTGTGGTTTTGTAACAGCTGTGAGAAGATTACTCCCATTCATCAATGTGCCCCTGCTTTGACACCAACCCCAGTGACCACTGACCTTATTGCCTAAGTCCAGCGGGGGATGACACTCAGATCCAAATGTAACTGTAGATGTGAGGAGAAGAGACAGGTCAGACATGCAGGGTATAGGCAGTAGTACTGTACGCCATGTTGCTGTTTTATAAGCTTGAGTGCTGTTAACACTCATTTAGGGCTAACCTAAACACTCCACAGACACAACAGCACACATCAGTTTTCATCATTTTGTTTGACATAGTCCAGATATAATCCAAACCTTCTCTGTTTTACTTTAGCAGTCACTTGTTTGAGCCAAATGGAAAATCTATGGCTGCTGTGTTTCTGTTATGGTTGATGGAGAACAAATTTACTGTGATACACTGCAATGAAAGATTGAGTGCTTTTACTTTGAAAAGGTTTATACTTAAAATGTTAAGTTTAGCGTTTTGATTTTTTTGTGTTTTAGTTATTAAAACACGCCCATAGCAAAATGAAGAAATCATTGTTTCTCAAAGTTGTTTGACTTAAATAATGGTAGTCTAGCAACTATGTTCACACAATACGCAAATCAGTGCTGCAATAAACAAGTGCAAAGTCTTAAGCCTAATAAAAGATTCTGTTTACAAGTCTGAACAGCAGATAATGAAGTTTTTCTTTTGTGATTGTCTCAACATAATGCCTGTCGTGCAATGTTTGTCAAATAAAGTTGGGAAATTACATTTCTCAAAGACTCCTACAAAGATATTATAAAGTCAACCATATTGAATTACGTTGAATATAAAATTGCCCTAAGTAGAGTAATATATTCATATAACCATCACAAGATTGTGGGGAAAAATGGAAAAGTTTTTTTCTTCTGAACGTGCAGCGAGGAGCTCAAGTATAGCGTCATTAACATATAAAGCCCTTTTCAGCTTTAGCTGTCAGCTCATTTCTGCACTCTGCATATATAGTATAGGTCAAGCATTACATTATTTTTCATCATGTATGACTGCATATGTATGCATTCACACTACTGTCAGTAATGAGCCTATTACAGCATATTGTCTTATAATGGAGAATTGAAGAGCTCTTTAGACGGTGCGCTGGCACAGAGTGATTACTCTGCCTGGATCTGTGACTGCCGTTGTGTGTGGTGCTCGCAGGACTGATATGGGAATATTGATGGAGGGAGATCCTTTATGAGCTGCTGTAAACAGCTGCGTGCATGCTGCGTGCCTCCAGGGAAGAGCTGTGATTGAGAGCAGAGATGGGATCAGAGCCAGCAGCACATGATTTGACAAGAGCGATGGACAGTGACCTATGAAGAGATGAAACTGTGAGCCAGGGGACATGTCTAAACAACAAACACACATACAGCCAATCCAGGCTGCACAAATGTCAGGTGCCGGTCAGAGCTTCATTCGGGTTCTGAGCAGAAATCATTGCCATTGATTGTGCTCTAAAATGAGCACTCAATGAGCTAAACAATTAGCACCAATAGGACTTGGAGGTCACTCTTTAGTTTCCCTCATGAGCTCAAACTAGAGCCAAAAAAGCCTTTTAAGCACAGCCAACACGGCGCACGTTGGACGTATTGACCACCTCAGTGACAGATACTCAATCTGCTCTGGTTTGGGGACGCAGCTCAGAGCAGACTTTTGGCTATCAATGCACACCGAGGTCTGCCACTGCCACATCTACTCATGTGACAAAGAAACATCTGAAAATTAGCTTCTCTCTGGTCATTTATGGTCCCATTATGTCTCACGCATTTGAAAACAATGGCCTAGTTTCTATTGTGGACAAAAGGAGAGAATCCCCTGGTGCAGAGTGGTTCTTTCCTCATATGAGGACAGTGCAACAACCTTGTCTTCTCCTCCTTAAATGTCACCAGCTCTGACAAAAGCCTTACTATCAAAGCATTCTCACTGTGCCACTGCAGCAGAAAAGGCCATTTTCTTTTGCTTTGATTTTTAAATTAGATTTGCTATTAACAACATCCTGATTTGCGTACATTTCATACACATGGAGCATTCATAAATTCCTTTGACAAACACTATAATTGTGAAGCTGAATTGTGGATAATGAGAAGGTAGCAGACACGAGCAGCCGCACTACAAGGTCAGTGTGTTCGGGTGGCGTAACGGTTGGTGGCGGCTGGTCCCTCTAACCTTACACTTGGACTGATGAGCGGGTCAATAGCAGGGCTTCATTGTGAGCCTTGTTACAATCACTTTGACCCATCTCTCCCATCACAGGAGCCCGAAGCCTGTGCCGATCTCTATCACATCCTACATTAAAGGCGCTCAATAGGCGTCCTTCCAATCGCCATGCCATGTCCGTGCCTTGTCCCTTCTCATTTTCTCCCTCTCTCCCATTCCCCCTCTCTTTCCATCTCCCGCCACAGACACAGAATAAAAGCTGAGAAAATCACATTATTCTGTCTGTTTGGGGCCATTATTGCATTAGGTCAGGCCACACTCAACTGTGATTTAGCTTGGGAAGAGGAGAAGAAAGTGAATTAAGCTACAGCCAGCACCTCGGTGACAAATAGCAGCTTGTGGTGGTCATTACAAAAATAAATAACACAATCAAGCCACGTTTTGAGTAAGACACTTTGGATTTATGTGTTTGATTAAAAAAAATAACAATAAAAACTGGGAGAAGGAAGTGGTGCCCTGTGTAAATGTTCCTTCATTGCGTAATATTGAGGAAATAAATAACTTGCATCTGTCTTTAAATAGTACGTTGTGAGTTATCAATGAGAAACACTGATAACTCACAGGAGATATTATCCACATGATAGTACTGGACAACTGCAGCAAGGAGCAAACCAGGACAAGCAATGGTTCAAACTACAATCAACTTGAAATCCCAATATGACTTTGCACATTAATCAAATTGCAAAGGCTGAAATTTAGATGATAACAAGAACAATATGTCTTTTATAGAACAACTTGTACCTGTAGTTTAGAACTCCAAAAAAGTGTATAGGATTTGTGTTTTATCAGTTTATTTTTCAGGCGTCTCTCAAATGTTAATGCTCCAGGAGTTAAGAACAAAGCAGGCGCCACCAATCCAAGTTACAAGTCAAATCTGTGGAGAGCGCTCACGGTAAGAATAAATGTTTTTCTTGGCATTTTTCATTATCAAAAACACCTATGATTGAATTCATGCAGGATAGATGTACATTTAATGCTATAAAAGTATCAAAAATCAGATACTAGATACTGAAACTATTATTGAAACTAGATACCACCTGAAACAATTTTTTTTTAAAATGAAAAGACAGTATTGTTTTTTGAGCTTATTCCTTAGTATCAAAATCAAGTTTGACATTTTAGTATTTTGACAACACTACATTCCAGGCAAAGCAATAAGATTTTTCATAGAGAAGTGCTGGACGTTGACCCCCAATCAGAAAGGTTGTATAGTGCAACTTTAAAAATTGACTTTTTATAGTCTACAAGTATTGAAATTGATGGGAAACAAACAAATCCCATTATCCAAGTTTCCACACCCATCGGCAGCAGTACAATTTTACACGCAAACAAAAAACGCAGTTCATTTGAGGATTTGGCTCCCACAAAAGAAACAAGCGTGTGATGGACTTAACCAACAACAAAAAAAGCAATAGTGAAATAGATATGGCTGTATGGCTGAGTGCCCAGACACTTCTTACTGCATGTGTTTATGTGCACCTGCCCGACTCCATGTGGACACAAACAGCATGTGACTACAGAGCCCAGTGTCAGCCCAATTGTTTTATGGGGCAGCAACACTGTCAAGCACAGTGTATGTGTGTGAGAGGAGAGACTGGTGCTCTCCAGCTCCGATTATTCCACCGCACTGAGAGAGAGAGAGAGAGAGAGAGAGAGAGAGGGGGGGGGTGATAGTATGTAATGGTCACAACAACAACAAACAGAGCAGAATATTTCACAGGATGTTAAAGTCTGGTGAGTCACTGACGCAGATGTCCATGTCCACCTGGTCTCTAATCGAGAATATCCCATCCAATAATATTCCTTTAGGGCTGCAAGATTAAAAGCAATCAAATCACTACAATTTCAATGGTAACTGTAAATTAGTTTGTGGTAATCAAAAGCTTTCTCAGCATCCAAACGTAATATTATGGCTTTTTGTAAATGGTTCATTATGTGTAAGGCTTGTCTTATGTTATCTTGTGGTTGTCGTATGTTAATAAATCCTGTCTGATCATTGTGAATTTAGTGTGCGAGTATTTGTTCCATTCTTCTGCACGTGATGGAGGTGTTCAGAACATTCAGAGTAGAAATGGGTCTATATGAGGCACAACTATGAGGGATATGATGGCTTCTTTCCAACCAGGAGGGGTCTGAGTTTTTTTAAGTGCCCACTTTATGTCATCCTTTTTAACTCCTGAAATTTTAGAGAAATGTTTTTATAGAAGGATTCAAATGCTGATTTAATTTGGTTTTGTTTGGTTAAGACTGCGTTATTTTGCCTGTCACTTATTTTAAGAATTGTTCTTTCAGCTTGTTGTTTTTCCAAGAGTAGTATTTAGTTGATTTCCCAAGATAATAATTTAGCGATCCACTCTCATAATATCTTAGTTTGGTAAAGAGCATTTAACTATTTACTGCGATGTCAGGTCATTCATTTCTCCACTTATATTTTTAATTTCCTGTAGCACTTGTGGACTCCCCTTGATTTACTTCCATTCATTTGAGTTTTTCTTGCAGATCATTTTGCTTTTTCTCCCTTTGTTTCTTTTTTGCCGAGGCTAGGGCTATAATTTTTCCTCTTCCAAACTGCTTTAGAAACATCCGTGATGATGAAATTTTCCCCCAGATAAGTCTTAATGTCATTTGACATTTTTTCCTTAAACAAAGGGTCAATAAGCAGAAAACCCACAGTAATGGAGTTAGGAGCATGGTCACTTACGTCTATTGTGCCTACGTCAGCCTCAATGATTTTTGCTCTGTCTTCATTGAAAATAAATAAATAGTCGGAGTAGATTGTGTGTGGATTAGAGAAGTTGGTATTTTGGCTTGCACTGGGGTTTATGTCCCTCCAGATGTCAGTCAGTCCTATATTATTCATTAGTTCACAGAACTTCTTATTTATTGTTCCTCCAGTGCCTCTTGAGTTTGTTGAATGCTAAAATTCAAGTCGCCGACACAGATAAGGGTTCCCTCAGAGTGGTTTGCATTCAGGTCTATAATATTAGTATAGAAGGTGATCACTCCCAGGCGGTCGAGGTAAAAACCTTTCCATTAATAGTTCCTTTAAATAGTACATATCTTTTCGTCTTTGCAACTTTGTTCAAAAGCTATTTGATTTGAAATCATTATTGCAACTTCCCTCCTATGTTTGCCTCTGTATGATGAATAGTATGATTTTTTTTTTTAAACTAAACTAAATTGTGTCTCTGATAAATCAGAAAATAAAGAAGCAGTAAAATTAACCAACTGTTTTCTTTTAACCTAATCTCAAACTGGCCTCAAACTCACAGTGTTGGCTCCTCTTCTGTTTTCAGTTTAGCACCTCCGAAGTGTGGAGAGACTGCAGCGTGCGCTGTATTCTGCACAGGACAACACCATTCAAATACTCACAGTATTAGTACAATTAGGCTACTGAAGCAACAGTGGATATTGTTCTGAATAATAGAAAAGGCAATAGATAATGTCTTTCATGCCCCACATAGTAATGCAATAGGGGTAAATGTTCATAAGTGGCAACATCAATAATATTCTGTCAAAGACAATCAGTCAATATCAAGTATATCGTCCATAGTTCAACACAAAAAATAAAGAAATGCAAAAGCTGCAAAAAGTGCTGATAATAAATATATATTAAAAAAACGTTTCAAGCAAATATATTGTACATGGTGATGTTTCTGCACTTTTGTGGATTATATTAACGTCTATTGTCTTATTGTGATGTACTTGCTCCTCAATTGAGATTCATTTCCAATTTTCATCTGAGCAAACGAATTAGGATAATCCAAAACAAAAATATTGAGATAATATTGTCAATATCGCCCACACCAAGCGCCTTATCCATCACTATTATTACTTTAAAACACACAACAAAAAACAGAACACGACCAGAGAGTGATCAAATAAATCTATTGATTTTGTCCATGGAAGGGGCCCTAAGGCCAACTGCGTGGTTCCGAACTCAAATGGAATGGAAATGTCAAAATTAGTCTGCAGCTCTTTGTTGATTTCGGTCCAATATTTCTGAGCTATAGGGCAGTCCCAGGACACATGGAAATGGCATCCACACTTCTTCAACAGGTACCGGTAGTTCGACATGACGTTATGAAAAAGCTCATTCTAATTCTTGCCATTGGGTTCATTGTATTTATTTGCCATTAATAATTTCCGATTAGCTTTAAACTCTCTGGTCAAACACAACATACAAAGTCAGAAACTACAAAAACATGAAACATGAATGGATGACATAGAAACAAAATCTTACATTTGGTACTCTGATGAGTGGATGCAACAAAACACAGAGTTTATGTAATAAAGCCAACATGGGGCATGAAGTCTGATGTCAAAAACAAACAAATCACATCTCTATCATCAGTCTCTTTAAATCAACAGAAATGTATCACCATCTGACCACAATCTGAACTTACGCTGGTGGCTCCATCTCCATCTGTGTTTTGCATCTTCCTGAGGAGCACCTGTGCTTCACCCGGTGTTCTGAGGAGCACCTGTGCTTCACCCGGTGTTCTGAGGAGCACCTCTGCTTCACCCGGTGTTCTGAGGAGCACCTGTGCTTCACCCGGTGTTCTGAGGAGCACCTGTGCTTCACCCGGTGTTCTGAGGAGCACCTGTGCTTCACCCGGTGTTCTGAGGAGCACCTCTGCTTCACCCGGTGTTCTGAGGAGCACCTCTGCTTCACCCGGTGTTCTGAGGAGCACCTCTGCTTCACCCGGTGTTCTGAGGAGCACCTGTACTTCACCCGGTGTTCTGAGGAGCACCTCTGCTTCACCCGGTGTTCTGAGGAGCACCTCTGCTTCACCCGGTGTTCTGAGGAGCACCTGTGCTTCACCCGGTGTTCTGAGGAGCACCTCTGCTTCACCCGGTGTTCTGAGGAGCACCTCTGCTTCACCCGGTGTTCTGAGGAGCACCTGTGCTTCACCCGGTGTTCTGAGGAGCACCTCTGCTTCACCCGGTGTTCTGAGGAGCACCTGTGCTTCACCCGGTGTTCTGAGGAGCACCTCTGCTTCACCCGGTGTTCTGAGGAGCACCTGTGCTTCACCCGGTGTTCTGAGGAGCACCTCTGCTTCACCCGGTGTTCTGAGGAGCACCTCTGCTTCACCCGGTGTTCTGAGGAGCACCTCTGCTTCACCCGGTGTTCTGAGGAGCACCTGTACTTCACCCGGTGTTCTGAGGAGCACCTCTGCTTCACCCGGTGTTCTGAGGAGCACCTCTGCTTCACCCGGTGTTCTGAGGAGCACCTCTGCTTCACCCGGTGTTCTGAGGAGCACCTCTGCTTCACCCGGTGTTCTGAGGAGCACCTCTGCTTCACCCGGTGTTCTGAGGAGCACCTCTGCTTCACCCGGTGTTCTGAGGAGCACCTGTACTTCACCTGGTGTTCTGAGGAGCACCTCTGCTTCACCCGGTGTTCTGAGGAGCACCTGTGCTTCACCCGGTGTTCTGAGGAGCACCTCTGCTTCACCCGGTGTTCTGAGGAGCACCTCTGCTTCACCCGGTGTTCTGAGGAGCACCTCTGCTTCACCCGGTGTTCTGAGGAGCACCTGTACTTCACCCGGTGTTCTGAGGAGCACCTGTACTTCACCCGGTGTTCTGAGGAGTACCTCTGCTTCACCCGGTGTTCTGAGGAGCACCTCTGCTTCACCCGGTGTTCTGAGGAGCACCTGTACTTCACCTGGTGTTCTGAGGAGCACCTCTGCTTCACCCGGTGTTCTGAGGAGCACCTGTGCTTCACCCGGTGTTCTGAGGAGCACCTCTGCTTCACCCGGTGTTCTGAGGAGCACCTCTGCTTCACCCGGTGTTCTGAGGAGCACCTCTGCTTCACCCGGTGTTCTGAGGAGCACCTGTACTTCACCTGGTGTTCTGAGGAGCACCTCTGCTTCACCCGGTGTTCTGAGGAGCACCTGTGCTTCACCCGGTGTTCTGAGGAGCACCTGTGCTTCACCCGGTGTTCTGAGGAGCACCTCTGCTTCACCCGGTGTTCTGAGGAGCACCTCTGCTTCACCCGGTGTTCTGAGGAGCACCTCTGCTTCACCCGGTGTTCTGAGGAGCACCTGTGCTTCACCCGGTGTTCTGAGGAGCACCTCTGCTTCACCCGGTGTTCTGAGGAGCACCTCTGCTTCACCCGGTGTTCTGAGGAGCACCTCTGCTTCACCCGGTGTTCTGAGGAGCACCTCTGCTTCACCCGGTGTTCTGAGGAGCACCTGTGCTTCACCCGGTGTTCTGAGGAGCACCTCTGCTTCACCCGGTGTTCTGAGGAGCACCTCTGCTTCACCCGGTGTTCTGAGGAGCACCTCTGCTTCACCCGGTGTTCTGAGGAGCACCTGTGCTTCACCCGGTGTTCTGAGGAGCACCTGTGCTTCACCCGGTGTTCTGAGGAGCACCTGTGCTTCACCCGGTGTTCTGAGGAGCACCTCTGCTTCACCCGGTGTTCTGAGGAGCACCTCTGCTTCACCCGGTGTTCTGAGGAGCACCTGTGCTTCACCCGGTGTTCTGAGGAGCACCTCTGCTTCACCCGGTGTTCTGAGCATTTGCGTTTTACCTTCGAAAGTCACTAGAATAGTCTCAGCCTTCTTTTCCTGAATTCTTCACAGATGTGGTGAAACTTTTCTCACTGTTGTTGAATCTCATGAGGAATATCCAGGGTGAAGAGAACTTGTTTGCCTTTGTACTGGAGGTCTCCTTTAACATTTGCAGCCTTCAACACTTAACATGGTGGTTAAGAAACCTTATAATCAGGCCTCGTGGTTCATCAGCTGCTGGTCTTGGTTTCTGGCCCAGACGATGTGCTCTTTCTATTGTAACGAGGGAGACAGCAACTTGAGCCCGAAATTAGCTCAGGAATGACCTTCTTAAGAAAGTTTTCCGTATTTTCACCTTTTTCTCCCTCCGGTAGCCCTACAAGACTAATATTGTTCCTACTATTACTCTTCATAGTAGAAAAAGCTTCAGTTGTAGTCATCTGGACTCAGTTAGAAAAACTGACTACAACTGAAGCTTTTTCTACTCTGGAACACGCCTGGACGAATGAGGGATTACACCGACATTTCGCTCTTCATATTCTTGACGTCCTTCTGCAGTGCCACAACCTCTGCCCGCAGTGCCAACAACTCCTCGATCCAGTTTGAAACATGCTGCTCATCCTCACCTATGTTTACTCCATCCGCTCCTGCCTCCTCTTTGACTCCTTTGTGTCAGATCTCATTCAGTCACGAAGGGCCACACTAACCGCCTCTCTCACATCCGCTCCTGTCACGTTTGAAGCCTTTATATTGGATACCATTTGGACAGGTCTGACCATGCCCAGCGCCACTCTCATTTCTGCTCTCAGCGCCACCGTGTCACAAAGCATTTCACTTTTCATTGTATGCATCATAAGGGCAAACTGGTGTAAGGTGATGGTCCCTTCTCCCTCTGAATGAAGGCTCGACTTCGGGGACGATTACATCACTTCACTCACATTTTTAATCGAGTCCACCGGATGAACTATAACCACCTCAGCCACTGATTTGACTGCATCGTTTTTGCATTAAAAACATCCGTAACTGACAAGCTGCAAGTTAGATGTGTTTAATGCTATGCTGTGGAACCTTCCATGTAAAGTAATAACATCTCCATGGATACAAGAGCCCAACATTGATGTTACATGCACAGTGCACCTTAAGGTTCCATTAGGTTCCCCTTTTGGCACATCTGAAACAAACAGAAAATGCTGATGACGTACATATTTCAGAGCGTCACTCCCTCAAACGTGTTTTATACAATGACACAATTAATATTAGAACTGACCATCATTGTATTCCTTGAGGTGGTAAACAGATTTCTCAGAAAGTTCAATTAATAGCTGAACGTTTGGGTTAGTCCTTGTTAAAAATGTTTTATTTTAACCTAATTAAGCTCAAATTTACACAAACAATATTCCTTTTCCCTCAGACCTGCTTTAGACCTGGTGATACTTGGAGGGCTAAATATTATGTTTTCTTAGGAGATACATGGTCTTAAAGGTTTAAAAAGCAATGTAGTAGGCCAAAGTAATTTAATATGTATTCACTAGATGCAGCAAAACATAGAAAGTATAATCATGTTTTTAGCAAAAATGTGAATAGTTATAAAGAGCAATGAGAAGTCACAAACATGAGTGTGGAGAGCTGCTAGGTGGCGGGGCCCCCACATTCTGCAAGCCCCTAGACTGCAGCCCAGACCCTTGAGTTAAAACTACCCTGTCAATGTCTTTTGGGTCGATGGTTATTATGACAGCAGCTATGATGGCAGGATGAGCATGAGGAATGAACGGGCCCTCACAGGTTAGCGCTCTGGGCCGGGCTTACAATCACCTCGGCCTGACCATCTGCTTATTGCGGGCATTTCTGTGTAATGGCTCTGGGCCGATGAACACTGGTCCCCCGAGCCGTGACCTCAGCGACAGATCGTGGCGACGAGAAGCGGAGCAATCAAAGTGCATTCACTCTCCGGCCCTCATCTTCTCTTCTCCAAAGGCTATCACACCGGCTGCAGCTGTAAACATTCTCCTCTGACACACTCCTGTGCCACTCTCAGACACACACAGGCAGATATCAGCTTCTTTTTTCAGAGGAAGCCAAGATGAATGAGCTGAATGCGGCTAAGAGTGGACCAGGGGCAAGGTGCACAGTCCTTTGGTCAGGTGTTTTCCCAGGAGGCTGCACTACACTTTCATCTCAAGACCACAAATACACAGCTATTCCTCTGACTTTTCTTCAAATGACTGAGCTCTTGTGTACAATTCCAGTGATATATCGGTTATTTATATCAGTGTGCACACCCGTATCCAAACTATTTGTTGCCAGTCTTGCATCAGCCAAAATAAACGTGGATTTGTGCATCTCGGTAATACATAAGTCCATAGCAAATAAGGCCACATGTATGTTACAAAAGGCTGCAGGATGGAAGCGCCCCCTTCTGGATAACAATAATGCTCTTTTGCTTTAGAAATGACAGGTTGCAGCTACATTACATGACATTAGAACAATTGTTTGAACACTTTGCATGTCCAAAAGTTAAAATGAGCCTAGTATGGCATCATTAGACCTGTTTCAAAAGAAGATGTCGCCCTCTAGTGGATGATCTACACATTATCTCAATTTGTCACAGCAACAATAAGGCTATTTCACAATTTTAAACTATATAGATAGTAGTGGTAGTGGGCTAAGATAAGTTTTGTATTTCCCTCTCTTTGGGTTCATACAAAAGCAGGTCATTTTACAGCTGGGACTTACCAGTTGAGTCAGATGGTGTTTTATTTCTGTCTGTCACCGCAGCTGTTCAGTTCAGAGCTGTGGGCTCCAGCTCCACTCACTGCTCAGGGTAAGCTAACAGTTTGTTTTTCCTCTTTTGCTTTTGCATTTGTAACCACACTAATTATTCTCAAAACCTATCCAAAGTGTAAATGGCCTATAGATGTTATAATCTATTATAATTCTACTACACCATAGTCTATATAGCCTATGTAGGATAGATACTATGTCTTTCTTGAGTGGTGTTTCATTCCTTTCTTCTTTAACTCTTTGTACTATTACACATGTAAAAACCTAATATAACACACAATTTACACCCTGCAGCACAGTTATTTGTTAAGATTGGAGCATGCAAAGTAGGCTTACCTGTACTTGTATATTATGTGTATTTAATTTTTAGTACAGGCCTAGTCTACATCCTCCATTTGAGTCGTTGTTACAAAGTTGTAATCCTTGTGTTTACAGGTTGTCCATAAAAGTCTCAGTATGACTCTCCAGTGGACCGCAGTGGCATTTTTTCTTTATGCAGAAGTCGTTGCCAATGTTATATTATGTATACCATTTATATCAGCAAAAAGGTGAGATTGTTGCTGCTATAAATGAGCAAAACAAAACAATTTACTGTTATTTTGTATTACATTTTTGTGAATGAGCTGAAAATGCCCCTACTTTTTCCATTAATTCACACCAAATAACATTTAATCGATCTTTCTGCCCAAAAAAATGTATTATCGTGAAATGTGGGGCTGTAGTTCACATTGTCCAGCAGATGGCGCCCACTTCTTCTGAACTGTTTAATGGCATCATGCACTGTGGGTGTCCCTTTACCCCACTTTCAGGTGGAGGCAGGTTTTCAGCTGGGGGATCTGGAACTGGCTCAGTCCTTACTGGAACAAATGCTTCTTTACTATGATCATGGTCCTTATTGTGCTGTTTCTGGGTAAGCAGACGGCACTGACTCACAAATAATCTGTCGCCGCTCAAATCTGGTGTCAGGATGTTCTCAACACCACTAAAAACCACATCACCTGTCTTTTTGCAGACGCGCTCCGTGAGGTGCAGAAGTATTCCGGCCCAGAGCCCATGCAGGACGCCAAGGTCAACCCCAACGTGTACGACCACGTCCATATGAAGCTGTTCAGAGCCCAAAGAAACCTCTACATCTCTGGCTTCTCGCTCTTCCTTTGGCTGTGTGTGTTCTTTATTTGTCTGTATTTGTCAGATTAAAGTGCAGATACATGCCAATTTGTGTGTTTGATCTCTTTCTGAAATGCATATCCCAGAATAATGCGTCGAGTCGTGACCTTGCTTAACCAACTGGCCGTGAGTTCAGAGAACAGCGCTGCCCTTCAAGCACAAATGGACAACATGACTAATGCAGTGAAACAGCAGGAAGAGGACAACAAAATGCTCAGACAAGTGAGGCAAATATACTCAGCTCAAATCTGTGGCAAATGACATGAGGAGTGGATCTAATAACATTATTCTTGTTTGTGTCTCTGAAGGCCCGGCTTGATGAGGAGAAGACTGTGGCTGCAAAAAATCAGCAGCTCAAGTTGGAAATTCAGAAGCTTGAAAGTCAGCTAAAGACTGCTGAGTCAGGTGAGCAATGACTCCTCACAAAGTCAGCTTTAGAACATAACATAAGGTGTAAGGTCTACATGAGCGCTTTAAGAGCCATAGAACATCCTCCAGTATTATTTTACATTTGAACATGCTGAAGTGTCTTTCTTAAGACTATTAAGTATCTCTTTGCTCTTATACGACCCCCAAAGTTCATATTACATCAATATAATACTAAAATAATATATACTAAAATACCCAATAAGTATAAAACATAATATATTATATTATGATATATTTTACAATATTTTTTCCCAAATGAGGAAATCCCAGTGTTCTAACTCTCAAAATTGTTTTATAACTTTTATCTGGTTTCAGATAAACGGATAAAAGTTATTTCAAGTTTCTACCTGTTATGTTATGCTTTGAGATAGAGATGTTTTATATATATGAATAAAAACAAAATCTAAATTAGTTATTTTGAATTGCAAAAGCTGAATTAAAAATAACAATCATTAATGAAATGGTGAATAGTTATAATCTCATTCGAGGTCCAAATTAAATAAACCTTAGTCACTGGATCAACAACTTCATTCATGAAATGTACAAAAGAGACAGAAACAATACAATGTGTATAAAAAACTGTTTCAAAAACAAAATTGCATTGTTTACCAATGGCTTTATGTCGGCACATTTATAGATTTGAGTGGCGACACATAACAGAAAACAAAGCAGGTCATAAATGTGTGCTTCAGAATGAATTATTACTCTAGTTTTATTGGTTTTATTGGTTTCTTCTGTGCAAGTTGCTAACA
This sequence comes from Eucyclogobius newberryi, assembly GCF_026437365.1. Taxonomy (NCBI): domain Eukaryota; kingdom Metazoa; phylum Chordata; class Actinopteri; order Gobiiformes; family Gobiidae; genus Eucyclogobius; species Eucyclogobius newberryi. The sequence continues at coordinate 26,411,510 of NW_027316389.1, forward strand.
AATAATGGGATTGGGAAATGTGAGCGCATGCGTAGGTCACAGAGGGCTCATCTGTACGTGCATGGGACATAAGAGCACATTAAAGTCATCCTGCTGTTTGCAGCTGTGCACAGGTCACAGGCCGAGGTGGAGGCCATGAAGAGGCAGGCCAAAGGTCTGGCTCAGGAGTACGACAGACTTCTGACTGAGCATCATCAGCTCCAGGTAAAAACAAACAGAAGCGCTGAGCTCCAGCTTCACCAGAGAAAAGTCACCACCTGCTTGTGTTTACTCCACAGAACCAACCAAGTGCTTCAGACAAAAAGGACCTATAGTTCAGGACTGTTTTATTTTGTTCATTTGATTGTATTCATGTAATATTTCTGTGCTCATTAAAGCTGGTGAATGTAGTAAAGATATTTACATGGACTTTGTAATAAATTATTCTTTATTCACTGTTTTTATCCAAATTGATTCAATATTTTCAAGACAAGACCTTTAATTGACCTAGAAAAACTTACAGAGAAAATTTAAGTTGAAAAAGTCCAAAGACAAGCTTGAGTATTAATTGTGACAAAAAGATGTAAACTCATTTGAAAAGAAACTATACGTTTTCCACTTGTCACTGATGATTCTGTTCACTTTGACACACTTTCATTTCACTTGTGACTTTCCCACACACACAAATCAAAGACAGTCAAACCATTAAGTAAGAATTTAATCAGTTTAAATGTAAAAATGTCAACCAATGTACAAAACACGTACGTCACATCTACAAACACATTACATTCCTGCAATGACACATTGAAAAAATCTTGGTTTTGGACATTTTGAAACTTCTGTACAAATATAAAGCCTGTGCTTGAGTAAAAGTGTGCGTTGTTCCAGTATAAATCTGAGATGCTCTGCGTGGCTGAGAGGAGGCTTTTGTGCAATAGTTGGTCACAATCGCGTTTCTCTGTCGGAATTAGAGTTCAAGGCCAAAATAAACTGCTCGCACTGTCCGGAGCTGTTCTCGTCTTTCTTGAGTGATTCCTGCTCTGTGTTCCCTGTGGCCAGAGTGCTTCTCTCTTCCATTTTGATCTGTCTTTTCAGAACGGCAAACCCCAAAATGCACAAGAAGAACGACACAGTCCTTAAGCCCAGCGTCAGGCCCAGATACACTATCCTGGAATAGAAAAAGCCGTCATCAATACGCCCACGACAGAAGGAATAAGTGATTGTAAATGTATATTACCTGTAGGCAGAAGTGTTGTAAATACGACATGCTCCTTTTCCTCCACATGGTTTGTATCCCCACTGGAGACACGTCGAGTCAATAATGGCTCCAAAATATATAGGCGCAGGTATTCCAGCTGTTTCGGCATAAAAAGCATATATTTTGCTTGCCTTGTTTCCATCATCTGAACTACAGTAAATCTCTTTTTTCTTTTCACCCCCAGAAACATCACCACAAAAAGTAAATTAACTGCATTGTACTTTGGGGGACCTTTATTTTATTAAGTCTCTGCATACATTCAAAATACTATTCTTCAAAATAAAACCCCATATTTAGTTATAGGTTTTTAAATCGAGACACTGCAGGGGAAAAGGAAAAAAAGTCAGCTAGACACTTTTTCTGATGTTACTTACTGTACATACATTTAAGAGAATTATGTTTTTAAATGTTTTTCATCCTATAATGTTTTCATATATAAATAATATAATCCAATGGCCAAAATTGAAGATATTTGGGACATTTAAATCCGAAAAAATGTAGGTTTAAATGTATTGCTTTGTTTTGTCAAATAGATAGATAAGATAGATGATAGATAGATGAATAGATTTATACCCGGTCAAATATAAAACACATAAAACAGTAACAAAGAATGTCTAGCTAAAATGTCAATAAAACATTCATTAGGTTGACAAATACATAAACAAAACAGACGTAAAATATGCTTTGAATTAATTAAAAGGCTCAAGATGATGTAATTTGAATAGTTTTGTTCATCACAGGGAGAAAAGTCACTAAAAATCTTTTTTCCTGATTCAGAGCTGACTTGGTGTGACTGTAATACTAGTATAAATGATCTGATATTCAACAAACTATTCCATATAAATACCATAATAATGAATCATAATAATGATACATGTTTTTGGAATTGAAACTTTCAATGAATCAGGCTGTTCAAATTGTGTCGTGTAGAAGATTGTACAGTTTGGTGTCTTTAAGGACTGATCTTATGTCCTTATGTGAGAAAACTGCCTTTAACAATGTTCCATTACGATCTATGAATGATTGATTTGTTCTCTTTAATAACAAAACACCTTTAGGTGGACACATCTTAAAGCAAACATGCCTGGATGTCCCGACACTATGAGGTGAAACTGTTAAAAGTGATTGACAGAATTACCCAGAGTTCGAGTGGCCAGCGTGTGGATTCCAAGAGCAAGAGATTTCAGCTCAGGTTTGATGCACCTGGAAGAGCAAACATCACACAGTTATATGTCTGAATCAAAGAGCAAAAGGCAGCGGGAGCAGCCTTGGTCTAAGCTCCCATAAATCTGATACATCACACAGAAATATCATTATTAAAAAACATACTTTTTCTCTGTTTCATGTTTTTCAGGAGTTAAATGTTCTAAAACCAGTCATTTCACTCTCTTCAATCTGAAAAGTCTGGGCTATATGTTACATGTGAGTGAAAGACAATGCAGTATGTAACTTCTGGTGGAGGTATCCATGGAGATATCATTGTTTTGTCCAGAAGAATCCACAGCATGGTATTAAACATGATGAAATAACGAAATGAACTAACTCATTTGTTAACATTTTGCGTACTATAATACTGTGTAATGTTTCAAATGATGACACCAGCCATGTATAGTTGTTGTTCGTTGTTTGGAACAGCTGATTATTGGTTTGTTGTCTAACCTGATGAGCAGCATGAAGCCCGGCGTTCCCCCGAGAGAGATGATGAAGGAGCTGAGCACGGACAGCGCAAGGAAGTACGGAAAGACGTGCTCACAGCTGCCTCCTCGCGGGCACTGGCCCAGAGAGGCTGTGAGGTTCACCAGGAGGGCATCTGGGACAGTCACACATCTGCAGTTCTCAAACACCTATAGGTGGAAACAGAGAGAGAGAAGCCTATAGCATAAACAGCACAGCAGGGGGGAGGAGCCCTGCAGCCACCATGTCATTATTATTCCACTTAAAGGTCATTTGACACAATAAAGGGTTCTGTAGTTCTCTTACACAACAGCTCTATTAGACATAAGTTGACAAATATCATGTAAAAGGGAATTTAGTAAGTGATATCAATATCAATGTTTACAAGTTTAGTTCAAATGTAGATTCATTTTCATACTTGAGTTAACCCCTCGATGCTTGAATCGTTTTTCCAATATATAAAACATATTTGAAGGTGATATTTAGTGCTTTGTGGAAATGTTTTTCAATTACTTACTTACACAAGGGTGTTTGTGTTTGTCTTAAATACGATATAAAAGAGTTATGAAATTGCATTGAAACACTTTTTTTTATTTGACTGCTACATGTCTATCATTAGTGTCCAAACTGAAGTCCAAACCATTGTAAAATAGAATAAATATATGTGAAACCATAAACCTTATTCTGTAGCTCAAACTTAGCCCATGGGAAATTATTAATACTATCAAAAGATTAGAAACAAAACAAAGGGAATAACGTTACCATGCTGTGTTTGTCGCAAATAAGAGGCACCAGGCATTAAGGGGATTTCTCTACGTTTGACCAAAAGAATAAGATTTATACTGGGTCAAAGAAACCTCGTGAAACGCACCGTGTTTCTGCCCGAGCCTGACGAGGCGGTGCACCCGGCCAAACATGGGGAAACATAAGTGATGCCATTGCTCCCGCACACTGGGTCCCACTCTCTCCTGGAGCACGAGCAGCCCCAGTTACACTCCGAGAAGAGCGAGCGCTCCTGGTGGGACAAGCTTTCTGCGCTGCACAAAGCAACATAAAAATACATATATTATTGAATGCCTATATGAAAAATACATTAAAAAAGACGCTCCATCCAGTGCAAAAGGAATGAGTCTCAGCTAGAAAATACAAAGGGAATTGTGGGAGCAGGAGGTTAGACTGTAATACTGGTATATAGGTGATTGAAATCCAATGAATGCTTGTTTAGTAAAATACATGCAAAAATATGTCTGAGAGTATTGAAGAGACTTGAAGAGAGCAAATCCCTGCCACATGTTATAATTGTGTACTCTCCATGTAGTGTTATGAAATCGTGCGATATGTAAAAGACCCACCCAATGTATGGAGCCGTGACGCCTGCCACCTTGGCATTCTCACAGCCCATGGCGAAGAAGAACAGTGACAGGAAGTAGCCCAGCAGGGAGGTCCCGAAGGCAAACTTGGCCGCTCCCATAATACCCATCTTACAGTTCTTCATGAGGAGCCCACCGGAGAACATCCCCAGGGCCACAGCGGGGATGTTAATGATGCCTACGCCAAATGGCACAGGAGAAGAAGCACGCGTCAATGTATAGACACGGTTAAGCCAACATTCTAACGCTCCAAAGACCATTCACTTTTAAACGTTTAGTAAACGTTTAGCTATTTTAAGACACGTTACCGACATTGTTATGACATGACATAGTTTTCACAGCCTTGCTTATTATAACTGCCTGTCTTGTTAAAATGTGAACGACACTGACCCGAGCCCGGCTCAGGTCATCTGGACTCTGCAACATTGTTAGCACAATGTGGACAAACCTATTATGTATGTTTCTTTTATTTAAAGTTTAGCCCCTTACAATTCCAGCTGGTCTGTACGTATTCTGCATTTATTTTGTTCACCATCTGACACAAAAAGCTACTGGGGATGTAAAATATAAAAGGATAGGCCTTTTCCATTAGTATGTACTTGGCTTTACTCTGCTGTACTCGGCACGACTGCTTCAGTGCAGTTCCATTTGGTGAGACCTCCTCAGACCAGGTTCTTTTATAGAGCCCTCTTCACCCTTGTGTTTCCTGTCCAGCCTAAATCCAGTGTTCCAAACGATCATAGCCCTTTTTCACGTTCATAGGCTGTTTACATTCGTTTCGTTTAAGTGCAGATCTTCACTTTACGTTCCATTAATTCTCTATGGGAATTAGGGAATGGGAATGATTATCAATCAGATGTTTACAGATGGATAATCACTGGCAGCATGTTAAGACCTTTACGTACCATGTAAACCTACGTTAGTGAAGTCTAAAAGTCTAATATACATGAACTTAAATATACAACAGACAAACTTGATCAAATACAAAGTAGAGTGTTTTTGTAAACAGGTTTGTTCAGTTTGTGGTTTTATACTTTTATTTATACAAAGAGGGCCCTTGAGAGCAAGTGGAGTATTTACATGGCACGTAAAGGTCTTAACATGCTGCTCTCCTCTTTGTGCTTGGTAATTATTGATTCATTTTAGTGAAACTCGACTAATTCCCCATAAGAAATGAATGGAGCAGGAAGTGGAGTGCCACAGTTTTTAAGGTTCTGTGAAAAGGGCCCATTGCACTCCACTACAAAATAGAGTAAATTAGAGTAAATCAACAACAGGAGATAACTACTGCTTCACAAAGACTCCAGTCAATTCTTCGTACTCCAAATGGTTCAGGAACAGCTTCAGTTTGAATTGGGAGACATTTTCAGCCGGTATGATAAGCCAAATCATGTCAAACCGACTTGGATAAAACCAGTACGTTCACCTTCACTTTGCCCTTGCTCAAACTGGAACCAAACTTATGTATTCGGTGAAAATGGCCTCTGTTTAAAATGTGCGAGCTGGAGCCGAAAGCATTCATCAAACACGAGCCCTGGAACACGTGCAGCGGCCATGTCTGCATCTTTAAACAGGGAAGCTGCTGCTGCTCACTCACCCATGAGGAAGTTGGCCTTGGATGCCGACAGGCCGTAATGCTGCTCGATGTATTTGGGTTTGTACGTGACCATTCCGATGAGAGAGTTGAACTGGATGATGGTCACACATAAGTAAAGGATGTAGACGGGGTTTCCAAGCAGACTTTTTAAGGTGGGAATGAAATCTGTGGAAATGCATGTCAGATATCCTTTAGTTTCATATTTAGCAATACTTGTACGAATGGGAAAAGGGTAATTTATTCCATTTTCCTTCAAAGGTGAACTGTAAACATTATATACTTCATTCAACACCCAAACTGTAGTAAGTAGCATCTAAATTTAGGATTTCATAAGATCTATACACGAGTAATATAGATACTAATGTGTTTTGTATTCAACTGCATTGAAACATCTGAACTACAAATACTTTCATCTTTGTCCACCATTGTTTTAGCTTGAACTGCTTAAGAAAAGAAAATATATCATCAAACAAGCTAAAATATGAAAAAATGCACTTACAATAATGTATTAAAATCAGATTTTAAAAAACCAAACAGCAATTTCAAAAGATATGTTTTAATTATTTTTTGCAAGAGAACCAATACTTTTCGATAGTTGATATCAATATATCAATATTTGCTATCAATCTGCTATACAGAAACTCTCTTCTTTCTGCAAGACAAATTATATTCTCTTTAACAGCTGTCTCTGTGCTTGGGAGTGGTCCAAATAACTGTAAGTAACCTTTTTTTAAACTTAAAAATGAAATATCTCACTGAAGTGAGTTAAAGTGTTTTACATTAGTTTATGTGATCAAAGCGCACCAGAAACCACCAGTGTTACTCAATAATTTATATTGTACAGCGATTGGCAATGTTTCACACTGTTTGTGTTGCTTGAATCCAGTGGAAGATGTAGTCGTTTTTTATTACTGAAGTAAAAGGATAGAGACAGGAGTTTGAAAAAAATACTCAAGGGCGCGGTCAAATGGCAGCGCAGTTTCAGGGACCGCGGCATTTCCCTTATAGCCCGTTATAGTCTCATGGCTAACCCTAACCTTAACCCTAACCCTAACCCTAACCTTAACCTTAACCCGGCGCGGTCTAAAACGGCGCTAAAACGCGGTCAAATAGCGGCGCAGTTTCAGGAGCCGCGACGCGCGGCCGGCACAAAAATAACATGGCTTTTTCGGCCGCGCGCCGCGGCACTGCAGACACTCCCAAAAGTAAAAGTAAAAGTATAACAACAAAATGCCAATTTATGTAAAGGTATTGAAGAACCATTGAAAAGGTGAAAAGACAGATTTTGAGAACTTTTACTTGCATATATATGCATTTTTGTTTATGCATTTTTGTTTGCTCAAAGTAAAAGGTTGTCTCAAACTGCAGAGAAAAATTCTTATGACTTTTTAGACCTATTCAAAATGTAGTGGAGTGGAAGATACAGATACCTGCTCTCAAATGACTTAAGTAAAAATGAAAAGTATTTACTCTTGTATTGACTGAAGTAAAGTAGATTTACTTTTGTTATTTTCCACTAATGCTTGAATCAACAATCGTATGAAGCCCTTTGAGGCGGACTGCTATTTTGGCCGATACAGACATAGATAATTGGAATTAGTATTTCATTATTCATCCACATTAATTTACACATCTAAGGAAACACTTGCACACACATCAAAATGAAGACTAAACCTACAACTGAATGTCCAGAACTAAAACAGAACCAAACCAAAGTCTAAGCCCGGACTGAACTGAGCTAAAACAGAACCAAACTTAGAATGAGAGCCTACATCACCTTTGGCCATCTGGTGCAGGTCCGCCGGCTCCTCCTGCCTGAACTTGTGCTGCATCCGTGGAGAGTCCCTAATGAAGCGCGCCTGCTCTGAACTGCAGCTCGAGTCGTGCTTCTCCACCGGGACGGGCAGAGACTTGGGCAAAAACCAGAAGGGCACCGCCGACGTGAGGGTGACCACGCCGGTAACGATGTACCCGAGCCACCACGCCCCGACCCAGCGGGCGTCACCGGGGGTAATAGTCACAGTTTCTAGAAGGAAAGAAGTCACATTCATATTTGAGCAAGATTCCAGTATTATTTATGTGTTTATGAGTGTTTTCTTTTCTTACCCATGTCCACATTGCCAACGTCCACATAGATTTTGGCACATAACGAGCCAAGAAGGTATCCAAAAACAGGACCGATCACCGATATAGTTTGAACACAACCTGTACCAAACACAACAACCTGTTATGACCCATAACTTCACACATTTGATCCAATATTAATGGAAAGATGTTATGTTTGATATTGCATTTATTTCTTGTAGTTTTAAGACCAAGTTTCAAAATAAAGTACTTTAGGGCTCTAAGTACTTGTAAAAACACCTATATAACACCTTGTAAAAGTAGCACATTAAGTTACGGTTTTGACTTAAAATGTACTTTAAGAGTAAAAAGTATTTCACACAGATTTTGAGAACTGTTAAAAACGTTGAATAGAGTGCGTTTAATAAAGAATTGTGCTGATCTTTGGACGGCAAGAGCAATTTTGATTTTATTCTTCCCTAGTGAATGTTATATATTTTTTCTTTGAACTTAAACCTTTTGGCAAAACGTCATTAAAATGTTGCTGAAAATAACCTATGATAAGTAATTTCTACTTTTTAGTCTAGTTAAAAAATGTAGGTGAGTAGAAAGTACAGATACCTGCTCTCAAATGCAGTGAATAAAAGTCGAAACTATTCACTGTAAACATTAAAGATGGGCTGCAACGTTTGTTAATAAGTGGAATATAATAATATGATATAAGTCTGGACTGGTTAATTTTGACCAATGACAAAAAAAAATCACGAGTTAATTCGGCCAAACCCGAGAACGCACCATAGCAACCGCCTTGGTAACCGAATGCTTTAACCGCTGTCGCAAAATCAGTGTTTTGTGACCCTCATTGTTCTCGTCTGAAATGTGCTTAACAGAGCGGAATTTTACGTTTTACACAACGAATCTTGCAATAACACGTAGATGTGAAGCACTGCACTGCTCTAAAGAGGGAAACGGGCTCTTTGAGTGGCACAAACGGAAGATTAGAGGACGTTTTTGGAGGGAGGAGAGCCCGGTGCCATGGATCCACACAGTACCGCGCCGTGGATCCACACAGCGCGGACTCCATCATCCACATCGGTGAGCAGCAGCAGCAGCACATTCTCGTCTCGTCATGGTCATTCTCATCCGCTCTATTTTCATGGTCTGACGAGGCGTCAGGCTCAAATATATGAGGCAGCAGCTGCAGGACATGTTCTTCAACATATGCTGTTCATCATCTGATGAAATCCGCTCACTTGACGAGGATTTAGTTGTATTTTGGTCACTATCGCTGTCCACTTCAGTGTATATATCCTCAGTGTTGACTAGACAATGTCCCGCTGTGACAACACATTCCGGGTTAGGTGAAGGCAAAAACACGGACGCAGCAAAAGAGCGTAATTCTTTAAAATAATAGTTTATTTTTGTAAGCAGAGTATCTGAATATATTAAGACTTGGATACTAACGGCCGACGACGACTTGAAAGCACAATTTCAAACTAGATAATTTGCAATGGCTGAAGCCATTGCTAGAGTCTCTCTCTCTCTCTCTCTTTCTCTCCCCCTCTCACCCCCTCTCTCTCCCTCCTGGCTCCGTCACAAAAGCCTAAAGAATAAAGCCTAAAGAATTAAGCAGACACTCATAATGCCCCATTCCCTCCCTCTCCCTCTCCCTCCCCTGTAGCTGTAACAATAGCAGAAAACAGTACATTGAAAACAGGCTTCTCAAATTAAAGCGGAGGGGCGTGTGTACCGATGTAAACCGCAGCGTTCTCGGAGCGAGCGTAGTCGTCGATGTACGATATTCCTAACGGCTGAACTGGCGTCTCTCCGATGCCGCGGAGGACATTTCCCAAAAACACATAGATCCACATGGAGACACTGGACTCCTGCTCGCAACCTGCAAAATAACAGCATCCAGCTCCATACGCGTCATGAAAACATAATGTGGCGTGACTGTCGGGTGTCGCCTGCTCTGCTCACCTGTCACGGCCGACTCGGGGGGGCCGGGGGAACACGGGCTGAGGACGCCGGACGAATTCAGTGAAGGTCTGACCGCCGTGTGGATCTTGTAGCTGTGCACAAAATATAAAGAGTTTGGAAACGTCGGGGTCACATCACAGTGCAGACGGTTGTAATATCTAGTTTAATATTTAATGCTGAAAAACACACACAAACCTGCCGATTAAGAAGTGCGGCATGGCGATGAGGAAGGTCCCAAAGGACATGAGGACACATCCAAGCGCAATGATCTTGGGCCGGTGCAGTTTGGCCCCAAAATAGCTCACGAAGGCGATCACCAACAGATTTCCTGCAAACGTGAATAAAAGCAATTTCATCATTACCGTCTTTTATATATTTTTGCCACTTGCGGTAAACCTTGAATGCCTCTTTTGTCTCGATGATTTGAGGCTTTACAATGTAACTGCGGCGCATTGTAAAGCGTTATGAGGCTGTTCAGTTATTGTGCCGCTTCTCTCTGCTCATTACAGGACACATCTTTATTCTCTGCGTTCAATGACTCGGAACTCACATTGCGTTGTCACATGCTATAAGGAAACTTGCCTATTTCGAAGCTTCCATCAATGATGCCAATTAGATAGCTCGGGATGTCAAAGCGCCGCTCCAGCTGTGTGATGGTGCTTTTCATGTAGCTGCCCGACAAGGCCTTGGCAAAATAGGCAAAGGACAGGGCAGCGAGAAACATCTGCAAGCACAAGAGGAGCACAGGACTTGGTTGCGATTGCTTGAAAGACTTTGAGTGTTTTGCTTCTACAGTTTGTCGACTGTTTGTTACGGTGAAGGGGCGGGGCTTATCGATTCTGTACTTTTAAACAGAAAGTTAATTAAACCGTTTCTATGACAAAGTCGTACAAGATAAACCGTATGATAAATACAAACTAAACGTATGATCTGCTTATGTAAAAGTTGAATACCAATTTCCAATTGAAAAACATATTATTATCCTTAAAATAAATGTGTGACAGGAAAACATGCTGTGATGTGGCACCATTGAAAACATGTGAAGGAAGTATTGTTAACAAGGCATATTGTATGTTATTTACCGTATTTTCCGCACTATATGACAAACTGGATTATAAGGCGCACTGTCAATGGATGGTCTATTTTCCATAATTTTTCATATATAAGGCGCACCGGACTATAAGGCGCATTAAGCGAAACAAAACATGTCCAACACAAAATCTCTTCGCGGTCAGTAATCACAACCAGAATGAATCCATATATAAGGCACACTGGATTATAAGGAGCACTGTCGTTTTTTTTGAGAAAATGAAACTCTTTTAAGTGCGCCTTATAGTGCGGAAAATACTGTAATATGTATCTTACTTTAAGAAGTCACTAATTATGCATTTAATGGTTTTCAAAAGTCAAATGTGTATCTTTTATTTACATTGTGACTTAAATGTTAATGAGTGCATTTATCGGGTCCTCTTAGTGAGACACCGGTGCACACAACAGGACTGCGTCACAGTGGTCTGATATTGAGTGCTCTCTTCTTCTTCAGTCACCTATAGACACTGATGGCTGCTAACAAAGGCAGGATTATAGCCGGCCTCGGGCAGAGCCACGCCGCACACACAGACCTGACAGTGCCGTAGACACATGCAGTAATTGGATACACAGATGAGAAAAAAGGGAGCTGCACCACCCACCAATCTGTAATCTGTCATGACAATTGTGACTGACAGTTCACCTGAGCGTCTGTGCCAAGATACAACACTGCACTAATGACAGCTAATCAAATCAATCAGTCACATTAGTCTTTTGAGGGAAATCATATCAAGTAGAAGTCAAACGTGGTGGCTTGAACAATTACAATGAATTATATGCATTTGGAAACACTATTACTTGAGTATTGGGTTTACAAAACATTAAATCGTGCATGTAATCTAAAAATATGGACACAAAAATCACAAAAACAAGTTTGATAGAATTACTCACAGTGAGAAAAATAACATAAACATTTATTGTGCTGTAACTGTAACAAACTAAATAGTACTCAACAGAAGTAGAAGTACTGTGTCAGAAAACTGGCACAATTTCATATGTAGTAATGAGTGTGACCCACCTCTGATTGTGTTTTTTGCAATATAAGAGCAGGCTGCATAGATTTGTGGTTTTCTACTGGTAAAAATCCAAACAGTAATTTATTTTTATGATTACATTCTGTGGGTATTTTCAGTGAAGCTAAAGTTGAGTGGATTTGATCAAGGAATGACAAATTGACCTATATTCAAAGCACAAAAAGAAAAAATAATTGAAAAGAAAGAAATGACAAGCTTTAATTAAGTGTATCAATATGCACTTGTCTGCTCTTATTCTTGAGCTGTTCAGATGTGCACTGTACTTCCTAAATTAGACTGAGTTGTCTTGCATTGGTTAGCTTGTTTGTTGGATAAATCGTGAGATAACTACAGTGGCGTTTTTAGAAAAGCTCTGTCAAAACCAAGCTTTGTACAGAAGTGTTACATTTAGACAATGTGTCAGCTGATAAAAATGAAATACTCAGTGTACGGAGATCAACTTGGCTCAAACGTGTTTCAACGCTGGCATTTGAATGAGAAGTGGGTTCACACCACAAATGGAGCTATGGCAACCATCTGGGTGGTCTGAGATGGATTAATACAAGGCCTTGCATAAGATGGAGCTTTGCATTGATGTAAGCAGTGGTTTGCGTTTCATAGAACTGAATGTGTCCCACTACAACAGGGCTGAAGAGCTTACCTTTAGGACAAATGTGAAGTGTTAAGTTTTGTGCCATTGCAAAATATAACCATTGTAACCATTATGATTGTTATCATTATGGAAAGTTATTAAATAAATATAGGAAATTCCAGATAGAGACTGGAAATCAATTCATTGGTTTCAGCCTCCTGGTAAAGGCAACATTTTGAGGTCTAATGTATTTACCATTCAAAAGATATAATAGTTTTTGCTATGGCAACTTTTCCTAAATTTTCAACATTTTAAAAAACATCTATGACCCACATAATGCCTGCTATATTCTCCAACTGCTGTATCTTAAACATTTTAACATTTATTCAATATAAATCTGTTAATGGAAACAACTAACTAGAGTATAATACTATTTATATACAATTTGTATTTTCTTTATTTTGTTTTAGTTTCACAAGCACATTTAAGCACAATAAATGTTGATGCTCTTGCAATTTAGTTAAAGATTCTGGATTTCAAGACATTGTGCAGATTAAATAATCCACTTTTTTTTCAAGTGTTTATCAAAGTTTTTCTGCTCTGTGGAAATGGTATTGTTTACATGGAACATTTTGCAGTATTGGCATTAAACTACCTTTATACAGTAAATCCAAAACTGCACTTAACATTTCGATCACACATGGATCTTGAAAAACGACTCTCCACAGGCCTGATCTAATACTCCGTTATCTTAATGTTAAACAACGAAGACTACTTAGCATTCATTCAAAAGTATTCTGACAGTACGGGGGGATAAATGTATTTACCAGCAGTGACGCAGCAGTTTATCACATTCCAGTGCTTTCTTTTACGTCTGTGCATTCGATAACGTGTTGGTGCTGGATCCGAGCTCTGACTAATCAGTAGGTCTACACCCCCGTATCCCTGTTCTGTGCCGCACGTGCCCTGGTTTACACAGAGCAGCGCTAATCCCCCGCTAAACCAACATGCTTTGAACACCTATGACCAACGCGCACATGGAAACAACTGGTTCTTATGTAGAAAACAAATCAGTCCTGTAAGTGTTACAATAAGACGTTGAAGCTGGATTACCGAGCGCCAAAATGGAAGAACACGAATCAGTAGCATAAATAGCTTTCCCTATAAAGTTGCCCAAGTATTTCACTAATCAGCTTTTGGAATAATTGTTCATTGCCTCTTAATCTAATTCAGAAGAACAAATCGCACGCTCTGACCTTTTCAAAACCACTGATTTTGACAAAGACCAATTTATACAGCTATTGAACACTCAATAGCCAGTTTTAAAGGCTACACGGTTTCAAATTCTGTAATATTTCAAACAGTTTGCTCCACTGTCCCTCATCAAGGAGACACACAAACAGACAAACACACACTAAAGTGAGGAGGGCAGTCTACAGCAGTGCACTGTCTATCTATCAAAGCCACATACAGTAATACTTTGCCCCTCACATGGGCAGCTTCAGTGCTCTGCTGCTCACTTTCATAATTATCTGCTTCGCTTCAGAACAGTCAAGTGACTTTGAACTGAGAGATATGTGGATCCCGTGGCTTTCTCTGCATGAACACGTCTATTTAGTGTACCGCAGATATTGGTATTTTACTGTTACTGTATCGTATAGAATATGTAGGCTTTTATCCTGGCTTAGTATACCTTTTCATCAGTCTATCATGTTGTATTCATGGAGTTCAGTTTCCTATTTATAGGCGATGACATGGGGACTTTTGCCCATCCAAAAGATATAATATCTTGTTTTGAATTGTTATTTTGCAATCCATGGATAAAGCCTTCAAATTTACCTTTTCTAGAGGAGGGTTCACGTTTTCATATATATGTTATTGATTTGCTTTAAATGTTCCACAGTATATCATTAACATTCAGTATTTTTGTTGTCAGCAAAAGCTATATTTGATTTTGGTATACAGAAATTTTACATGCTTTTCTTTTCATCTGCATGTACCTTCTTTTGATTTTTTTTTTTTATCAGACCAGAGAGCTCAATCAAATCAAAATAAATACACACATAGACATAAACTAAGCATCAAATGAAATTGAATAGAAAAATAATAGTCCCATTTAGTCCAAAGTGGGTCAAATTTTGTCCATTTCCAAATTAAGTCTAAATGTCCTTTTTTCCATTTGGTGGGCACCTCTCCACAGATCTGACTTGTAACTTGTGCTGATAGCATCACCTGCTTGCTACAATGGAGATAGATATATTTAATGTTTATACTGTGGAAAATTCCAAGCCAAGCAATATCATCTCAATGGATACAGATCATCCACCAGAAAAGTTACAAAGTGCAGCTTTAATATGAGAAACAAATGTAGACAAAACTTGAAACAACTTGTATATCAAGTCGACATGTTTTGGATGAGAAACCATGAGTGTGTCTCCAGGAGGAGGTGGATGTCCTGGTGCAGCGGTAATAACTAGAGCTGGGTTTCGATTCAAATTTCAAGAATCGATTCGATTCCAATTTTCACGTTTCAAAATATTTTTTTTCCGATTTTCTCAGATTCCATCCGATTCAATCTGATTTCCGATTCGATCCGATTTCGATTCAATCCGATTTCGATTCAATCCGGGGGTTAATGTTATCAAAAATGAAAAATTTATTTGAACCGTTTCCTTCACTTCATGATTGTGTAGAGAAGCAACATATTAAAACTAGTATTATATCAATATTAAACAGCAAATCTTACAAGTATTGGTAGTTACTGATGGAAGACTGATGAAAAGGTTAAGGGTCAATCTACCTTCAAGAAAGATAATTCAGGACAATAAATGGAGGACATCATTGAGGTGACGACATCTGCAACGGTGGATTCTACTGGGACACTAACCAGTGCATTATTATTATGCTTGAAAATAATTAAGAATTCACCCAAAAGCGGTTGCTACCAAAAGCATTTTTATTTTAAAACTGCTCACACACTGCCAGTACTGAAACTGGAAGTATGAAATGTCTTTTTTTTTTTTTTAAATCGATCTTTGGACGTATGAATCGATAATCGGTCATTAATATGCGAAACGATTAAAAATCGGAAAATCAATTTTTTCAACCGAGCTCTAATAACAACCTGGAGTTCAACGCCCAGACGACAGTGGAGATGATCGTGGACGTCAGGAAAATCACAGCCCCCCATATTTTTAAAACATGTTTTACCCTATTTTATTAGTTAATTCTTAATTTACGCATGCCATATTTGACTCTATAGATGTTGCTATTATTATCATTTTATTATTCATGTTTTATGTTGTACCTAACGCAGAGAGAAGTTCCTATGTTTGTGAACTGTGTTCAACGAATATGGTTATGAGCACAGAAAGGTCAGTGCAACATAAGACGGGGCTTAAGCTTTTTCAAACATAAATATAGACACCCAAACATGTGAAGTAAGGCTATGGTTGTCCCTGGAGGGACATTTTACGTCTGCCTCCTGACCCATCTCCAAATGTTGAGTCTATTGGTAAGAACCACTTTAGACAGAAGATTTGTTTTAAGATGAACACAAAAAGGACCCAGTGGAAGCACCAGTAAAGCAGAAGCATTGCAGCTGATAAACATTATAACTACTATAGTCATGGAGCATAAACAACACAGACATGTGTATGTTATGTGTAGTACCTTGAGGTTGGGATGGCAAGAACTCTTCTCAGCTGAAGAGTGGAGGGAGTTGTCCAACATCCAGTTGTTTGCTGTTGTTTTCTCTATTGGCTTCATACTTGATTATTTTGTGCTTGACTTCTTTACATATAATAGTATTTTCCCTGTTGAAGGTAATAACACAGAAATATATTATTGATTCTAGTACCTCTCATGCCTATGGTGTCAAATTATGTATGTAATAAACAACAGACTAGACTTAACTTCTAGTTTGAATTTGATATATTTCTAGTAATTTTCCCCGGCTTATCTGGGGGGCAGCAGGGAGACCCAGACTTCCCTCATCCCAGACACTTCTTCCAGCTCTTCCGTGACAATCCCGGCCACCTGAGTGTCCTGGGTCTTCCCTAGGGCCTCCTCCTGGTGGGACATGCCCGGATCACCTCCCCAGGGGGGCGTCCAGATGCCCAAGCCACCTCAGCTAGCTCCTCTCGACATTGAGGAGCAACGGCTTTACTCTGAGCTCTTCACCCTATCTCTAAGGGCGCGCCCAGTGACCCTGCTGAGGAAACTCTTTTCGACCGTTTGTATCAGTGATCTTGTCCTTTCGGTCATTACCCAAAGAACATGACCGTAGGTGACGGTAGGAACTTAGATTGACTGGTAAATCGAGAGCTTTGTCTTTTGACAAAGCTCCTTCTTCTCCACAATAATCACATTTTTGTAGCATGTGAAATTCATTGTCTAAAGCGCTTCTTGTGTGAATCACATGCAGCACTGTTCTGTGCAAGCAACCATGCATTATTATGCATTTCTTTCTTCTATTAAAACATATTCCTCTAATTAAAATAGTCTTATCTACTTAATAAACAATTCAAACCATAGAATGCTGTGTTGGTCAGTAGGTGGATTATTCTAACTACAAGGAATGGTGGAAGTATCAATATAGCTATTCTCACATTAAATGAAGCATATTGCATGTGTACTTGTGGGAAATGTGCATCTGGCACAGTTAAGGAAAACTAACAAGCCACTAACAGCACCATATGAAAGGACAACAAACAAGTCTTAAAGGCGTAATGGACGATTTTTCGGTGATTTGAGAACGCAGGCGGAAGTGCGCATGTGCACTTCCGCCTGCGGACCGATACAACACACACGTGCGTTTGTTTATTAGCGCGACGGAGCGCATCACATCTCTCGTCTCCCGTAGATTTCAGTCCACTTCTGAGTCAGCTCGAACTGTCTTTCTCCGTCTTCATTTTGCCCACAGGGCACTATATTATGATAGATCCATGCGCTTAGACACGCGGAAACGTGGGACGAGCCACACGCGGCTGCAGGTGAGCGATAGGTGCGTTTTATGATTGATACGTGGCAGGACTAATCGGCAGTCCACGCCACGAGGAAATAAGACTCAGATTTATGCCAAAAAAAATGTCCATTCAACCTTTAATCTCTCAATTGTTAATAAAACATAAATAGCTAATTCGATCGCAATCGTAATGCTTGTCAGAAAAATCTCTATTTGATTTGTTTCCAAAAGCATTGGCCCCTGCCATGCAGAATGTAAACACCAGTGAGCAGAAGTGACAGCCGGGGCAAGTACACTCAGCATAAAGACAACATTACAGTGGTAAATGAACATGAACAATTGAAATCTTTTGAGTCCAATAGAAAAACATCTAATACAGTTTTAACTTCATGGTTCATGACAAGTACACAGTGTTCTATTCAGGTTAAAATTGAAGGTGAAATGTGATGTTTCTAGTGTCTACAGTACATTATGTGACATAGACGGAGTGAGTGGTGCTGAAATCAGGGCAGAGACTGCACAAAGTCAGACAAATTCTGAGATGAGACAGCTCCCCAGACGCTTCCCTGGCTTTGAAGTGAACTGAAAAGGAAATGCAGCTTATGCTGAAAACATAACAGTCAAACTGATCCAGCTGTAACATGCAACACCAGCAAGGTTCTGTCATTTGAAATTAGGTGGCACAATGCAGCTCCAGAGTAGATCTATCAAATGTACACATAGCATGGCACAGTAGTCAGTGTTCTTGCCCCCAATGATGCAGCAGGCTCTTCTTATCACTGTCCAGGAACATGAGTCTAAACTGCTCCTGTAATAAACCATCCTGTGCCCTGCCTAAAGCCCATAGTCACTGCTATAATCTCATAGTTATGAGTCGGATGCATGACAATGTGAATGCACTATTTAATTGCAAGTTGACATGTGAATTCAAACATTGTCTCTTGTCTGTCAAGTATGTGAAATCGTCACTTCTATAGTTGGCTGAGGTTTGCAGCATTTAACACATACAAATGCCAACATTATGTCCTTAACCTGACAACACTAGATATTGAATAGAATCGCTGATGAACACTGTGTTATCCACAGAGTCAGAGAAACGCTGACAGCACCTCGACCAGACTCCAGACAAAACAAACAGAATCTGGAGCAAGCCGCAGTCACATAACGTGCGCCAGTCAATGACACGTGCCCCCTCCGTTTCATCCATCATCACCGCGGCCAGTGTAAACTCACCCGCGTCTGGCTCAAAAACTCCCCTGTTCCTGCCACAGCACCTGCTTATTGAGCCACTGCGCGTCAAAGTGTGCGAATGACAAAGACGTAGCTGACGTGGCTGCTGCACTTACTGTTCCGAGTCCGTCCTCCCGTTTGTTTTGGTCCCGCGGTGTTTGGAACTTCTTTCAGGAGCAGGAGACACAAAAGCCTTCGTCCTGCGTCTGGCTTCCTCGCAGCTCGTCGCGCATCCTCGGCTGCTCAATACTTTTGTGCAGCGTGTGTTCGAGTAAAGTAGTGTGGGGTGTGTAGTGTGGGGTGTGTAGTGTGTAGTGTGTAGTGTGTAGTGTGTAGTGTGTAGTGTGGGGTGTGTAGTGTGGGGTGTGTAGTGTGTAGTGTGTAGTGTGTAGTGTGTAGTGTGTAGTGTGTAGTGTGTAGTGTGTAGTGTGTAGTGTGTGGTGTGGGGTGTGTAGTGTGGGGTGTGTAGTGTGTAGTGTGTAGTGTGTAGTGTGTAGTGTGTAGTGTGTAGTGTGGGGTGTGTAGTGTGGGGTGTGTAGTGTGTAGTGTGTAGTGTGTAGTGTGTAGTGTGTAGTGTGTAGTGTGGGGTGTGTAGTGTGTAGTGTGTAGTGTGTAGTGTGTAGTGTGTAGTGTGGGGTGTGTAGTGTGGGGTGTGTAGTGTGTAGTGTGTAGTGTGTAGTGTGTAGTGTGGGGTGTGTAGTGTGGGGTGTGTAGTGTGTAGTGTGTAGTGTGTAGTGTGTAGTGTGTAGTGTGTAGTGTGGGGTGTGGGGTGTGTAGTGTGTAGTGTGTAGTGTGGGGTGTGTAGTGTGTAGTGTGTAGTGTGTAGTGTGTAGTGTGTAGTGTGGGGTGTGTAGTGTGGGGTGTGTAGTGTGTAGTGTGTAGTGTGTAGTGTGGGGTGTGTAGTGTGGGGTGTGTAGTGTGTAGTGTGTAGTGTGTAGTGTGTAGTGTGGGGTGTGTAGTGTGTAGTGTGTAGTGTGTAGTGTGGGGTGTGTAGTGTGGGGTGTGTAGTGTGTAGTGTGTAGTGTGTAGTGTGTAGTGTGGGGTGTGGGGTGCTGCAGGGTGAGTACCGGAGCAAGCAGCTGCCGCGTGCGCTCAGGACGCACGCTGTGCCCTCGTGCGCGCGGAAAGATCGTGGAAAGCAGCATGTTCTGTTCTAATGCGCGTTTCATTTAATGGATCTAGTTACGCATAGAATCAACAAAAGTCCCGGAACAACGTGTTCTACGGCGAGGAGTGCAGCCAAGATCACAATAAAGACGCGCTGTCGAGTCCAAAACGCGTAAAATGATACTCACAGGTGCAATGGAAAAGGGATTGAGTGTGATTTTTTAAAGGTTTTAAAGGTTCAATGCAGGTTTTCTCATAATTGCTTTGTTTAGTGGGATATTCCCTGTTGCAAATAATTTTACATCAGCTAAATAAGCAAAAAAAAAGCTAAGAAAAAAAAAGTTTTAAATGACAGGAAGTAGTTTGGAGTTGCTCATGCTTATGTCATCATTAAGCAACGTTCCATTCAAAATGCAGCAACAGTTTCTACCATGGATCTATTAGGTTTATACACAATGGACACGTTTTATACATTTAACACAATAAAGGTGTTATCAAGTATTATTATTTGTCCAATATTGTACCAATTGCGTAATTCATTCGCATTTTGCCCCAACATTTTGTCAACATTATAGTTGCTATAGGTAACAGTCATGGAATTACCTTAAGTCACATCTGCACTTATTTATTTTTCCCCATCCATGCCACACAACTAACAAATATATATTTTCACAATTAAAGTAAGGTTAGAGTTAGGATTAGGTTTGGGGAAGTAAATGTGGTGAATTTATTTAGCTGACTTTTAAAGCTAAATATTCGTTTTATATTCCTATTATGTGCAGCACTTTAGACACTTTATTGTATATAAAATGTGAAATACAAAGACTGGACTGGATTAAATTTAGGCTTTGGGACAGGTCAGCTCACGTGAGGGGCAAAAGGGCAATTTGTTTAGTCAAATCTTCCATAAATAAACATTGATTAACCTATATAACAGCAGAGCAAAGATTAATTGTAGTTGACAAATATGTTGAGAATGTCAGTTGAATGGACACTAAGCCTATATTTGATTATGATTTTGCCATAATATCAAAATCGTATTATGTTATAATTAGTTTTTCATAGTGACACCATTCTCCAGTCGTGAAGTATAATTTCTGTATTTTCACTTCAAGCCTGAGGGTAGAAAAAGACCCTGACCATGTGATGCCGAGCTGTTTGGTTTAAGCATAATACACAGTAGCCAATAGGCCTTGAGCAAATCCAATGAAATGTCAGTAGTTATAATTGTGTGCCGTGTGTTGATCAGGTGCATCACTGTGCCATTCTCATGTATCTCTGTTGCCATGGGGATTTCGGAAGGTCTTTATATATACAACATGTCTCCTTCTGCACATGTTAGAACAGCCCCTGCAGGATCAGTCTTCCGTGAGCGGTTTGGGTGGCTCCACTTTCAGACGGCTCAAGTTTCTTTGACACCTCCGTGATTTAAGCGCTACATCAGGCACAGCACTGTGGCCACTGGTCGTGTCACGACCAATGCTTTGACACAGATCGCAGCAGGTCAAGAAGAAACCAGAGTTGCAGCGTTGGAAGTGCTGCACTTTTGTGGGATGTCTCATGGAGATGTTATTGCGCTTGCTGGAATGTTCCATAGAATGCCATTAAATGTATTTTAATATGTTTAATATGTTAATATGTATTAGTATGTTTTTTTCATGTAATGAAGTAAAAATCTGTTTTGCTCTAGAAAGAAAAAATATTGTATGTAAATATTGTAGGGTGAAAATGAGTAAATTCTGCGCTGTCCGTATCAAATTATGAAATCATTTTAAGTTTGAACCACTGTTAACTGAAGAATGTTACATAGTGCACCTTTAAAGACAAAATGTGTATTTGCTACTAAATAAAACAATCTGTTCACTTTTCCTTTGGATGGTCATAATGCTAGGACTGATCAGTGTATAAGAAAATGACAACATTTTTTGCACAAATAAAAGGAAGGACACAAAAGTACAACAGAAGTTATGTTTTGTAATTCAATGTATTCACATTACAACATCCACATAGTTAAGTTTGTGACAGCTTCTACTGATCTTCAGATATACTCACTGTTATCATACATAATACCAATAGGCACTTCCAGTAAATCTGGCAATATTGAAGCTACAGTATTGTGTCTAAATTACAAAATGGTAAAAATAAATAATGTATATTTCAAAGAGTTTTTGACGTTTTAACATTTCTTTACTGTACAGCATGTACAAAATGAACCTGCAAGAATCAATGCGGTTGGTTTCACAAATATTTGAACTTCATGTTGGAGCATTTTCCTGTGGTATAAGTGCAACGTACATAAGTGAAAAGATATAAGACAGCAATTCATTATTTAGGTGTTAGCTATAAAAATAGTCTCCTTTTTGTTTTACATATTCAAAAAGCTTGCTTAGTTCCCATGGATACAGTTATGTTACATGAGTGCACATGTACGGAAAATCAAACCAAGCCAGACATAAAATGACTATCAAAACGCATAGTGCTGGGGCGAGAGTCGGAGTTCAAGGTCCATTGTCTTTGTGGAGACTGTGGTAAATCTGATACTCACGGGACGTCAGTGGAAAATCTCACATGAAAAAGGACACGCTGAGAAGAAAACGCACAAATGTAAGATCAAGAGAGATTTCCCTGTTGCATTGCATTTGTCCACATTAAAAAACAAGGAAAAACAAAGCAGAATTAAATTTAGGGAGTCACTTAAAATGAAAGGTAACGTTTCTGATGAGGGTCCACCACCTCCTCTCGTTTCATGGACATACTATTGCTTAGCCTGAAATGTTTAAAAGAATGGCATTACACACTTATCTATCTCCATGGAGACTTGCAGGTTAGGCCATCTGGCTAAGCTCAAGTCAGATCTATGGAGAGGTGAGCACAGCCTGTTTTCAAGGTATTTTATTTGCAATGAATCAGTTTAACGCCATATTCAGGAAAAGCCATAACATCTCCATGGATACCCTGCACCAGAAAGGTTATGCAGTGCACATTTGATATTAGTTCCAGAAATTGTGGGAAGTTTGTGCTTTATATATTTCAGACATTTAGATTTCAATACAGAACGTCAAATAAAAATACCAACTGATTTGGTTTAATTGTGCTGTGTTTACGCATTTACCAACAAAATCCATGTCAGTCCATTTTTGCCATAACTTAATTCACAGTCTTCTTTTCTCTTGTGTTCATTTTGTTTTTATAACACAGAATTCTGATCATGAAATGCTGGAATATTTTGTTTGGTCTGCTCCACAAGACTACTCTTGAATCCACCATTTTCTTCTTCAATGAAGTAAAATTGCATATTGACAATGACATCCTTGAGCTGCACTAATGGATAGCCGGAAATCTAAAATTAGCTCTGTCCGTGAAGCCTCAGACCTTCAAATTATTCTTCTTTTTCTACTGTGATATTCATTGAAAAAGAATGGACATGTTGAAATCCTGTTGTGGTGATTACTATTATTGCTTTAAAGGTTAATGATGCATAAAACCAAAGAGGAGAGATGGCAACAGTTCTTGTGACGCAAACTGTAGCGTGACAGATGTTGTAATGATTGCTATAGCATTAGCAAAACTGTCAATAATCAATTTGTTTTAGCTGTTGTAAGCTAAGTGGGTTTCTGCATGAGCTGTTTACTGCATACAGTATCTAACAGCCAGGGAAATGCTAAATATACAACAACAAAAACACTTGCCTTAGTTTTAGAGTACTGTTATTAACTACAAGCCACGTGAAATGAAAAAGAATCTTATACAATGCTTGAAACACGGCTTCTCTGAGATTAGAAGAGTGGTCAAGGTGTTTCATGGCCTCTAAAATCATAAAGCCATACAGCATTATAACTCTGAATAGAAAATCAGGGAAAGTATTCTCCATAGCAGCTAAAATTAGACATTAGTTTGAGACTTTTTCCTTTGTGCCAGTTGCAATACTACTCCTGCTGCAAAGAATGATCAGCGGTTGATGATTACAATGAACAACGCTAATTAGTTTGGACCAAAACATATTTCAAATGTGTAAGTGCTAACCTTAAAGAAGACATAATATGCTTGTTTTTCTGGTATCTTGTAATCAAATATTGCATGTCTATATACGTCGCTGTATACGCATATGAATATGCATCTTTTTTATTTTTTGATAACATTTTGTTCATTGTAAACCCCAAAATCAATTTAAAACATCATAGAAACAGGTGCATTGACTTTCTGTTAAAAACTGTAGAATTTATTCTCTGTTTCAGGCCCCATAAAGGAGATATTTATTTATACTATTTTAATTTTTGGGAAAAAGTACACCCGCAGTCAAAGTTTCCAAAGATCCGTAGGGTGTACACATCCATTGGCAGAGAAAGGTCATAGGTCGAAAGTGCAAAGGGACAAGCCAATACAGGATTAAGAAACAGCATGGATTTCTGCAGAATTAGCGAGCAATGCACAAAACTCTGTAAATCTGGGGTAAAATAAGTTCTGGATAGTAAGGATGAAACACTTTAGCACTACGGTTTAGCAACTGTGATTTGAATATCCCAAAAGTGGAAGAGGGACTGCCACACCAGACACATACATTTGAGGCTGTAGCCAAATTATAACTTTAGAAAAAGGTGTAAAAGGTTCCAACACCTAACAGTTACTCAAACATGGATCAATCAAAATGAGGCAAAACCATCATAACAAGTTCAAAAGCTCATGAAGACGGTTTTGCAGTTAATGCCTCCTTTAAGAACAAAATATATTTTGTGACAGCAACATTCTGTACATAGATAACTCGTTATGCCATTTCATTTACAAAAGGTTGTATTCTTTTTGTTTTACAAATCTGTGGAGGCGTCGTTAGCTTGAGAGCTGGATACTTCAGCTGCCCGAGTTTAGGTGAATTTATGCTTTAATTTGTATGGTTTCTATCACAGGAAAGATTGACAGTTTGTTTATCTGTTTCTGCTTCTGGATTTGCCACGGTACAAGCTGACCACTGTCCTGACAGAGCACTTCCCCTAAGGCCTGTAGTGGCGTGACTCCCAATGGAAATAAGAGGCATAGAGTTTATTACAGTGATCCCTCATTGTGAATGTCTCCCTGAGGTGTACCTGCAAAATTAAGATTTTAGTCAAGTTATAGCCACAAAGATGCTATAATAACCAATAAAGAACGGGAAGAACATAGATTTTACCATTGTTTTCATGTTGGCTAGAATTTGACCAATGCATGTTTGGTTTAATGGATTCCTGAGAATAATTCAATCAATATTTAGATGCATGTCCAAGGACTAGGTAGAAAAGGAAGTTAATATTAGTGCTTTTGCAGGACCACAATGGATCCAGCTCTGTCTACAGCTTAGTGTTAATGTATCATTTGGTCTGTATACTTAATTTTGGGCTGAAAATATTTTTATCTCTATCTTCTTAAGGCGACTGCTACCCACTTATCTGTCAAGCCTTTGTAATGGAAATGTGATTTGGAATTAACCGAGATAAACAAACACATCGTCTAGGAAAGCATAGGAAATGAAAACTGACAGAATGACATATCTGGCTTAAATAAAACAGCTAGACAAATGCTCTCTATTTGCAAGACTCCCTTATCACCCTTAGATATAAAATAAGCATAGTGAGACCACAAAACCTGGTGAACTTGAAACACAAGTCAAAGTGTAGTGTGTTCATAATATAGTTGCATTCAGAAAATAATTAGGTATAAATTGGCAGCAAATCTCTGCAGTCCTGCATGTGTCTCCATACTTGAGGTCCTTTGACTGTAGCAAAATAAGTCTTTATCCCAAACAAGTTTATTGCAATCTGGAAAGTTCCTTTAGGGTTTGGTGTTGCCAGAGATCTAAAATAATACAATTTGTCATATCAAAATGTACCACCCTGTTATTGTGTAATAGGCACATCCCAAACATCTACAGTGTTGTGTCTAAGTGATGTGCTGGCAACAACAGGAGTCTGTGTTTAAAAATACTTCATCTCACATGATTCTCTCTCTCATTCTTCAACCTCCTCTTGTCTGGACCAATCAGGTTCATCTACAGTCACCTCCGGCTCCTCTCCTTCCACAAGCTCCTCTCGGCTGCCCGGCTCCTCATCCTCCTCGTGAATGGCCAGGATGGGCTCTGCTACATTGTTTAAGTGGACAGACTCGGTCCCCTGGCTTTGTTTGGGCGCCTCTTCTGCGATCACCTTCTTCCACATGTCATGGTTTTCCAGCAGGTGATGTGTGATCTGACAAAACATTTTCCTCCGCTTTTTAGGGACCGCTTTCTCTGTAAGAGAAACATGAATAAAAGTTATGAAAGTTAATTGTGGATTGACAGGAGCAGGAAAAAAGCTGCTGGGAAAATGGTGACTATCTCAAGAAACTTGCAATTTGATGGGTGCAAAAGTTGGGAAGTCAAAGCTTTAATATAAAACTTGGCTTGGTTTGTAAATTCATATCTGATCTGATACAATAAGTCTATTAAAATAAATAAATAAAACAAAATAGGATTCTAAATTACTACTGTTTCAACCTTCAATGTCACTTTTTATGCTATTACTGTGGTCTAAAAGGCTGTGTAGCGCATCCAAAAAAGAGACAGTAACTAAATTTAAAGTAGTAAACAATTTGTCTTAAGATTGAACAGATATCTGTTTAATCTTCTTATGAAGCTGCACGTGGGCATTCTGAGATACATATCTAACATTTGAGTAGTCTCTTACGTGATATCTCTGAGCTGGTGGACGTGTCTTCTTCTGCTGTGTCCTCCTCTTCCTCCTCTTCATTCTCTGGCTCCTCCTCCTCTGGGCATTGCTCCACCCATCGACCTGGCATCAGGCTGGCAGAGTCGTAGGAGTGGCACAGGGGCCCCACGATGTGTGTAATGAAAGACTCCTGCAGTTTGGCCAGCTGTGGTTTGGCTCGGTCCATGAAGGGGCTGATGGGAAGGCCCTGGCTGGACTCCTCGTCACCCTGAAGTACAAAACACAAGGTTTAAATACTGATCATGTTGAGTAAAACTAGGTCAACCACTTATCAAACCGACGAGGATTTGTAATTTTTTTTTTTTTTTAATCTTGACCAAATGCTATTTCACCCTGGAGAGACAAAGAGACCACGAGAAAGGACTGTTTAGCAAGCTGTATTCGCGAGTTATTTGGCGCTCAGACCCCGGCGGAAGACGTTGCGATCATGGGCACTCCATGATCTATTTGTATTAGATGTCTCCCCCCGGAGCCTGGAGACTGGTGGTGGTAGATGTGGAGAGAATGTAGAGGATGAGGGGAATGTAGAGGAGGAGCTGGGGAGGTGGTGGGTCGCAGTACGGTTTGAGCGGCCGAGCCATCTGTCTGAGGCTTAAATGCGACCGCCTGGGTGCTGATTGGAGCGGGGAGGAGTCACTGGGAGCGTTGATTGGAGATGAGGAGCAGGTGCGAGGGCCATGGTACAGACGCCCCCTGACCTTTCACCCTCCTTCTTTGGCCGGGAAAAACTGCATAACCTCTTTGGGATAAGCGCAGAAACCTGGGAGAGTCCATGGTGAAGTGAGGGATCTGACTCTCACAGACGGACAGGCGGGCGCCGCTTGAGTGCGATGATGGCGCTGGGGAGAGGGGTCCTTCCATGGTGGCCTTGACGTAGATGGATGGAGTTAGGTCTTCCAGGCTGAATTTACACAGGCTTCATTACTGGTACTTTATTTTAATTGTTGCAGTCCCTGGGTTAGAGAGTGATAGTATAGACAGCAGGTTGTATAGACAGCAACAAAACCGAACATATGCAGAGGGCACAAGGTCCGGTCCAGCCACTGCAGAGAGGGGAGAGGCCAGCCGGACATCCTGGACGGACCAGGAGCCCTCTGGGTCCAGGTGGCCCTGGCAAGCCTCACCCCAACTATCGTTCCATCTTGTCATGCTAAAGTTTCACTTATCTCACAGTGTCAAAATGTTTCTTAGTACAACTAATGTTGGCTTTTTCAACTACAAATGTCAAATAAACTAAACTAAACTAATATGTAAGCTGGTAGAATCCACATTTGCATATGTCGACGGCTCATCTTGCCGCACAAGGTTAACACACATAAAAATAGGGATGTAATAGGGAATAACTATCGATTATTTTAGTCTTTGACTAGTCAGCGATTATTTTGTCAATTACTCGACTGGTCAAACAATTATTTCTATTGTATTGAGACTTTTCATATATATTATCAAACAAATAGAGGTTTAAATTTGATGACTGAAGACTTCTAGATACATGTTATTGATTAAAAAAAAAAAAAATCTGTATTATTTTGAGACATTTTAATTTAAAAATGCCCCTGTTCTAAAAAGGTCTGTACCAGATGTACCGATTACGACTCTCAAAATATTACTATTGTTATTTTTTATGGTCAAACAGTCATGATTAGTCAGTGATGGAAGAAATACTATATTTTGTAAAAGTGCAGATACAAAAGAAAAGAAAATGACTAATCTTGCAATGCGAAATTAAAAAAAAATATATACTTTTTGTTCAGCAAACCCCATAATTAGTAATGTAAAAGTAAAAAGCATCCACTGTTAAACTGATTAAAGTACAAAAGCCAAAACATCCTACTACAGTACTTTTACTTTTGTGTACTTTTACGTTGCACCACTACGATTAGTTGATTAATTGTTGCAGTCCTAATTCAAAATACATACTGACATTAATACAGATAATATTGACCAAATATAGGTGCTCAGAGCCCTGTTTAGTCGAGCGCAGTGAAGTGTACTCATTAGGATTCAGCAACAGGTGTAGCGAAGCCTG
Organism: Eucyclogobius newberryi; assembly: GCF_026437365.1. Taxonomy (NCBI): domain Eukaryota; kingdom Metazoa; phylum Chordata; class Actinopteri; order Gobiiformes; family Gobiidae; genus Eucyclogobius; species Eucyclogobius newberryi. The sequence goes on from NW_027316389.1 coordinate 26,440,189, forward strand.
CAAAGCATTTGAAGAGGACGTGTCTCGTGCGTTACAACACTTCCTTATTCCTCGTGGCTCATCTTGCAGCTAATCAATCGCTTCGCACCTACAGCGAGAATGCAATTACCAGCATCACTTTACATCCCCACAGACTTACCACATGTACGGCCTGTGAACGTGCTCCTAAACCCTGCGATACAGTCCCATTGCCTCAGCAGGTTGTGATTAGCTGCTACTATCATGTGTTTCTCATCAAAGGGCACTGAGCCTAAATAAATAATAGCAGCTGGACTAGGTCAATGTTCTCTCTATAACATTTACTGTACTTTTCGGAGGCACACGCTGTACAGAGCACGCCGGGAAACACATATGAAGATCATATTTGTGTTTGATGACATTTGAGGAAGGATATAGTGAAAATCCCACATGCAGCATTCCTGTGTGTATAGTCGGCATATGCTGTGGATGAACAACGTAGGGATTGTGACGAGCTTTGATGGTTGTCTTGGAAACTGACCCCCGAGTCATCCCATACACTTTTAGATTTGATTGGCTTCCAACAACTGAGATCTAACATACTGTAAAGCCCAATGAGAGTTATTAGAGAACATCCAAATAAAGATGCATTGCCATTCTTCAAGCTAATGTAAACAGTGATTGGAAAACTGAATGACTATGGACATGGCTAGAATTAAGTATCCCTACGCAGAGAATAAATTGGATTTCAAATGTTCAAAATGTTTTAATTCTCTAGACCTGTAGTCGACAAAAGAAATCCTTAATCGACTAAAGGCATTGTCTGTGCAAAGATTAATCACCTAAAATAGGGGGAAACTATTATGTATCTGGATAATCAGACCATCTATCTGACCCAAACTGCACTGACAACCTCACAAGATCACAGGAGTTCACACATATACAAATATTTATATATATTTTACATTTTTATATATATATATAATTTTTTGTGTGAATGCATTTTCTGTTTCTCCTGCAGTTCTTGAATTTTACATTGCAACATTGAGATTTCCTCATTGTGGGATAAATAAAAGTTATCTTCAATTAATAGTACAAATATGCATACTATACATAATCATTTATAATAAATACCCTAAAAGCCCTTTTCTTCACATAATTTTTTTATAATCATAACACTAATATTTGACATTGCCACATCCCTACTTTAAACATTGGCTGGGAATCAGACCCACAATCTTCTTGTTGGGTGGTGAAAACGCTAATAATTATATGGATGACCAGTATGTAGTATTTATATTTGTATTTGATAAAATGAAAAATGAAAATGTGTTTTGTCCACAGCAGTGTGTTGGCTAGCTAGCGTTAACTGCTTCTCACAGCTAATGCTAACTTTCATCAATGTATAATATATTTATTAACATTATTTATGTTTTGTTTTTATTTATAGCTTGCTTCAATTTGTTATTTTAATTGGTTGTATTTCAATATTTACTGTTTCATGCCAGACGTGTGACATGTACGCCACCAGCAGCCAGCTTGATTCTGGTCACTAATGTAAACAAATGTGAACTCCCAAGGAAATCTGCATAAACTGCTCAAATAGCAGAACAGTTTTAATCTTTACTGTCAGCTGTGGAAAACAAATTACATCACACAAAAGTACAGCTGCATTTTAAAAACACAAACTTGGCTTTGTTGTAGCGAGTAATGCATAAAATGCAAGTCAACTATTAGCATTGGTTATTAGCATTCAAGTCAAACATAATAGTCTCTAAGACATCTTCTAGCCATGAAAATATAGCTTGTCTGAAACGTTTTGTGTGTATAGTAGAATTACATTTTATAGTGAGTTTGAGCTTTTAATGCTAAGTTAAAAGTCCATGTAAAGTCAAAGAAAAGCCATTCAAAAGCCCAGATGGCTGCGCTGACTGCTCTAGGAGAAGCTGGCAAAACCCGCCACATTCCAGGCAACATTTGTGAACCATTTATAAAAAAGACATTTGTCGCTTTCGGTAGAAAAAAAAATCTCCAACCAGCTGCAATTCTGATTTTTAATTCTATTATTGATATGTGACGTTTGTTAGCATGAACCGTTATGAACCGTGAAAATTATTTGAAGTTTATTGCACTTTTTACGCCCGCCAACAAACAACAGATGAAAATTAGCTTCCTGGCTAACTCTGGCATATTATGCAGTTACTGTTGGTCAATGTGCTCTGTCTGTTAATAAATAAATAAAATAAGTGTCCGGCAGTGATCTTAAAGTATCTATTCATTTTAGCACTCTTCCAAACCCCCCAGGAAATAGAACGGACCAGAAGCTTGCCAGAAGCTGCCGTGCACAGAACCCTCTCTGTAATGACGCACACCATGACGACAGCCCTCACAAAAGCCTTTAAAGTATATTTAATTGTAGTTCTGCACCGCATAATGTTTCTTTGTCATTCGCATATGACAAGGAGGTAAAGGTTTTCAGCTCAAGGTTACTGTATCTGAGGCCATTGTGTATTTGCATTCATCCTTTTCTGTATGGGACAGTTACAAGGCTTACAATACGGCTTGTTTATGTTTTTTTCTTTCTTTCTCCCCATTTCCTGCTCCATGTCACCCCGTCATTCATGTGTCTCGTAACAGCGTGATTGTGTCAGGAGGCTTCAATGTGGAGGAGGCCAGAGTGCGTTGTGTGTCCAGCCAAGATGCAATTAGTAGAGACGCACATTTACAGACATTGGGGAAATTGTGCCAAAGGTCACGGGGGTCAGCAAAGAAAGTGTATTTATGGGAGTATAACATGTAATAGGATCACAACAAGAACACAACAAACAAATAAGGAGGTGAAAGCTGCACTGATCCAATTGAATGCACATATCTCCCAGTAGGTTTATTGGAGATGAGTGAATGGACACTTTTATACCATGGAACCTTTAATATCATTTAATGCCCATTCACATAAAAGTAGGAACTATGGACTGGGGCTATACTCAGGGGCAGGTACTTTCCCGTCAGACCAGGAACCTATTGGTAACATGTACACGTTTGTAGTGTAATACTTTTGATTCACTAAAGACTGCAAATGTGGAATAACTATGATAATAATTCCAGTTGTTTGAGCTTTATTGCGCATCACAGCATTATGTGCATGGTTTACACTGCTAAAAAGGCTAACACTATATACAAATATATTAATGTTCCACACTATACTTTGCTATGTTTAAAGACACTTTTAGCCACAGTCAATGTGTGAACGTGAGCATTATTCCTCTGAATAATGAGCGACTGGCTGGGGAATTGTAGGGACTTTGTTAGGTTTTGTTGAGTCATCATCTGATGGAAAAGAACATAATGCATGTATCAGTATGTATCACCTTAATATAAAGGTATTATATTAATGTTATTTTTTGGGGGGCAATTGCAGTAGGACCTGTACCATTAAAACATTGAAGAATAAAAATTCACATTGCTTTGTGTGGGATCAGGTGTATGGAGTTTTGGGCTCTTGTGTTCTATTGTAGGACTCTCAAGGTGTTAGAAATGTACTTCGGTCCGGTTTAAAACCTTGAGAAGTGTATTGACCTCCATGCTTTATCTACAGCATTTCTGGATAAATGCTCATGTCATACCTTTATGCATGTCAAAAGCTTTAAAATTCCTTTCTTAACTCTTTCCATTCACTTTCACTTTCCATTCACTCAAATTATGCTGTTTAAAGTTAATCAAGTATTGTATTAAAACCTCCCACATCCTACTGAGTGGCTCTGGTCTCTCGGCGGCTTCAGAAACAGGAGGTGTGAGTGGTCAGCACCTGTTCGTAGAACTCGTTGACGATGCCCTCTGTCCACTGGAGGTGCAGGTCTTTGCACTTCAAAGGCCCGTTTATGTCGGCCAGTTTGATGCACATCTGGCACACCAGCAGCCGGTCATTCTCATTGGACCAGTCAATCCCAGAGGAGGGGTCGTCGCCCACCTGAGGAGACCAGCACAGACATAACATTGGTATGGAAATAATGCTCTCATCAGTGATGTAACCACGGAAAGGTGAGCTAAATGACCATAACACTAAGAGAAGGTCCGATCTCCTTTAGTCTGGTCTGGGCCTGGTTAGTACTTGGATGGAGCCACTGGGAATACAAGTGGCTCTAATCTAGTACCAACTTCCCACTGCACCCACCTTGCCATGTATGAATGTAGTGTGTGTGTGATTGGTGTGATAAATATAGATAATACACTGTTGTCTATGAAGTACAGTACACCTAGTGCAAAATGTACAGGTGTGGTTCATGGAAACTCACTTCCAGGGAACAAGAGCTGCTTTCAGTATACTGAGAGTGCTTTTCTTTTGTCCAAGCAGTTTGTCCAGTAACATACTTCTGTGCTAGTGCTCACAAAGAAAATATATCTGTGGACAACTGTGTGCACAACTGAGCAAGGCAGATACTTGATTCTCTGTGTTTTCATTTAAGCATGTGATATGTTGCATATTGCATTTCTTATTCTTATTAAAAATGTCCACTCCTCTGTTACATTTGCTATGACAGAAAGTGTGAATCCAGTACTTCACCATGCTTTTTCCTAAAATTATAACCTTCATTCGTTTTTTAAGTTTTAAAGGAATAATAGAGGATTTTTGGCGACCAATCTGAGTCTCATTTCCTCATGGCGTGGACAGCCGAGTAGTTCTCCCACATGTCAATCATTCCCTGCGTGCTACTGCACACCTGCAGCCTCGTTCTGGCTCGTTCCCAGGATAGCAGCAGGTTTCCCTGGCTGCGCATGCGTGGTTGATATGCCGGTGTGTGTTTAGCGACTTCCTTCAGTGTAAAGTACAAAATGACAACAACAGAGAAATACTGAGTTTGAGCTGCTCAGAAGAGATGGAAATCTGCAGAGACAAGAGATGGCGGCCTCTTGGAAAGAACCTGAGGGTGGGGGGTGAGCGTGCGCATGTAGAAAACGATTCAGTTGTATCATCTGGACTCTGTTTTTTTTTTAAACGATACGTTTCAACTCTCATCCAAGAGTAATTCTCAATCTGCGAATCAAGCCCGGGAACTCCGATATTTATCCTACTCTGGGTAGGCCCTGCCCACTGGGCGGGACCTCCTGATAAAAGGTGTTATTGGTTTCACCAGACACTAAACCTCTTTGTTTTCTAACAAAATAGCCTCTTTGTTTACTATCAGTCCTTTAATGGGTCCTTTTGTCCCTGGCACTCTCTCTCTCTCTGTGAAACTGATTAACATCCGAATGCTCTGGGTGTCTAAAAAGACGGATGCTCATCAGTTTCACAGGGAGAGAGTTCCCAGCCTTGATTCGCAGATTGAGAATGACTCTTGGATGTGAGTCGAAACGTATCGTTTAAAAAAAAAAACAGAGTCCAGATGATACAACTGAATCTTTTTCTACAATGGAACACTCCTGGACAAATGAGGGACTACACTACACCGACACTGTGCGCATGCCCATTTAAAAAAAAGGGACTAACAGTCGCTTGAGTTCTCAAATCGGCCAAAAATCCTCTATTATTTCTTAAAGTCCTTATTTTACATTTTTCAATTGATTGCTAGTAGTTAATTAATAATTAAAATGTAAGGGTTAAGGGTTTTGATTTAAATATCTTAACTGACCACTTAGCAAGTGAAGAGGTAAGTTTAGAGAGACAGTATTTTTCAGTTTGATAAATCCGGTCATTTCATTCCTTCATGACACAATTAAGTAAATCTCTTTTTGTCTAATCCGCTCTTTACCTTAGCATTGAACTCAGCGAGGAAGTCGAAGTGTTTCTTCAAATCGGTGGCAAGTATGGCCTCAATGACCAGGAAGCGGAAGCGCTTGAACTCGACATGGTCCAGGTTGACCAGGAAGTTGAACTCGGGCCGGGACAGGAACAGGTTCCAGGCTGAGGCGGCGTGGTGGTTCTCTAGAACCGAGCGGTCATTATAGAGGACTGCCTGAAAAGACACACAGGCATTACTCACCAGGTCTGAAGGGAAGTGGGATGATGGAACATATTTCAATAGCCTAAAATTGTAAATAAATAAATAAATAAATAAAAAAAGAACAATTATTAACTCAAAAATGTGTTCCAAAGAGTGGAAGGTGTTATAGGGCTATCAAACACAAAATTAAATGTATGGCCCTGTCCCACTGCACATTACCTGCCACATGATCAGTATTTGGCACTTTAACAGTTTATACGTGTGTGCACTTTGAAGATGAGGAATGCACATTACACGTTTCCTCATCTTGCCAAAAATGTTACTCTCAAATCCCCTTTTGAGGGTCAAAATGTTGTACCTGTTGTAATTTGTGTTGCAGTGGGTGCAGTGTGACTACCTGAGGAGCACTGGTGGCCACCAGGAAGGCGTTGGTCCTGCCGGGGTGGTCGTAGTCGTGCATGGCCGCTGCCACATACAGGGCCATGAGCTCCAGAGCTGGTATGAGGCCGGACAGGCAACCGTAACCATCCTCTGAAACAGTGTAGGTCTTGGACACCAGGAAGCCCATATGACTGTGTGTTATCCCACTGTCAGAGTCTGCCACAGGGCAGAAGACCAGAGGGTCAAGGTCAAGAGGTTACAAACCCCTCGCTCATGTAATCACTTCAATAAACAAAGAGTGGGCTTATCCCAACTTATTTTACTTCTACAAATAACATTTTAAAGTAACTGATACTATAGCTTTATTTGCTTGCCAACAAAGATCAGTTATATGATAAGGAACATCACAAACTAGACTATTACATATTAAAGTGTGGCTTCAAAGTCCTCTAGAAAAAAAACAATAATTTTCATAGTAGTTTTCACATATTGCATTTGATAATAGCCTATTTTATCATTCTAACGATAAATACAGTGCATTTGGAATAAATTCACTGCGCATCACTTTTTCAACATCTTGTTATTTTACAGCCTTATTCCATAAGTACATAAGGATTCACAGCCTTTGTTCAATACTGCGCTCGCACCACGAGCGAGCGGCGCCGCTTCTCCTCCGCTGCACCGGCGTTTCCACGCGCTCCCGCACCCGCCGCCCCGGAGGTCTGTACCTGGGCGAAGGTGTGGCCCCAGCCCGCCACAGGAGCAGACACGGAGAGCGGGGCACCGGCTCCACCCGGAGAAAAGCAGCCCCATACAACCAAGGTACAGCCCCGTTTCTCTGCTTTCCCCGCTCCACAGACGGGGGCGATCTGGTCACAAAACTGGACTCAAATGCGTCTTGATTGGGCTAGAGCAACGCCGGCGTCTGGTATGTGGACTGCCGCTTCTGTCCCAACGTCTTTGTTTTGTTAGTCGTTTCCATTGTTTTGTTTTGTTCCCGCGTCTCTGTGTTGTCTTCTGTCTACATCCCTGTTCCTTAACTTCATCGGACATTACTGCACCGTCCATCGCTCATCTCCTCCCTCACTCCTGGACTATCTACTGCCCTAGCCGCCAGCTAACAGCTGGCTTAACACCTGCTGAGGTCCGTCATGGTATTGCGGGGCCTCCCTGCCGTGCAGACAAGGTCTGGGGCAACCAACGCCACTCACTCCACCAGCTTCAACACCCGGTCCACTGCTGCTTTTTCACAACTCTCTGCCCACCAGCTTCTAGTTAACCAGCTTCTAGCCACCGCCAACATTCTAACTGGATTACTCTCATCTGCTGTTACGTTCCATCTCCTCCTCGGACTATCACTCCCACGCCTCCAGGCCACCGCTCCACCAACTTCTCGCCTACTCACCTACACCGCTGCTGACCTTCACCTCCTCAACCATAACCACCGTCTCCCAGCTGCTGCTGCCTCTGCAGCTAGCCCAGCTAGGATCCTTCGCCGGCCCCGCTACATCCACAGGGGCTCTGGTCTCTCCCATAACCAACACTCCAACGACGGCTCACCTATCCCCTCACTCTGGACTAGTTTTCGCCCCCCTGTCACCCCCACCTGCCGCACTGCCAACCTCAGCAACCTCCGCCCCCCCATCTCCGCGCCCCCATCCATCTCCGCGCCCCCATCCATCTCCCTTGCACTGCTGAACTGCCGCTCCCTCGCCAACAAATCACCTGTTATATCTGAACTGCTACTGGACAATAACATTGATCTGCTTCTCCTCTGTGAAACATGGCAACAGCCCCTGGACTTCTATGCTCTCAACCAAGCCACTCCCTCCAACTACACTTACACTGCCAAACCCCGCCTCTCCGGGCGTGGGGGAGGTCTTGCTGTTATTCATAAAAAATCTACATCCATCACTGAACTGAACCTCAACCTTCCATCCATCTCATCATTTGAATACCTCGCCTTCTCCCTCCCCAACTCTATCACCGCTATCCTGATCTATCGTCCCCCAAAGCCCCACCCCTCTTTCCTCACTGAATTGTCTGAACTCCTCACCATCGCATCCTCTCTCTCTGCCCGCCTCCTACTCACTGGTGACTTCAACATCCACATTGACTGCCCCAACGCCCCACTGACATCCGACTTCCTCTCTCTCCTGGACTGCTTCCATCTCACCCAACACATTGACTTCCCCACCCATACCAAAGGCCACACTCTGGACTTAGTCTGTTCCTCTCTCCTACCCATATCTAAGCCCCACCCCCTCCCCTTCCCACTCTCTGATCATCTCTGCCCCCCTACCCTCGCCCCACAACCCCAAAAAACGCACCATCACCTACCGCAATATCAAGTCAGTCAACCCCCTCACGCTCTCCCAGCTCATATCCTCTGCTTTCCGCCCTGACTCCCCCCCCTCTTCCCCCGACGACTATGCTGTCATGCTCAACACCACCCTCTCCGACTCCCTTGACTCCCTAGCCCCCTGGAAAACCTCCTCCGTCTCATACATCAACCCCGCCCCCTGGTACACCCCTGAACTCCGCACCATGAAGCAGACTGGCCGCCAACTCGAACGACTCCTCAAAAGAACCCGCCTCACCGTCCACGCCGAAGCTTTCAAATTACACATCTCCTCCTACCGTGACGCTCTCCAAGCCGCCAAATCTGCCCACCTCTCCACCCTCATCAACAGCTCCCACCGGAGCCCTCGCACCCTGTTCTCCACCGTCAACAAGCTGCTCCAGCCACCGGACATCACTCCACCCTCCTCCCCTGACCTCTGCAACTCTTTCCTCCTTGCCTTCAATGACAAAATTTCCAAAATCAACAGCTCCATGACTGCCGTCTCCATTAACTCCATCACCACCCCCACCCCTGCCCCCCCTCCGCTCCCTGACCACCCACCCTTCCCTGCCCTCACCACCTTCTCCTCTGTTAACTCCTCTCATATCATAGACCTCATCACCGCTTCCAAAACCACCACCTGCTCTCTCGACCCCCTCCCAACGAATCTAACCAAGGCCTGCCTCCCTGCTCTCATCCCCCATCTCACCACCCTCTTCAACCAGTCTTTATCCCTCGGCCATGTTCCTTCCATCTACAAACTGGCCTCCATCACCCCCATCCTCAAAAAACCCACCCTAGACTCCGCCAACCTCTCCAACTACCGCCCCATCTCCAACCTGCCGTTCCTCTCAAAAACGCTGGAACGCATCGTCGCCGCCCAACTTCACACCCACCTCCAGTCAAACAACCTCTATGAACCCCTCCAATCTGGCTTCCGCCCACTTCACAGCACTGAAACAGCCCTGGTCAAAGTACTCAACGATCTCCTCACCTCTGCAGACTCCGGGGCCCTCAACATCCTGTTACTACTAGACCTCAGCGCAGCCTTTGACACTATAAACCATTCCATCCTCCTACAAAGGCTGCGCCAACTGGGTGTTGAGGGCTCTGCACTTGACTGGCTCACATCCTACCTCACCAACAGGCAAGAGTTCATTTCCCTCTCCGGTCACTCATCCACCCTCTCCCCAGTAACGCAGGGGGTCCCCCAGGGCTCAGTCCTCGGCCCCCTCCTCTTCATCTGCTACATCTTCCCCCTTGGTCACATCCTCCGCCAACTCAACCTGGACTTTCACTGCTACGCTGACGACACCCAGATATACCTCACCACCAAATCCACCCAAAACCCTCCCCTCAGCCACATCGAAACCTGCATCTCTACAATAAAATCATGGCTCACTCTCAACTTCCTCAAACTGAACAGTGACAAAACAGAGCTCCTCCTCATTGGCACCAAATCCACTCTCAATAAAACTGGTCCCTTTTCACTCAGCATCGACACCTCGACCATCACCCCCTCTACCCTGGTACGCAATCTCGGTGTCATCATGGACCCCACCCTCTCCTTCACTCCCCATGTCAAGACCTCATACTTCCACCTCCGCCGCATCGCCAAAATCCGACACTTTCTCACCCTCCCCGCTGCTGAATCCCTCATCCATGCCTTCATCTCCTCCCGCCTTGACTATTGCAACTCCCTCCTCACTGGCATCTCCTCCCATTCCCTCCATAGACTCCAAATGGTCCAAAACTCCGCTGCCCGCCTCCTCACCCACACCCGGTCCCGTGATCACATCACTCCCGTTCTCCGATCTCTCCACTGGCTCCCCATCAAGCAGCGCATAAACTTTAAAATACTCCTCCTCACCTTCAAAGCTCTTCACCACCTTGCCCCCCCTACCTGTCTGACCTCCTCATCCCCCACCGCCCCACCCGAGCTCTCCGATCCTCCTCCTCTCTCACCCTGACTGCACCAACATCCCGACTCAAAAGTTTTGGCGACAGAGCATTCTCCCGAACAGCACCCCGACTCTGGAACTCCCTCCCCCAACCTGTCCGCCACTCTCCCTCACTCACAACATTCAAATCCCGCCTAAAAACATACCTCTTCACCCAAGCCTATGACCTCCCCTACCCCTAGCCTCCTCTACCCCATTGCCTACACTTCTACCCCCTGTTACATCCCCATCTTTTTCTCTCTACTTCTTCTGTCTTGTTCATTTTATCTGTATATTAATGTGTATTGTACGTGTTGTCCCCCCCTGTCTGTAAATACCCCCCCCCCCCTTTTTTATTATGTTCAGCGTCTTTGGGTCACTGAAAAGCGCTATATAAATAAAAGTTATTATTATTATTATTATTATTATTATTAATACTGTGTTGAAACACCTTTGGCACTAATTACAGCCTCAAGTCTTTTTGAGTATAACACTACAGTTTCTCCCATTCTTCTTTGCAGAACCTCCCAAACCCAATAAGTTTGGCTGGTGAGTGTTACAGACATTTTCAGATCTCCAGAGATGTTCAATTGGGTTCAAGTCTGGGCTCTGGCTGTCCCACTCAAGGAAAGTCACGGAAGTCAAGAGTTGTGCAGTAGCCACTCCTCTGTTATCTTGGCTGTGTACTCAGGGTCTTTCTCTTGTTGGAAGATGAACCTTTGCCCCAGTCTGAGGAGGTCCAGAGTGCTCTGGAGCAGGTTTTCATCATTCTCTGTACACATTCTCTGCATTCATCGTTCTGTTGATCCTGACTAGTCTCCCAGTTTCTGTCGCTGTAAACATCCCCACAGCGTGATGCTGCCTCCACCATGCTTCACTATAGGGATGGTCCTGTCCAGGTGATGAGCGGTGCCTGGTTTCCTCCAGACATGACGCTCGCTATTCAAACCAACGAGTTCAATCTTTGTTTCATCAGACCAGACATTTTTGTTTCTCATGGTCTGTGAGTCCTTAAGGGGCCTTTTTGCAAACTCCAGGTGGGCTGTCATGTGCCTGAGGAGTGACTGCCGCCTGGCCGCCCTGCCATTCAGGCCTGATGCTGCAGGAATGGTCGTTTTTCTGGAAGGTTCTCCTCTCTCCACAGAGACACACTGGAGATCAGTCAGAGTGACCATCAGGTCCCTTCCCCCTGATTGCTCAGTTTGGTGGAGGGCCTGCTCTAGGAAGAGTCTTGGTGGTTCCAAACCTTTTACAGATGATGGAGGACACTGTGCTCATAGGAACCTTCAATGCTGCAGAAGTTTCTGTCTCCTTCCTCAGATCTGAGCCTTGATACAATTCAGTCTCAGAGGTCTACAGACAGTTCCTAGGACTTCATGGCTGTGTTTGTGCTCTGACATGCTGTTAACTGTGGGACCTTAAACAGATACATGTGTTGTTGCAAATCGAGTCCAATCAACTGAATTTATCACAGATGGACTCTAATCAAGCGTCTCAAGGAGGATCGAAGGAAGAATGATGTACCTGAGCTCAATTTTGTGTGTCATTGGTGTGAATACTTGAGATTTTTTGTTTTGTTTTTTACACATTTAAGTACAATTCAAACCATTGTCATTATGGGGTATTTTTTGTAGAATTTTGAGGGAATTAATGAATTAAATTTTTTTTTTTAAATAAAGCTGTAACATCACAAAGTGTGGAAAAAGTGAATACATTCCAAAAAAACTGTATATATTTTAAGTCAGTATTTGCTCTCACGTGGGTGAAGGCTCTTTGCATGAGCGTTTTAATAAGTATTATTTTGGAGAATCAATATTCTTGAGTGCAATTTCCCTCCCATTCATACACATGCACTTTACTTTTTACCCAAACCCAAGCCTAAACACACAAATACAAACACAAATGTGCACATGCAGGCGAGGGGAACACTTGAAGACTCCGATCCACTTATATGTGGATCAAAGGGATGGCCCAAGTAAGGCACACAAAAGAGGTTATGGAAATGTGGAAGTCTAATCTGCCAACAATTTCATGCTGTTCTACACTTCAAATAGAGAAAATGCTCCCACCAAAGCGCCGGCTGTAATATGAAAAGTATATGAAAAGTAGGATAAGAACTTATCCTACTACTTCTGCTTGGGTGATGCTCTGTATAAATATGACTACACTGGCAGAGTCTGAGAGGGTCCTGTGGTTTTGGATCAAACGTATACAATAGCACCCCCATGTGGACAACTCTTTCAATTACCTGAGTCGCTGGCCGATCCGTGGTCATTGAGGAGGCTGGGCAGACCAGGCACAGGCTGAGTGGTGAGGTACCAGACCGCGTGAAGCACATCTGTGGCGTGCACCCTGTTGTGGTCTGCAGTGAAACACACACCAGCGTGTTAGAGTTCAGCTCAACCACCACCAGGGGGCACTGCTGACCTCTGTATGATACTCCTTAGACCAGTGATTCTTCCACTCCAAGTAACAATACCTACATAATATACGCAAAGGGCCTGTACTTGATTTTAATGTATTCTATTGTCAAGATGAATGCGCTTTACAGTTTATGGTAAATGCAGCTAAATAAGAAATATATTAATCAATGCATTTTACTAAGCATTTTGTTGGGTATAAACAAACACAGAAGCTTCGTCCAATCAGGGCCATAATCACTAAGAATTATGTACAAATAATGCTTTATCAAGAATGACAATAAACGATAATGAAAAAAGTTTCTGTGACATGGGGCAGTATGGAAATATCAGATTGACAGAAAAGACTAAGTAGGTGGAGCTAAAGTAAGATAAAGTAGCACATACTCCTGACTCATGGTTCAAAATCAGGTACAGAACCTTTAAAACTAGAATATAATCCAAATATAGATCAAATCATAACATATGTACAACACGTATAATGAAAAGTGAGCTAAATTTAAAGCTGCACCATGTAATTTTTCAGATGGAGGGTCTGTCTTTTACTGTTTTCCATGAAAATGTTATTTCTTTGTCAGGAAAGTTCCACAACACAGCATTCCACTTATTTATCTCCACGACGAGCACACAAACCGGAATAAAAACACCTGCAATTGACTCAACGTAAGACAAATTAATGCCACTATGGAATAAACCAGAAAAGTTACACAGTGCACCTTTAAACCAGACGTTAACCCGGTCTAAACCTAGAGAAAACCAGGACTACACCAACAGAACACACCCCACTTTTTGAGAACCAGTTACACTATATTTTCTAACGCTATCCTCTGCCCTCTGGTGTTAAGTGTCGGTATTACACCTGTGAGAGGCCGGTAAAAGGAGCTTACACGGTATGTCCCGGTAACCGTTCTCAAGGGTATGGAAGTAGTTCATGAATTCTTTAACAGGGATCTTGAAGGTCTCGAACAGGCCCGTGTCTTCAAAGAGTCGGTACGAGACCTGCGGCACAACAATCTTCTGTTATTTATTCGCCTGGCACCAAACCACAAGCGTCCAGAAAGTCTAATCTGTTACTGTGCATTCTCAAGCTCGCTTTTATGTCTACTTGATCATGTTTGAATCATTTCCGGCAGTTTGGAATCAGAGTTTTACACAGCTATGTTTTAATTGAAGTGTACATTGATAGTATATATACATTAATCAAGCATGTGGAAAAAATAAATAAAATACTAATAGTTCACTCCAAACAGTAAAAAGAAAGTAGCATCAAATGATATGTAAATCAAATGTATTATCGTTGTAATTCTTAGTGTTATTGTGTAATGCTTTTTTCAGTAATCAACAGTTTTATATATTGTTTAGTGGGAAAAAGAGGCTAAACGCACAAAGTATTTATACTTTGCACCTAATTGTTTGTAAAATATGTTTGATTCATTCCATAAAGCTCAAATAAATAAGTTAAAGCCTCTCGAGCTCATGTATGCTACAGTTGATTCTTTACTTTTGGAGGTCTTGTCTTACCTGACTGAGGATCCTTCCACATTTTCCATTAGTCCTCTCCATCAAATCAAAGATAGGGAAGTTCCAATTATTTAGCTGGCTCATCAGAGGCTCCAGAGCCTCCATCAACAACGGTTCAGGGGCCAAAACTGGTTTGTCCTGTGTGAGGATGTGAAGTATTGAGAGGATATCTTTCAAATCTTCTGAATGAACGGTAAACAGTGTGTTATCTGCAGACGTGCTGACCTCTGGAGGTATTAGTGGGTGAAGGATGACATTTTGAGAGGTGCTCTTGCCCTCCTCCGTGTCCTCCTCTGTGGGTGCTACGTCACTGCTGTCACTGTGGTTGGCCTCGTGGGTGCTCTCGTAGTCTGACGACACAACCACTGGGTCCTCTCCTGCACGAGCACAAAAACAGAACCGAACACCACCACGAAAGTTCATTGTTATTTGTACGCTTGGTAATGTAAACCATTTATATGCCATTAATAAGCTCTGGTTATTTGTTTATGCACTTACAAGGCATTTACTAGCACTTGTCAACTTATAATAACATTTACAAAATGTTTTTAAGAGCATTAACAAGCTGCTTTTTAAAGAACTAGTGCTAATTAATGCTTTATAAATCGTTTATTAACATTATTTCAAAGGGTTCATTCATTTTTGACAACATCATGCAAGCTCAGCAGTTTTTCACACAGGCAAACTCAGTCTGGTGCTGCTTAGTTTGAAGGTTTGTTTTTATACATTTGACCTTGATCTTCAGGCCACAAACTAATGGCAGCTTCCTTAATAAGTCATTTCTGTTGAAGGTTAGAGTTGCTTCCTTCTCTTCTCTGTCAAAGGTCTTTCAGGTAAAAACTCCTCCCTTTAAGACTGCGTTTTGTTCGTTTTGCAGTCCAGAATGCCTTCAGACTTCTTCTGGATGGGAGTCAAAACGTCTTGAACTTAAAACCTAACTGACTTCCTTAGAAACCTTTGTTACTATGGACCACGTGTGGGTCAATACGGCTTTTACATTGACAAACTTCCACCACATTGTCGCTACTTTTGTCCAATATGCGTGCCATAAAGTGTAAAAAGCAGCAGCTGGGAACATACCTGACCGAGGTATCCTGTCTCCTTTGTCCATAGAACCTTCTCCATGACATAGTTTGATGTATGGCCTCCCACAGCTTAAAACAGAAGGGATACAAGAGTTACAAATACACATATCTAAAACTGTTTGCAAACTAACAAGAAGGAAAACTACAGGGGCATAAAAGCCTATCAGCCAAATACAGAATGATCAGAGACTAGTGTTTGATGTGTTGCAAGTTGGCAGAACTTATTAAAAAGTAAAATCCTTCTGGGATTCCTGTAGCTCTGTCTCCGCGTCAACAAAAAGACTTGTTAATGAACCTAATAGATGAACACATCAACAAAAAACACATCAACTCAAATATGTTATTTGATACTTTCAGATTTATGACGCACAAAGTCATGTTTCTTCAGAGTTCTGCACAGTTCTGATCCAGCTCGATTACGGCTCTCCCACGTACTGAAGATTTCCTCTGCTTCAAACGTTTTCCATTGAGCAACAAGCACCAAGTTTCTCAAATGTCTGTCCCACCAGCATTAGTTCTGTTTGTGGCATCAATGACTTAAGAGTCGACAGTGGAGCACGTTTCTGGTGGAAGGTCATATACCTGCTCGTCTTTGCTTTGCTCTGAATGTTCCACAGTAAGTCATTAAACTGATCTATCTTGCACTTATTCAATTACAGGCATTTTTAATGCAAAAAACAAAACAAAAAACGTGCAAAATGTGTAGGAGAGATAGATTTAATTCAATACTAATTTGTCCATATTGCTTCTACCTTTCCTTGGAACATTTCATTAAAATTATGACTTAGTTTGGTGGCATTGTCCCAGTAGTAATATTTGCATAACAGTCAAACAACATTTAAAAAATAAAAGTAAGAGTTAACAAGAAGTAGTGCTGCTGCCAAGATTCCCTCTGCTGATGTCATCAATAAGCGACATTTTACACACAACAGACGCATTAACAATCATTTAACGATTATCATTATCGTCAAATCATAACTATTGTGTGGTTTATATGTATTTTGTCCCTTGTTTACAGAATGGTAACACTTGTGGAATTACCTGTGTCACATCTGCTGCTCGCGGGAGCACAAAGAGCTGTTGTGTGTCTATCAGCGTCTGACAAATGTAGCTTGAACAGTGGAGAGCCCGGCCCACATGCAGCAGACTAATGGTCCGGACGGAGACCTTCACAAAGAGCTGGTGTTTTCACAGCCAGTGCTGACCACTGTAATGTGGAGCAGGTGTGGGATATCCAGAGGTTTCATGCTTTGGCCAATGAACACTTTGTACAATATTACTGAGGATTAAAAGGAGCAGAAAGAAGCTATTTGAGGTTAAAGAAGACCTATTATGTTTTTGTCTGTAATCGTGTTATAATCTATGACACATATGGATCTTTATTTCATATTTTGGACATTTTAAAGCTCCACTTTCATCTAAAACAAGTCCACTGGCCCCTGGTTGAAAACTGTGGTGTTGATTTGCGTCTGCACTTTTACTGTGTCTCACTGTAAACGTTATCACTACAACCTGCAGCCTTTTCTTCCATTTTAAGTGTGAAAAATGTCTTGGCGACGCTGCTGAACCTCTGATTAAGAAAAACATTAAAGAGTGATGTAAGCACAGAGCAGTCAGCATGTAATTGGTGAAAGTGGTAATTGTCAGAGCAATGGTGTCTCAATTGCAGGAGAATAAGGACTCAAACAAGCATGAATCACTCAAAATACATCTTCACAATACACGCTTTAAGTGGTTACGTGAGAAGGGAAAACAATTATAACATGTGCTTCAAGTGCATTATGACAGGTTAACCCTAATTGTAGCAAAGCAGTAAGAGCGAGTAAGCACAGCATACGCACAGGAAATGCTTTTAATAGTAACCAGTGTGACAAGCTGCACCAGCAATGTCATACGCTGTGCGTCGCTCAAATTAGACTGGAGCTCCAGTTTTATGTCTCCAGGCTTTTTAGCAGAGGAAACACAGGAGAGAGGGTCAAGGTAAAGTGACGATGCCCTTTCAAAAAACAGTCACGTAAACATAAACCACATCCAGGACCTTGGGGATGATTCATGCTGGACTAGAACGAGTTGATCGTCAGATTGGAGACAACTTAAAGACAGAAGACATGGCCTGAAATAGCTGAAACGTTGAAGGTAAGCAGTTTAATGAATGCAAGCACAGTGGCCACGGCTCGTTATTGCTATATTGAAAAAAAAAATCTTGAGTTTAAATCCAACATTTGACAATTTACTGCATGTGATTCCCCAGTGAACGAGATTTCACTTAAAAATGTACCAAAAAGGTGATTTTGTACGTCTCTTTTAAAAGACACCTTTTATGCTTTATTTTTGGTATACACTAACCTGGAGCATATAAAACTAATACAACATTATACATTTTGTTCACTGTAAACAGCTAAATTGATATAAAATGACTTGTTCCCCTGACTTTCTGTTCAAAACTACAAAAGTGATTTTCTGCTGCTCAACATCACCAGTTCCAAATCCCTTTCATTGTGTCTGTACTCTGCCGATCTTTAGCTTAACTAATACTTTTATCAGCTACTTTTTACTGCATCCATCATCACGCAGTGTTATTGAAGAGTGTAAAAAGTGGCACTCCGTGATGCCGTTTTGCCAATGCAGCAGCCGAATTCCCGGGCGGACTGACATTGAGCCGTCAGCGCAGAATGTAAATAAGATCGTCTCGTTTTCACTTCAGGAATCTGTCCATCAACCGCACGGGCATTCCACGTTTATGATATGAAAAACATTGGTGTGAAGTTACAGTAATAAGCACTGTAAGCAATGTACTTACGGCAATTTAAACGTCTCCGAGCGCTTAACCTGCAGGATCAATGAGCCACCCAGCGTGTTTTTGTCTGCGTTTTGCAATGTTAATGGAAGACAGAGGTCAAACGTGGCTCTTTGGACTGTAACACTGACGCTGTTTTTATAGATGTAAAGCAGCCACAGCAGCAACTCAAATAACAGTCTATTGAAGGAGTATGTTGGCTCTCTTCATGTAACCAAGCTTTTCCAGGTATGCACTGGATCAATGCCCCGGACCGCCAGCATTAGTCTGTTTCACTGAATGCGTAACGTGGTGAAGATGTCGTTTTGAGCGAGTCTGGAGTCATTCTTTTTGACTTCTGACTTGTACGCTGGATTTTGTTGGATCAAATGTTATGTCAAAATGATTCTTGATAATTGTTTACACTAAAATGGCATCAGATCAACTCCAATCGAAGTTCCAATGAGGCATAAAGTTAATAATGACACGATCACAACTGGAACTGGAAGACACGTTTCATGGGGAGTTCTTTTGGGTGAGACGGATTCTACTTTTTGATTGGATAAAATCTGACGTTATGAAATCATGTACAGAAATGGGTCATTTCTGTTTCTGAACTAATTAAAGGTGCACAATGTTCATTTTCTGACGGAGGGTCCGGTGGGTTTCCATGGAGACTAGGTCCAGTCAGGTCAGATCTGTGTAGAGGTGACCTTCCTCACAGTAAAGAATGTTTTTTTTAAATGTATTTATTCATTGATTTTTGTGTTTGCTGACACTTTATAATAACTACAATTATTATTATTACCTGCCTTAGTAAAGAATGAACAAGACTTCCTTCATTATGAACAATTAATTCAACCCTATCCTTAATTAAGTAGTTACTAAGCCTGAATCATTCCTAATAAACTATATGCTCATTATGAATTAAGGCAAATTAAGGTGTAGTTATTATCAAGTGGTACCTTGTGTTTTTTAATAAAAAAGGTATTAGAAAACACAATTTCTGTAAATGCATTTGTGGAGAATTGACACAGACCTTTGGCAATCTAATGGCTACTTCGATTAGGATTAGAACTGAGATGAATTAAATGTATTAATGTGTTAAATCTCTTTTGTAAGAGTGTCCTGGCCAAGGTAGAACAACATAGAACATTTCACACTCACTGTCAATCAGCAGAAAGTGACAGACTTAATAAAGCATTTGCAGTTTGATATCTTTGTAATCTAAAAGAGTCCAACAAAACCAACTCTTTTGATTTAAACCCCTTTTGGAGTTAATTTCACACAGCAACAGATCTAAAATATATTGTGCTTTGACCATTTGACACATTTCTATTTGTTTTTATTTTTTAATTGACATAGTTGATAGTAAATAAGAAGCAGAAATAACGACATACACCATTCAGAAAAGCCCAAAGTGACACATTCTGGGTTTGAGGCTCTATTTCAGTTCACTTTGACGTATGGTTCACGTGCATCCTGACAAAAACCCTTGGACTGTATGAAAACACATCTTGAAGGGTAATAATAAATATTCCGCCCCGTATCTTAATGCAACGTCCAGCTGTCGCCGCGTCTTTGACTTTGCTGTAATTTAGTCCGTTTCTTTACCCAAGCTCTCTCAGCAGGATGACGGATCACCTTTTGGTTCAAAGCCCAAGAGAACAGCAGCCGACCGAGCTTTGATAAACACAGAGCCCATTATTTTAACTTCAAGGAATCCACCAACGCTGGGCCGAGAAGACTTGAAGAAGCAAACATGTACATTTTATGGAGGTGGGTGAGTGTGATAAGCAGAGCGCCTGCGTCTGATGCATGCGTGTTGTTCTTTCCCGACTGAGGGCTGACATGATGGAAAAACAGAGTGGAATCAAGAAGCCTAATGTCCTAATTAAGATTTTACTGATTTGATGGAGCAGCGCACAGGAGACAATTGAAGCCATGTGTTGTCGTTTTTTCCTATTGAATTGAGCTAGCTGCACTGAGAGATACTACTATGAGCAGTGTTTGGAAGCTTGAAAATGCATTTAATAACAGAATACTGATGTTGGTCTAATCAGAGAAATGTATTCTGATTTTCTGAATAAGTCCATGTAATCTCTCATTTGTGTTCCATCGTAGAAAAAGATTCAGTTGTCGTCATCTGGACACTGTTTTTTTAGACGTTTCGAAATTCATTCTTAAGATTGAGAATGACTTTTTGGATGAAAGTCAAAATGTCTGGTTTAAAAACACAAAAAACAATGTCCAGATGACGACAACTAAATCTTTTTGTACAATGTATTCTGATTTCTTGGAAGACTTTCATGTTGAGTTGCTCAGTAATGGATTAAACTCATCCATCCTGAATGTATTAAATGAAAGGTTTTTATTGCTGTAAAATACTAAAAATAATATAAGATCTATATTCATCTATGTGTTATCTATTATCCAGGTGTTTTACGAGCCATACATATTTTTGGAGACGGGGTAAATTTGAGCACCTGGAGGACACACAAAACACAAAACATTTCTTAACCACTGTGATACTGATGATGGAGAGTTAGGACATGAGCAGAAAACAAAGAGACACATGTAGAATCTGGTTTATGACATAAACTACCAGAGCTACAAATGCATGTCAGCCTGTGGAGAGTCGTTAATTGTTACTGATGGATTCTTTACTAAACTGTACATAGACATGCTCAGACAAACCAGTGCACAACAAAGTACACAAAAAGTTTGAAAGTGTTACTCAAAGTCATACTGAGCGAGAGCGAGCAGCCACAGCTCAGGCCCAGACACCAAACAAACAGAACCATTCACTACTGTAAACAACATGGCAGCTGTGAATGAAGTCATGCTGCACGGCCTGCTTTCATGTCTTAATGGCAGACAGACAATCAATAGACCCTTTAAAATCATCACAAGGCTTAAAATTCCAAAATGGAGGCGACTGGAGGTGAAATGAAGCAGATTACAAAACATTTTCAATCATTATCTGGGATCAGATCTAAATGCAAACAGTTTTGAAAAAAAAAAGCTTTGCATTTCCGGGAAAGAAATGTTTAGTTTGCTTTAATATTACAAAAAAAATATTTTCTAGCCTTAAAATCTTTAAGAAATAAGTTTCACAAAAAGTATAATTTGTAGTAAAGTGTGTAATAAGCGCATGTTTTTCATTGGTGATGTATGAAATGAAATGTATTGTATATAGTCTGTAAATTCCGTATTGTTTTAATTCTGAAAGCCTCCTATGGACAAGTGTTGAAAATTAGCTTATTTTGCTATACAGTACCACTTAAAACATTGCATCTGGTTCGTCCAATGCTATGTCCATATTAAATAAATAAATACATATTTTTTTGCGTGTCTATTTAGAAGCCTACATGTTTCCACATGAGTCATAATTTTTCAAATAACCACAGCTAAGTTCAGAGATGTGGGCGGGGATAGGGGGTAGGTGAAAACAGACATCTTAGAAGCAGTTGCAGGACAATACAGGCTCACTCAAACGTGCATGAATCAATCTAAATGCAACTTTGAGGAAACAAATGATGTTGAAACACAGCTGGAACAAGGTTAAAAGATCTTTAAAGTTGATTTAGCATTATGTCTCCTTTAAAGTGATTCTGTCTGTGCATTTTGGTCCGTACTGCTCTTAAATGCACGGGTACAAACATGTCAGTGTATCTTTGCTGATTGTTTACAGTATGCAGATGTATTTTTGGCCGGGGGCAGAGTGTGACTCATTAGCCTGTCGGAGCCACATGTTTTCACTGGAACACTTGGGCTGTGTTTGATAATTAGCTTTAGCATCAACACAACTCTGACAGACTGTGTTCCTTCACACATGGATGGACCTCATATCTGCTATGTACACATTCAATTAGTTTAATTAGTCGTCACAATGCAAACTTCTGCCTCTGTTCTTCATTGGACTCAATGGCATATTAGTGCAAACTTGAAGTACATTTCGTCATTTGCTTTCTTATTTTCTTTCTGCAAATTGGTATTCGCTGGTAAATTGAACATGTCTCGATGTGGCTCATTTCACATTGTAATAAATAAAGTGTATCATGTGTTTTTTTGGGGGGGGGGTTGTTTTTTTAGATTTCTTACTCCAAAGCTTTATCTGGCAATTACATACATTTTTAATGGAAATTGTATTATCTTCAAAACACCATTCACGATTATATCAAAATGTGTATATACTGCACACCTCTATAAATAGTGATACAGGGTCAATAACGTGGACTGCAGTATTGTAATGTAAGTATTATTAGGCATCATTACCTAAACTAAGTTGGAGCGGCACTACAATTCTGTTGATTAGTTTGAGAAAGTAAACTTACAGTTGAGTTTTTGATGATTAAATTTAGTCTATTTCTTAAACTAAACATGCATTATGGGGTTGAACAAAGAAAAGCTGTTGAAAGTGTAATTGTCTGTTTAAATTTGATATTGCAGAATGTTATGTGAAAATTAATTATTATAATAATAATATTGTGAAATGATTCCTTTGTGATTCATGCAATGTCTGGGGGATTCCCAGCCTTAAGGTCTATTTTAAAATAACATTTATATATTTGACCATGCAGGACAGTGATGCCAGGTTCACTCTTTTCCAGTGGAATTGGGAAGCTTTCTGAGACATGCCGCAGGTGAAAAATATTATTTGCGGGTCGGGCCAGAGCTGTTTTCCATGTGAAATGCTCCGAGGTTAGTTTTCTTCTTTCACAAACACAGGAAAATACTGTTGCTTGTGTTTTGGACAGTTTTTCAAACTCTGATGCAGGATTATACCCTGGACGAAAGGTAGAGAGGGGCAGAAGAACAGATATCACATTTAAGGGGCTGTACTAGTTAGTATATATATAGTAGTATAGTATGTATAGTGCAGATATATTGTGAAAGCATCTCCTTGGGTCAAAATAAGACAGCTGTGCACTATATACATCAAATCATTAAGTGTTTTTTACCCTCCACAAACAGGGAAGTAAGGCTAGTGCGCTGCTAGCATGCTGGTTGTTGTTGTTAGCATTACTGTAGGAGCAAAATATCAGCTCTGGCCTCTGAAAGTTGTAAAACTCACTTAAATGTTCATAATGAGGATATTAGAAATGCATTAGGAAAAGTTTGCACTGCTACAAACTGCTTAAAATGAACGATCTCTGTTTTTCAAAAATCTTAAATTAGGTACAGCGTCTTTAAGATAATAATACCATGCATTGACCCTAATTAGTGTTTTTCTATGTACTAAAAGTAGTGCATTATTCATACATTCGTTCCATTCAAACTGAAAACCTTTGGGTCAGTTTTAATGTATTTTCTAATAAGCAGAGAACAAAAATACTGATTTGTTTTATTGAAAAAAAAAACAAACTAAACATAACCAACCATATTTACAAAATGTACTAAAAATGTCCTTATTTTTTATTATCCACAATCCCTGCATCTTTATTGTAATAAGTTTGTTAATAATCGTAGTATACAGTAGCTCTGACCTGAAGACAAGCAGCATTTATGTGAAATCCAACTGTCTGTACTGGGTTAGGAGTAGGAGTGTCTATCCCCTGCTTTACTGCTTTCATTATAAAAACATTAACAAAGACAATGATTCATATTCAAGTACACATGGACCAGAACTTCTCATGCCAGGTTTCTGGAAATGTCCCTGTTTTAACATTGTCCAGGCACAACATCACAATCTCAAAGTAATTGTGTGGAATGCTATGCTCTGATCACAATGAATTACTCTCAAATAAACCTCACTGTAATCAGGCAATTAAATTAACAGTTGTGTTTATTCTAGATAAAAGACTTCATGGTGATTTAACGGTGAAAGCAAATACACTTAATTATATTCTTCACATGCAATTCTGTATTTGTACTTGTGAGGCCAAGACAGCAGGTTTGACCTCACAAAACCAGAAAGTGTTCAGTTACTTGTCTCCATGGAGATTTGATTGCTTTACTTAAATGTTTATCACGCATTTGTTCAATTGCGGTGTTTTTGTTGCTAGAAATACCCTATAATACATACATTTTTACTATGAGCAGGGTCACATCTCCACAGATCTGACTTATAACTTGAGGTAATGCTCACCTGCTTGTTTCCATGGAGACTAATATATTACGTTAAACAGGTTTTGGCCATCTCAAGTCTGACTTCTTTAGGACAATATCCCAGGTGTGGGACAGTAAAAAGGCCCCCTCATCCCGGTTTAAAGACATGTGGGCTAAAAGGCTGATTTGAGTTGTTCCTGTTCTGCCCTACGTTCTTTTTTCCATGTGAACGCCCTCCCTGTTTACTCGAAGTACATTTTATTTCAAGACATGCAGGATATTTTGCATACTACATTCGATTTGTGCTCCGGTTCCTTTGTGTCTTTCGGGTGGACCAGTAGTTGTTGTGGTATCAGGTGCACACAACACACGCAAAATTAAACTACAATCTATAGTCAAACAAATTGCACTTTGCACATAAAAAACAGCCTCCAAGTCCCCACTACTTACACCCAGCGTATAATGAAGCTGAAAATACCAAAGCCTGCGTCTCCCATAGAAGAGATAGGCTTTAGTGGGGCTGTAATTCCGTGCTATCTGCAGCGGTAATGCTCTGGGAGTGTGTCTTAGTTATTCAGGTTAATGCGTTTACCTCTGGGCCATATTTCCATTCTGGCTCCCATTGTGCACGCAGACACTCACACAGCCTTTTCTCAACTATTACCGCTCGCTAGCACTCTTCTGGGAACGGCCTCATAAGCTCAAGATGGATGTTTGGAACTTGAGCAGCCATCAGAGGAGTTCACCTTACAGCGTCTGTTCAGGCCATTACCACAGTCAGGACAATAACCAGAATGCAGTGCTCCACAGTGGGGCATTAGGGAAGTAGAGCACTTCATTCTGAATAAAGTGAAATCATGCCCGGTCACTAAGCACTTTCTGCACACCTTCACCCTTTCATTCATTTTTCCAGTTACACTTCAGCTCATAGACTGGGAAATATCACAGCTGTAGTACATTCTATAAGTAATGACAGTGGTATTTTGTAGGTTCTTATAGCACTAAATTGTAAGATCTTGGACTATAGTTCATAGGTAGAACACCATCACTATATTAATTAAGTAAAAACAAAGACTTAATTCATAATTAACAAATAGTTTACTAAGAATGATTCAAGCTTGGTTGAATTAAGAGGTTTTGGTTAGATATTGTTAAGGTATTCACTGCAGAATTAAAGGGACTGCACCAGAAATGTAATAAAGTACATCTGTTTTGCCCCAGGACAGAGATATTGTAGAAGCAGCTTTTTGGGTGAAAATAAGACAGATGTGCGGTCTCTGCATCTAATTATAGAGCGCTCTATTAGCATGCTAATGTGAGATGAATAATTAGGACACTCTGAAGGTATTGAGTAAAAGAGCAAGACTGCTGCAAATCGCTTTAAATGAATTAGTTCTGTTTTTCACGTTTTTACAGACAGTAAAAACAGTAAAAGTGTGAAAATCATGAACAGAACCTTAAAGTAGTTACTAAGCCTGATTCATTCTTAATAAACAGTTTGTTCAATATGAATTATGAATTGTTCATACTTAATTATTATGGCTATTGAAATATAGCAAAATAATTAAAAAAAATGATTTAACTCATGCAAGTTAGCGTCCAATCAGTCTCTGACTCATTTATAACTGCTCATCTAACAGAGGCTAAGATTTGAGTGATACTTTGTGTTTTGGATTAGCTTATTTCTTTTATGCATTTGTTTCCTCTTGGCTGCTCATATGGAATACAGCACAATATATTATGCAGCTTAACTGAACTAATTGCATTTAGAAATGATGAATGAAATGATGTTCCTGTGCCCATACCTCGACTAAACTTAAAGTGTACCCATGACAAGATGCACAGTGTCTTGTTTTAGCCCTGATATAGACTTGGTTTGGTCCTGTTCTACTGGTTTAGTCCAGGTTTAGTCCCAGCTTCCCCTTGGTTCTGACGTGTATGTGAAGTTGAACGCGGCCTGGCTGGATACCTGCACGTGAGAAGGGCTTCGTGGAAGGGCTTGATGCTGGCGCTGCGGTCCCTCCTGACCGGGCCGGGCTCGATAGTGGGCAGGCCGGTGGCAGAGGTGGTGGTGGTCCACGTGGACGAGATCCTTCTCAAGAGCCCCGGGTGCAGACTTTTCCTCAGACGCTGCACACAAAGACAAAGACAGAGCAGTAAAATGTAAGCACATCTGAAGCAACATCGCGGGGAGTGTGTTTGGATAAAAGCACTGCGCTCTCCACCTGAGAAAAGAGGTTAATGTTTATCGCTAAGTCATGTGTCAAATCTATCACTTAGATGAGACAGTTGTTTGGCTTCACCTGCCCAGAGGCGAAGACATGATGCAAGGGATATTTCTGTCTACATCTGTCATGGTTTGATGTCTGTTTTTCACTGCGCTGAATCCTAAGAACTGTTCTGTAACTATGAAAACACTGTGCAAATATGATTAAAACTCAATTAGAATGTAAACTAAGTATTGACCAGTGATAGAAGAAGCACTCAATTGTGTTAAGTAAAAAAAGTAGCACCTACAAACATCTTCGTAAGTAAAAGTATTTAAGAACCAGTTTGAAAATGTACCTTAAATGTAAAATGTCAAATTATATCACGCAGATCTTGAGAAGTGTGTGTGAATGTGGTGATTTTGATAAAGAATTGTGCAGATTTTTTGTCAACATTAGCAATTTGAACTGATATTTCCCCCCCAAAAAGCCAGCACACGTTTAGGCAGGACATAACCATGATTGTGCTGAAAATAACCCCTCAGACCACGTTCAAATTACTTTCTACATTTCAGTCCATGGAGTAGAAAGTACAGATACCTGCTCTTAATTTTACCGAACTAAAAGTAAAAAGGATCCACTCCGAAAAGTGACTTTGCTACTTTACGCCACATGCTTTACCATATTTTATTTCACATTGTCTCTATGAATGACACTTTGCTCTAATTAACTGTCTCACAAAGAGGTCTTCATGGCCGAGGATCAGACAAAAATCTGTCTCATCCCCCAAAGACAGTACTAAACGTTTGGACGAGTCGGTGAAGTAAAAGTCCATATTGTCTGAGAACGCTTCCAGCTATTAATGACCTCTACTGGACAGAACATTTTGAGATCCGAAGAGCACGTCTCGGCCCCAACAACTCGTTCTTATTATCACAAACCATGTTTCACTGAATAGTTGACTTGACTTGTTTTTTATAACAAACTGTAAATACATGTTGACAGTTGTTGTGACAGCATGGGACTTGTAAAGGGTTTGTTGTTCTTCGGGGTCAGAAAGGAGTCAGCTCACGGCTTCTTGACCTACACACAGGAAGTGGTCTGGCGTGGAAGCAAAGTCAAAAGCACAAACAATAAGACCTGCAAACAACAAGCTTCTGTTATTGAGTTAAATGAATTAAATAGATTGATTGGGTTAGAAAATACAGTCGTAAAATTGATGTATTTTAATCTCTATCGTCTGATTTTTCCTTTGTGTCTCATTATGTTTTGCCTTTAGTTCTGTGGCTCTCAGGATTTACACACAAAGTACAACTAAATTAAAGATTCCTGTATCCCAGAATAGATCAACCACTGACTATAACAGGACTATTCTAGTGTAAAGTAAGCTAAAGGAGGTCTAAAAATGGATGATAATAAATCATATTATTTTTTAGTATCCCAATAAAGATATAGTCAGAAAATAATACTGTACTGTATGTCAATCCAACAGAAAAAAAAACATGCCTTTATACATATTAGTTGAGACAATTGTGAAATATCTGTTAAATGAACCAAAAAAAGAGTTCTGAAACATCACATTATATCCTCATTTGAAAGTTAAAACAACATAACGTCTTTCAATTGTTGTTGTTGATTAGCTCTCTTTGTATCTTTTTTTCAGTTTTTTTTTGTTTACAATACGATATATTCAATATTCAAATTTTGCATATGCTCAAAACAACATTCACAATATTATCTAAATGTTGATATATTCCCCACCTCTAATTAACAAGAAATACCAATAAATTAACAATAAATCAACAATAATAAATACCAATAGATTAACAATAATGTGGATACAATTTTCTATACAGTTCACAGTTCTATAGACAAATTCTGGTTCCAATCTATGCAAAGTCAGCTAACGCAGTCGTTCCTGAATGTCCATCTTCTTAAACAGCACGGATACACAAATAATGTGTATACTGTATATATGCTATGTGATATGACTCCACTACTTTTCATTACAGTCAAATATTTGTTGATATTTTTATAGAGATCAACTGAAAAACCAATACTTCCAACATATTTCCGTTATCAAATCGCTTTAAAACCCCACACACATTTTCACATGTTGGGCAGTCAGACAAGTGTAATAGACCCGGCAGACTGACCACTCCTCTGACAGTTTATTTAAGCTTCTCTTTCAAAGTCAAGACGATGTAAAAATACACCTGTCAGACATGTCATTGACTTAAAGGCCATCGACAGGCTTCCCTAAAATCCACAGAGGACCTTCTCCCAACTGAAGTGTCAGGCTAATTGGATCCATACCGGGACACGACTCCATATTGGCGTCCCTCTTTGCGATAGACCCGCCGTCCTGAGCGCGTCTGGCCCGCGCTCACCCGGCCCGAGCACATCTGTCTTGTTGACACAGCTGTGGCTATGAAAGAGAGAACGGGGCAGCGAGCAGCAGACGCGCTCTATTTTTCTTCACTCGGCTTTGGGAAAACACAGGCCTTCTTCAGTGGATGCTAAAAGCTTAGAGAGCAGGAAGCAGTCATTAGCCCAAACATGGCCTAAAAGATTAACATGTGTGCGTAAGCCTGCGGAGTATAAATCATTTGGCCCTGGATAAGTGGACGAAACAAGACTTTATCTCTGCTTTCATTGGACCGTTCTCATGAGTTAACGTCCAGTCAGTGGCGTCCTGAAGTTATTTGCAGCTATCGTAACTCTGCAATGTTCAAATGGAAAATTGTTTTCACCGTTGCTTCACAGAAAATGATCCATGTTGTATTGGTATGATGTTGTTTTGGTTCCAGGTGAATTTTCTTGCTTAAATGAGAAATAAGTAGCATGTTTACCTCATCGAACGTCTTTAAGTCCCTGTGACGGTTAAATATGTATTATCGTGGTGTTTCGAGTGTAAGTCTTCACCCGGTCTATGGGCGGAAAACCAGCCTTGCATGTTTTTTCATGTTTTAAATGTGATTATATAGCCTTATTTAATGAAAAAAAGCAAAAAAAAGACACAAAAAACCCACATGTTTAAAACGGCTCCTTTAGATAACGCAGCAACAATGGCAAAACTCTGCTCGAACTCTAACTCTAACAACTCTAAGTTGTGAAAATCCCTTTTATCATCATTGTGCTGGATCATGTAAGGAATGTGTTGTTTGGATTGCTGCAAAGAGTTTAAAAGTAACTGTTTTTCACATTGCTCCTTTGTG